>NC_036245.1:13467104-13485779 GCF_002742605.1 Olea europaea var. sylvestris | reverse complement strand
TTTTTTTATTTTTAAACGCATGATAAGCTGTGATATGAATCAATCCTTTGATATGGTAGATATGACATAGTTTGATATACTTGCTCCTTTAATCTCTGTGTGATTTTCCACATTTACCATTCCTGGTCAATATATGCTGGTTTCCTTTTTATTTTTTATTTTTTCTGGAAAGCTTAAAATAGTCACACAATTGATTTCACGCGGTATATTGGTTTTCTCTGCCATTAGCAATACCGATCTGGGCAATTGATCTTGCTTTTCTTTTACTAATTGGTTTAAGCCAAGTTTGACTGCTTTAATCTTATACCATTAAGTATTCCTTGAGACAACCCTGATGAAGCAAGGGCTCATAGCTTACTGTTTGGCCCTTGGCAAGCTAACCTAAAGTAGGACGAAATAAACTGTCCTGAAAAGATAAACTTTAGACCTACGTGAAAATTATCACAACATTAGCAGCAGTGACAAATTTTATTTTTATTTGAACATCTTACATATTCACATTCTAGACATCCCAAAAAAATTCAAATTAACAGAACAGAGACGGACATTACGCTCGCTGAGCTTCATGATTTACCATAGGTCATGCTGGTGAAAAGTTGCTTTATTGATGAAAGACTATTTCCGAACAAGAGCAGCCCATGCAGGATGACTTGGCATATTAATGTTATTTTTCTCTATCTAGTTTTCTTCCGCCAACTAAACTCTGTTTGTATGTGTCTTGAAAGAATGAAGATTTGATACCATTTATTTTTACTGCACTATTACCAGAAGCATAAGACTTAAAGCTTGTTTGGCACAAATTTTTCAAGGAAAAGTTATTTTTTTTTTGGAAACTGTATGGTAAAAAGTAGGGAAAAGTTGCGAGTCCCATAGAATGTGGTGTTGAAAATGATTTTAAAATAATCTTTTACAAGAAAGCGTTTAAATGGAAGAAAATCTTTTGTGATTTACATTTTTTATTTTCTGAGAATGGCTGAGGAGTCAGAAAATGAGAATGTCAAGTCACAAGACCATGGTATTTTTATCTTCATGCTGGGAGCTTCATATGAGCCTGAATCTTTTTTATGAATTATTGTGCAGGGCGGGGACTTGAGATTCTGCCAGAAGTGTTCTCATTATAAACCTCCACGTGCCCATCATTGCCGTATATGTAATAGATGTGTCTTGAAAATGGTATTCCTGATTTAAGTTAGTGTTCACTTGTTTTTCTTGAATCTCCTCAATAATGTGTTAAAGTTCTGCCTCTTGATGTAAGGATCACCATTGTGTGTGGATGAATAATTGCATAGGCCATGCAAACTACAAGGTCTTCTTTGTTTTCATTGTTTATGCAGTTGTAGCATGTATATACTCACTGGTATGCTTTCATCTCCCTCTGTTTTTATTTTAATTCCATTTCTTATAGGCCTTGTCCATTCCATGTTTCGTTGTTTTAGCTTGACATATAATCGGAAATCACACAGATGATCTTTTATGAAAGACCAATTTAAAACAGTCAAACAACATTTTTATTCAAACTGATGGCTTCTGTAATTTCAGGCTTTGCTTATTGGTAGTCTAACAGCTGATTCTGAGGATGATACTGAAGACTCTCTCAGAACTGTATATGTAATTTCTCCTGAAATTTGCAATGAAATCCTTTTCTGTCATTTTGTGACTAAACAATTTCATGTCCCAGGTGATTTCAGGGATACTGTTAGTCCCAATAAGCTTGGCATTGGGGTTTTTCGTGGGTTGGCATATTTATCTTATTTTAAAGAACAAGACTACAATTGAGGTATGTTACATTGACCACGATAACTTGTTGATAAACTATCAAATAGTTTCAAGTGAATTGACTTTTTGTTCTCCAATCTGACAGTATCATGAAGGTGTAAGAGCTATGTGGCTTGCCGAAAAAGGAGGGCATCTCTATTCACATCCTTATGATATTGGTGCATATGAGAATTTGATATCCGTAAGTTCTCTTTTTCCAATGATTTTGTGTTCACTATGTTTTCCTGATAATCTTCTGAAAACTTTATAAAGCCTTAGTATGGCACATAATTTGGTTGACAAAGTTCTGTGTGGATAAGGATTTTTGACAACACTTAATTAATTCTTTCTAGATGAGGTAGGTTCAATCTACAACGTGATGCAAACAGATGTCATTTCTTGAATGTGTTTATGTTGAACTTCGAAATCTACTCTGTTGCTTAACTTTGTTTTGCTTGATGCTACAGATTCTTGGTCCAAATGTTCTTTTCGGGGTTTGTCCCACATCATCACATGTTGATTCTGGCCTTCATTTTCGGTCAAAATATGATAAACTTGTTGGAACATCGCCTGACGAGTAAATATGTTTCTCTGCCCTGACCTGTACACTAAAATGTCAAAAGCTCAAGCTATAGTTTAAAAAAAAAAAAAAAAAATGCATTTCCCGCTCTTTTTTGTGTAAAATTTCTCTATACCGGTCAAGTATTTCGAATCTGAGGTGATAGAGGACTGGCACAACGGATATTTACGACCCATGAACAACCTAGTTGAAGGGGTCTTGAGCTTTAGGTTTAAGGTTGTGATTCTGAGAGAGTTTGGTTTCATTTCTCTCCTGTCCTCTCCTCTCCTGTCAGCTTATGGATTGTGAGAGCTGGAGTCCTAGGGATTGCAGAGTTTACTAACAGACTCATGTACAAAATGGAAATAGGATCCTCAGACTGTAAGTTTGTAACTTTCAGAAATTACAAAAGCTATACTGTGGTGATACACGTTCCTTTCCATTACATGTATAATAACAGTATTGGCTTGTTTGGTAAGTCGTACTCTAATTGTATTACTGAATATTCGTGTTCTATACTGCTCACCAAACATACACCATTAAGGACTTGAACAACATATAAAATATAAAACAAAAAATAAGAGTCAAAGTAGGAACCACATGGGGTGGAAAATTCTTTCCCAAGCAACACACGATTTGGTGGAGGCGGAAATTTTTTCCATCCGTGGTTTTATCATTTATGTGTCGTTGCTCCTTGAAGTGTCGGTTTTTTTATTACGTGTTATGTTTCATTGAATGGTGATTATATTGGTACCATAATTTTATTTTATTTTATTTTTTTACATTACTTTCAATTGTACTAAAAATTCTCAATCTTTCTTCATTGTTGAATTTACGTCCTCCAACTTTTTCTTCCTCACATTTCTATGCTCAATATTTTTTTTTATTAGCATAATCTCTAATGATAATTTCCATCTAAAAAGCTCATTTGGAGTGCGTAAAAATATTTATTTAATCATTATTAAAATAAGCGAAAAATACAAAAGTATAATAAAATATTTGTCCTGCATTTTAAAATGTGCTAGTAGAATATTAGAACGTATACTATTGTTGGATGCGCTAATTAATGAAAAAATAATGATAAAACTGCGATAAAAAATTAGAAATATAAGTATGAAAATAAAGAAAAATTGTAAATATCTACTGCAATTAAGTTTGTAAGTCTCTCTCATTGGGCTGGGCTACAGCCCCTAAAAAAGTTTGGGCTAATTTTATTAAGCCCACCAACGAAGGTTAAACTCAATTTTATTTTATTTTTATTTTTATTTTTATTTTTATTTTTATTTTTATTTTTATTTTTTTTTAAGGCTGTTAAGCAAAGTAATGAAAGAATGATGATAAGAATACGGTTAAAAAAGTTAGAAATATAAGTATGAAAATAAGCACATATTGAAAATCTCTACTGCAAATAAGTCTTTAATTATGACAATTACGATTTCTCATCAAAATGAGTCTCGCTAATTGGGCTGGGCTACAAGCACTAACCAAGTTTGGGCTGATTTTATTAAGCCCACCAACAAAGGTCAAAGTCAAACAGGTTTCTTTGATTAAGACTGTTAAGCAGAGTCGTGCGGCTTATCCATTGACAACAGAACAAATTACTTCAATTACTAAAGTACCCCCAATTGGAACCGACGACATATTCATTCTGCAGGCTAAATTTGTAAATTTAATTTCATCCCTCTTACTTACGTAGAAATCCTCTGAGGATTTGTATCTATCTACGTGTCCTTGCAGAGGTTCATTATGCAGATGGTTTAGGCTACTCTGTAGCAACTTTTTAATTGAAGGGTTTTGATTACTGTATTAGGGTTTTATTATTAATCAATGTTCGGGTTTTCCACCGAATGATGTTGTCACGAATAGGGCGCGCTGTTTATAGTTCATTTCGCTCTTCAATCAATAAAGTGAGCTAGCAATTCTTCACTTTCATTATCTTTGGATGTCTTTTTTTAGTTGTTTTTGGGAAATTTCTGGATTTTTGTTGGTTTTTTCTTGTGGTGCAGAATGTTGTGTCGGGCACTTATGGAGTGAGATCAGCGATTTTCAAACGAATTTGTTTAGGATAATGGGCACATTTCACGCGGGAAAAGGGTGTTCGGGTTTGTGAGGAGCTATTTGACATCGATTGAAGCTAATAAAAATGTTGTGAATGGTGGAGTTTGGAAGAAATTCAACTCAATTTTGGCAAACCCGAGGGTTCGGAGGTTGTTCTCTAGTGAAGCGCCGAAGAAAGGAAGTGAGGAAAATTAGCCATTTTATTGGATCGCATTGTGGCTCGTATACTATCTTTTTATTTTTGTTTTGGCAATTTTTACTGTTCTGAAGTACTTTTGATGTTTTATTGTGTTAATTTGGTCTTCTCATAGATAATGAGAATTATGACCCAAAGAACAAGAAAGAAATCCCCAAGGTGAACAATCAGAGGTCGGAAAGTAAAGGTACCATGCCTTACAATATTGTGCAGTGATCACATCCTGTTGTTGTTCTAGAGCTGTGTATTGACACGTGGGCGTTAATGATAGGTTTCCGCATAATTTGTTTTTTCGGTTGTCAAGAAAATTGTAAAAGGAATTCAGTAAGAAGACAAGACCTGCTTGACAAGTCCCAAAATTTATCTTCAGTTTTTTTTTTTCCTCTCTTGTGTGTTTACTAATTTGTATGCCCCTGCTATTGCTATTTGATGTTGTCTTTCTCCATTAAGTATTTCTTCTATGAGAAATCTATGTCAGGTTTTTCTAAATGCATGATTTTATGTGTTTGCAGAGGACTCAAACATGGGTGAACAAGGAAACAACCTGAATGTCTCAAAGCAATTCCAAAATTTCCTTACACCTTTGATTTTGATTGGGTTTGCACTCCCACCTATCCTACACATTCGATCAAGGTTGTCACTGCGAAGCTATAGTTAAGGTGCACGGGGTCTTACCGTCTAGCCGTTGGTACTCCAAGCAGAACTAGGAGCTTTAAAATACCTTTCCCACACCTCCGCCAGCCAAGTGGCAACCTCTTTGAGTACGGGTTTTTCTGGCGCAAGTGTATCTTGTCTTTACCACGAATCATTTTCCTTGGTTAACAATAATTGTTATTTTGCCAATATCTGCGGGTTCCTTAATTTTTTTTTACATTGATATCTTTGAATCCGCGTGACCAGAAGCAGGTCTGTTCCTCATCTAAACTTCCTTCATGCATTTTACAGAAACCTGGTGACAATCTTCTTGTTTTTTACTCAAAACAGAAATCCCCCGTTCCCCTTCTCAGATGAAGCCTGAATAATGTGATATGTTGTTATGTTAGATAGTTACGTAACTTACAGAAAATATGGAAGGACTAATACGGATTTTTGCACATTCAATCTAGCTATATCTGCCTGATTTGTTGCTCTATATAACAGGCTCCCGTCTACCATTAAAATTAAAAGACTGAAGTTATGGTTTTAAGACATTTGGTTTGTTTAAAGTTGGCTTTACCACCAATTTATTTTTATGATAATACTTACGTTATTTACGGATCAGGTTCACATTCTTTTTTGGCCATCTGAAACATGGACTTTGTTATATCCCTAATTGTTATGAACTATCACAGCAAAAACAATGGTACCTTTTTAGTTGGTTTGCTTGCCAAAGAAGAATATGATATAGATATTTAAAAACATGATAATATACTTCATATATAGTGCTCCAATCATCATACATATTAACGACCACTATCGTGTGAGCCATTGGTTTCTTTTGTTCTATTCATTGCAAACCTGCTTTTGCATAATTTACCTGGGCTTTGTTTATTAAATATAAATCCTCAATCCTATGGTTTTGCTGCTATGTATGTGTTCCACTGTCCTATGATAATTAGGAGTTTTCTTTTGAATCTTGTGCATTTTGCGTCTTCCTCTTTTCTTGTTTCTTAATCAATGACTAATATACTATTATAATGTACAGATAAGTTTCCAAGAGTTCAAGAACAAGCTACTTGAACCTGGTCTTGTGGATCATATCGACATTTTTAACAAATCTGTTGCAAAAGTCTACGTGAAGTTTTCACCCCGTATAACAATCAAACAAGCATTGATATGATTCGAGGTCCTATTGGTGATGCCAATGATAGAAAAGATGTGAGCCACTGTAAATTCTACTTCACTATTGGAAGTATTGAATCCTTCAAGGAGAAGCTGGAGGAAATTCAGGAAGTATTAGGAATAGATCCTCATAATTATGTCCCTGTGACACATGCTTCCGAGATAAATTTTTCCAATAATTCTGAAATTTGGTCCAACAATCTTGCTACTAGGAATCCTTCTACTCATGGGATGTCAAATGCAAACTGGGTCGGGTATTGGAAGTCCTGGTGGGAAGGGCGCTCGTGGAATATTCAATATTGGAAAAGCACAAGTCTTGAAAATGGATAAAAATTCCAAGAATAATGTCACAGCATATTTTGTTGGTTTTATTCACTTGATGGGTTTAGCTTTCTACCAATACCATCATTTGAATTTTGTTCATACTTAGAGTCAACTTAATCATTTATGTTTACATGGTGTTCTAGGTTTTCTTTAAAGATGTTGCTGGTTGTGATGAGGCAAAACAAGAAATAATGGAGTTTGTGCACTTTCTAAAAAACCCCAAGAAGTACGAGGAGATGGGAGCCAAACTTCTGAAAGCTGCTCTTCTTGTGGGCCCTCCCTGGACTGGTAAAACACTTCTTGCTAAAGCAACTGCTGGAGAGTCTGCTGTGCCTTTTCTCTCCATATCTGCGTCAGATTTCATGGAAATGTTTGTTAGGGTTGGGCCAGCCAGGGTTCGGAGCTTAAAAAAAAGAAGCAAGACAATGTGCACCAAGTATAATTTTTATTGATGAAATTGATACCTTGAATCAGTTGCTTGTGGAAAATGAATGGATTTGGAACCACTTCTCTTGTTGTTGTACTTGCTGGCACAAATCGACCTGATATATTGGATAACGCTTTGTTAAGACCTGGTCAGTTTGATCATCAGATTACCATTGATGAGCCTGATATTAGAGGCCGTGAGCAGATATTTCAGATCTATCTTGCTAAGTTGAAACTTGAGCAAGAGCCATCATATTACTCAGAGCGGCTCGCTGCTCTGACTCCTGGATTTGCTGGAGCAGACATTGCTAATGTCTGTAATGAAGCAGTGTTAATTGCTGCAAGGAGTGAGGATACATTAATATCTGCTGAACATTTTGAGTCCGCTATTGACCGTGTGATTGGTGGTCTTGAAAAGAAGAACAAGGTGTCCCACCTCTCCATCTGCTTATTATTTTTCTTACTTTCCCTTTTTTTTTTCCCCTTTATTTATTTCGTTTTTTTCTTTTTTTGCTTATATTGAATAGAAATGGTATTTGCCCTTTCATTTTTCTAGCTTAGACACTTGATTTGTGGTTGTATAGCCAGTTTAGGGTTAGTTGATTAATCCAGAGTTTACTTTCTTTTTTTCTTTTTTCCCTACTTTTTTTTTTTTTTTTTTAAATTAGCAAACTGATAACCAGGGTAATTAGACATTATGTCCCTGTTACATAACTTCTTTTATGACTACGTGTTGAGGGATGTTGAACTTTGTAAACTGACTTGTCACTTCCAACATTCTCCTGTTTCTGTATTTATCAACTTTCTTCAAATTGGTTTTCATCAATTTTATTGAGTGCCTGACTTTCACAGAGAGGATATGGAATTTTGGATGGGGAGGATGAAGATATGACATTAATATGATACTAGCACTCAAGGAATCATTACTCTTTTTTGTTCTGACAAATAAAAATTAGTTTTTTTTTTAATTTGAAAAAAATTATACTTCTTACTGATGAATGTCTTAGCTTAGAATGGAATTTATTTAGGAGGTTTTTGATTCCCATTTTTCCTAAAATTCAATTTTCTCTCTCTTCTTTTCAACCACATATTTTTCATTAAAATAATATTACACGCAAATCAAAAATATTTCCTTTTTCTTTAATCACACACTATCCATCAATCTACTATTCCAGAATACGTTTTTTAAAATTATGTAGCTCAAACACACCCTTAGTGTGATAATGGGGCGTCCTACTTAATTTTCTTGGATGTTAATCTCTAGACTTGCGCAGCCTGTGTTATAGGGTGTAAAAGTGAACTTATGAGATTAAAATAACATGGCTATGTTGCCTCTGCTCTGTGGCAGTTGTCTGTTTGCCCTTCATGTATCCATGTGTTTTCTTTTAACATTACTGGATTATAAACTACATTTGTTATGTTATATGCAAATCATTATATATTTTACATGGGAGTATGATGTACTGAAAATGTCCAATATAGTCGATGGTTTTAATATTGCCTTGATGAAGATGATGAAACCATTCTTTCTTGCAGTTTATAAGCAAGGTGGAGAGAAGAAATGTTGCTTACCACGAATCTGGTCATACTGTTTCTGGTTGGTTTTTGGAGCATGCTGAACCATTGCTTAAAGCTTCGATTATCCCTCGTGGCACTGCAGCCCTTAGTTTTGCTCAGTATGTTCCAAACGAAAATCTTCTGATGACTAAAGAGCATCTGTTTGACATGACATGCATGACTCTAGGTGGTTGAGCAGCTGAGCAAGTAAGCTCAGTTCTTCCTCTCTCTATTCGCTGTAATGATCAAGTTGCGAGTTCTTTAATTAGAAATTTGTTGATAATTTGACATATGGACACGCAGGAGTATTGTGTGTGCATTTTTTTATTTTTTTATTTTTTTGTAATATTATGCATGTCCAAAGTCAATTACTTGGTTTTGGGTGATAGTAAAGCTCTCAAAGAAGCCAAGGCTTTAGAAGGTGAGATGCTTGTGAAACTAAAGTTCTCTTGGACCATCAAAATCCATGATTCCGCTGCTAATTTAAAATGAAGTGCTTGTGCAAAAGCAACTTCTGTTGTGCTACATGTTTGCCTACAACATGAACTCCTTTGCATTGCAAAATCCATCTGATATCATTTTCGTGATTGGATTTAATGGTTAAGGTCCTCCAAATCCAACGTCTTGTTTTTAAGTTTTGAATGCATCCATGTGAAAAGTCTCTACTTCAAATTGAGGGCTGGGATTGACAATGCTTCCATGGAATATCTATATTGTTACGAGGGAAGTCTTTAATTGATGACACTTTCTAATATTAAATGATTAGTATTGCAATACTTTCTATAGAACGCATGCCTTTACTAGTAGCCAGTGGGCACACGTCATATAAAATTTTCTTTTGGTGCAGGTTTTGCTTGGGAAGATCTCAACAGGAGCCCAAAATGATTTGGTGAAGGTCACCAAGACGACGTATGCCCAAGTGGCCGTTTATGTCTTCAGCGACAAACTTGGTCTTCTTTCTTTTCCTCTAAGTGACGACGCCTTTGAGATGAGCAAGCCCTACAGCAACAAGACGCCTGCAATTAGTGATGGTGAAGTAAGAGAATGGGTGGCAAAAGCATATGACCGAACATTGCAACTGATAGAGGAATATAAAGATCATATTGCTCAAATTGCTGAGCTGCTACTGAAGAAGGTGGTCTTACATCAAGAAGATTTGGTCCGAGTACTAAATCAGCGCCCGTTTAAGAGTAGTGAGCCAACTAATTAAGATAGATTCAAGGAAGGGTTTGAAAAAGATAAAGAATCTACAAATGGGAAGTGCTGTATGTACATAATTGTCTGCATAATGGTGTCCTTGACTATACGTGGCACTGGATTCAACCTTTAATTCAAATCTCACACTTACATATTAACAATCTAATAATTGCCATATCATATTATGGACACCAATATGTGCAATAATTATGTAAAAGAAGAATTTTCCTCTACAAATAGTTCATAAGGTAAAACTACAGAGGTTGATGGATCTTCGTCTCTTGAACCAGATATTGTTCTTGCGTGATCATGCCAGTACAATGTTAGAGATCTACTTTTGAAGACATCAACTTACAACTTTAAAGATCTACTTGTTTCTCTAAAGAATTTGTATTAGCTGACATTCAAATGGAAAATTCAAGCCCTTAAATGTATTGTAGCATCCTCATATAAAACATCGTATTTAATGGTCGTTAATTGCATATATACGGTATACTTGGCATCAAAACTAACTGCTATAAAATAAGGTGGTTGGTACGTAGTACTGGAAAATAAAATAAATTAATACTAAAACTGCTATAAAATAAGGTGGTTGGTACGTAGTACTGGAAAATAAAATAAATTAAAGTATTAAGACAAAAATTTGAACTTCTTTGTGGCTTAACTTCAAAAGGTGGAAGGGAAATTTTCTTCTTCTTTTATCTATAAATTATGTGGCCTGCACATTGTGGAGGATCCAAAATTAGTTGACTGAGCATTGATAATATCAATTGAATTGTATCAAAAATCAAATTAAATAGCTTGTTATTGTATTTTGGCTTGGTCCATTATATATATATAAGTCCATTTACCTCAAAAGGTATATTTTATCAAATTCCAAGCCAAATTCCCTCTGGCTCATCTCTTTTGCACTCATTCTTCTTGTCGTGACAGTTGATTAAACCGTTGAAGTGCAAATAATCGTCGAACCTTTTCTAGGACGGCAATCCATGCACCCTACTTGTGTATCCCAATGTGCATGTGATATATATGTGGACAGGGGTGGCTTGATTTTGTTGACCATTTGATTGAACAAAAATAAGTCAATAATTCTTGTTTAAAAATCGTTGTATGACAAGATATTCTCAAGGTTTTTTAAAGGTGGAAGGAAAATCAAGATATCCTCTCAAATTTTTTCTTTTATATTATTCAAAGCAGAGCAGTATCCTTTACGGAACATGTCATAAAATTTTGAAATTTGTAAGAGAAATCTTTAGACTAAAAATCATGGTCATCACAAGATATTCTCGATATTTTTATTTTTATTTTTATTTTTATTTTTTGCGTCCGAGTTTCAGAAAAATTGTAACAATGCACGCATATAACAAACCTCACATGCTATAATAGGGACTTTAAGAGGTCCAAATTTTACCTGAAATGAGTGGTCTTGACATGAAATGACAATTGCGGTCGATTCAGATTTGAAACAAAATACATGGCTATGCGCATGTAATAACCACTTAAATATTATTATTTTTCTTGGATGAAATAAACTTTCTGGGTGCTTTTCTGGGTTGGATTTGGATAAGACTCCATTTTCACTGATTTCTTGTGGTGGGATTATGTCACCAGATTACTACTGGCTCACAATATGTTAAATAATAATGAACTTTGGCTTTTGAGCATCACTGGATGCCTCTAGAATGTAAGTTTAATATTTAAGAAAAATATATATAGGAAAATCGGAAGCAAATGATCAGAGAGGACGGAATACTAGACTCGTCCTTGGACGGGAAGATGGACGGAAGAAGGAGATCGGTACTCATTTTCCCATCCCAAGGAAAGAGGCGAAACTCCACTATAATGAGGAAGAGTTGGCCAGTCAACCAACAAGTGAGAAAAGGAGTTTAAATCCCTATTCTTAAGGAACGAGAAAAATCGAAATATTCCTACTTGAACAAAAAGTCCTATAGTATACAAATTCAACATTTTGCTCCATCTATTATTGTGTAGAACTATTTGTCATGTACACAAATTATTATGAGTGGATAATAATGAAAGTTGACTCTAAAATTATATTGAACTATTTTATCTGAGGGGTTCAATAGAAGATGAAGGCTGGTTATAAATGGTCAACAAAATTATACAAAAATATATTCCCAATCATTCATTCTTTTGTTTAAAAGCTATTATGCCATCGATGGATTGTGACATTCAAATGGCTTCGATTGGTTAAGCTCTCAGACTTTGAATCCTGTGGATGCAATACTGAAAATCCCCACAATTGCCCTTTATTTCTCTCTTTCAAACTGGAATTTTTGGGAAGATTGAAAAAAAAAAAAAAAAAAAAATCCTTTTTTCTTTTATGCTTCGAAAGATTTAAATTTCTAAAAATTACAAACTACGAATTTGCGATAAACAGACAAATTATCTAAGCAATAATAAATCATTGGGTTGGTGCTCGCGTGACGTAACTTGACTAGATATTTGTCCACACTGTGACAAAATATACTTGAACTCATCTTGTCCCAGTATTAAAAAACTTTCACATCTCCCTTAAATTAATCTTGAGTTCATGTATATTTTAAAACTCAAGAGGGAAGATGGTTACCTAAGGAACACAAATATTTTTTATTTTTTTTTGCCTCTTTCAATTAAAATCTGCTTCCCTTCACATATTTTTATTCCATGGCTGGCCCTGATTGTGACACATAAACGGTTCATATAATTGTTAATAAAATGGTACTTATTTGTTGTCTTTGAAAGCTACACCAAAGGGGATCCTAAGTGTTAATTGTTGCACCAAAGTGAATACAATAATAAAAGCCAACATCCACACTGTTTTTGAGGAACTAATTTTCAATTAAAAGCATCGAACTACATGATTCTAAGGCAGTCAAGACAAATAATTGCTCGTATATATTTTTTTATGACTTACAATCGAACTGTTTAGCACTGAAAAAATAATTTAGAGTTGAAAACGTACATAAATAAACTTCTTCTTCTTCTTCTTTTCGTAATGATTGTGGATATATTGAATTTTGATTGAAGGAGGACATAATTGTGGCCCCTATAAAATTGAGGCCTAAATCTAAGTTTGGGGGATCTTCATCATAGTGTATGAGCTATATCCTCATTATGCAAGGTGCATTTTGGAAGTTTATGATCAATAATGCACTTCAAAACATATAATAATTTCACAATAATTGTAAGAAAATAACTATTCTTTCTGAACTCAAATACAAATTCTTTAGATCCCACATTTGTACCATATCTAATCCTTGTGCATTGTCACGAAAAAGTAGATTATCTTCAATACTTTCTTGATACGCAAGAGTGGATAGAATTTAATAATATAAATAGAGCGTTTCCATTTTAAAATTTGTCTAATTCAACATAATCTATAATATATTAAAATATCACATCAATGGAGAATCATTTTTTTGACTATTTTAAACCTTCTACGATTATATTATATTTATAATACCTTACTTTTCATTTTTCGATACGCAATAAATACTACAAAATTATTATCATTTCTGAAATTTTTGATATTAATTCTCAATTAATTAACATTAACATTAATCTAGATTTAAATTTCACTTAATGAATCTTGAATTACATGAATCTATAATTATTATAGATAAATTTATTCATATTCATGTATCTGAAAATTTTAATAGATATTTAAATTTATGTATTAACAATTAATTTTTAGTTACCAAATGTAATATAAAAAGATCGCTCATTTATAGATTTCATCATTACAAAAAAATTGAATTATAGAAATTGAGTATTGAGTGTACGATTTGAATACAATTTTTTTCTATTAAATTTCTATGCTAATTTTTTTTTTAAATTCGATCGAGACTCATTAAATCATCCAACAAATTGGTAATATCAAATAGTACTTTTACCTTATTTATATAAAATATTTTAGAATAATGTACAATGCACATTCAATTTGAGTAGTAGTGTAAAGTGAAACGAGCCAACTTGCTTTTAGGGTGACTTGACATGCCTTTCAATGTTTTAGTGGATGCACAAGCCATCGAGCCCAACACCCATCTTAAAATTATTTTTTTATTTTTTATTTTTCAGAATAAAGACAAAAGTATAAAAAAAGGCCCTTTGGAGCCATAGGCCCATAGGTCGGTTATCTTTCTTAACCTTGGAGGTGTTGGATCACCTCCAATCTTGTCTCTTAAACTAGTTTTATACTCCTAATTCATTTAAAATTATGCCAAGAGGCAACTTGAATTTACTAGAACTTTATTCCATTTATTAATATAGCTAATATAAAAAGGAAACTATTTTGTGTCCTTAAAATAATCATTTAATTCTCAAACTAGTTAAATAGAGTGTTTGGAAGTGATTTTTCATCCTAAAAATTTGATTTTTTGACCGTTATTTTACTATTTCAGTCGTAAAGTTTGACTTCTTTCCTCACAGATGGCCCCCACTTTTCTCCTAACAGTAAAATCTCGAAATCGCTCTCAAACGGGGCCAAAGTTGGACAAATTTGAGTCTAAAAATATAGATAACAAGGCTAAACTGAAAATCCTAAAAAATAATTTGAAATTATTTATTTACTCTTCTTCTTTTGCTTACATTATTGTGCAATTTTTTTATTATTATTTGGGGGGGGGGGGGGGGTTTAGATACAATGCTGTGTGCTTTATGCTTTAGGAGGTACCATTTCTCTTTCACAATTTTGTCACATTTCATACTTGGTAATCAAATCATAATAAGAAGTACCAAGGATAAGGTCTACACCTATAGTTAAATTAAAATTAATTTGGTGTTGACTCTCTTTTATTTAGATTGTGACTTGCATTGTATAAAATTTTACTAGAAAATTTCTCTCACCATCCTTTTTATTTTATAATTTATATATTATTTAACTCCTGACAAATGAATTTGCATCGAAGTTTAGACATGCACATTTAGAGCATGTAACACGAGCACTTACCAAATGAATTTAAAGAGCAATGATTAATAAGTTTTACAAGGAGGCCTAAATTTTTTTATGTGTCATATAGTTAGGGTACAAATTATAAGATGCTTTTGTTTTACAAATATCATGCTTTGATATATTTCAAGCATGTCACACACACACACACACACAATAATTAACATCTCTTATTTAATTTTCTATTAATGTCATCTATATTGAATCCATTCATGTAGCACGATCACTTAATGAGTTTATTGTGATATGATTAACGAGTTCTGTCGAGAGACGTGACGTTCTGTGTATATAATATATATAATGGGACTCTACAAGTTATGGTATATTTTAGCACTTAATAATTAATACCATGTTTTTGTACATTCATTACTAAATGAGGATTCATCTCTTTTAATTTGTGTGGGAATTTACAAACTATTGAGATTTCAATGATGTAATACGAGCACTTACAAAAACAATTGGCACCACTGTGACTATCGAGTTTTGTGGGGGAATCTTGGCTTTTTTAATGTAAATAGTGGGATAGTACAAGTCTCTTGTCACTTTATAACATGTAATCATGGTACTACACATTTCAAGGGTGATTAACACAAGCACTTGTGACATGATGTAACATCCCTTATTAATTTTTATGTTAATTTCAAAACTATTGAGAGTTCTATGATTTAACATGATCCTTACCTATGGAATTTGCATCGCTATGATAGGCAAAACTTTTTTTAAATATTTATAGCACGACTAAATAACAAGCACTTATGATATGTTGTAACATTCTTATTTAGCCCCCATTTGGTCCCATTCTTTTCAAATTTTAATGGTTTGAATAATGTTTTTTGAAAAATGTGTAGTAGAAAAAAATGAAAAGTTTTTTATTTGTGTGTAATATTAGCTCCCGTTTGATCCCCATTACTTGAAAATGAAAATGGGAGAAATACTATTTTTTAGAAAAATGAGTGGTTGAAAAAGAAGGAAAATTTTTCGATTTACGTGTAATATTATTTTATGAAAGATTGTGTGGTTGAAAATAGGAGAGAAAGAAATGGAATGTAATATAATTGAATTTAATGGTAATCAAACGAGGGCTTATTTTATAGAAGATTGTGTAGTTAAAAATAAGATAGAAAAAGAATGAGAATGGGGGCCCAACGGGCACTGTATCAATTAATCTACCAATATTATTGGTGCAATAAAAATCAGGATACAAAAAATCCAGGCAAAAATGTTTACCACTACTTGAAGGAATGGCTTCAACGACATAGTAGTAATGTAGTCATCGAACCAAGTCATTGTTCAAATTATTGTGGATATCTTCCATCGAAATTCACTAACATTTTTCGACAAATATAAGAACTTACTAATGAAAATAGAAATGGACAAATTCATCCATAGTTTCCATCTAACGAAGTCATCACTAAAATTGTTGTTGATAACTTCCATTGAAATTCATCAGTATCACAGAGATGTTTCTGTAGGTTGCATCCCAAACTTATCAATGTGACTTTCACTTCAATATGTATCGAATGAAAAAATCCATGTACAAGTAGGTTTACCAATGGCATTTAGACCTTTATCGGCAAAAATATCCATTGTTAACGCCGCAAGCATATTTTAATAGTATAAGAAGTCAATATGTGGATCACTTTGCGGACAAGGTATGGAGGAAAGTAGGAGCTATGGTGGGTGTGCGATGGAGGCCAAGACAAAATTGGATGGAAAGAATAAATTTATGGCGGGCAAGAGCATAAAGATCATCAAAGGTGGAATGTTTGATCGGTTTGCTCCCAAGTTTAATTAATTGGAGGCTTTGGACAAGAAGATATAAAGCAAGGATGGAGGGTAAGATAGAATCTGTTGAGGACGTGTTTTTATCTATTAAATTCTGGTTACTACATGCTTCTCTTAACTTGTCAAATGCAAAAGTGCTAACTAGTCATGATGAGTATGCTCTTCAAATGCTAGAGGTACCTCATCCACCAATCAAAACTAAGCAGATTCGAGTGGTTTCATGGAGAAAACCAAATCATAATCGAGTGAAACTCAATGTGGATGGTAGCAATCTTGGGAACCCTGGACAAATCGGTGGGGGAGGAGTAATAAGGAATGAAAGAGGTGAATTGATTTCAGCTTTCAGTAGCTATTTCAGTGAGGGGACCAACAATGAAGTTGAATTGAGAGCATTTATTGAAGATTTAAAACTATGTCGTGAGTTGGGTGTAAACCATATTGACATCGAGTGTGCTTCATTGTTGGTGGTTTCATGGACTTCATCTTTGAAGTGTTCTTTGTGGAATCTATGGGCCTTTTGGGATAATCTTTTGAATTTATTACAACAATTTGAATATCAGATGGTACACCAATGGAGAGATAAGAACCAAGTGGCATATTACTTAGCTGGATTAGGAGCTAAAGGTCTATCGAGACGTTTTAATACTTGGATTGACCTACCAAGGATTGCTCGAGGGTTACTCCGTCTACATATGATGGGTATAGCGTATTGGAGGAAGTAAGATGTAGAACATGTTAGGGTAGTGGTGTCTTATGTGATTGAAGGTGGCTTAGTTCACATGCTTTGATAACTGTGTCGGTATAGTGACGTTGTTTGAATTTGTTATCACGGTTTTCTTTCGTCACAAGTGAGGGATTTTTAATAACTTATTATTTATTTAAAAAAATAAAAATTTGTGGACCAGTTTTTTTCCCTCTCGGAAAATATAGTGACAAGGACCAATACTAAAATCACATAATAGGTCTGCAACTATTCGTAAATTGTATGTACCTTCTAGCATATGAAAAACGTTATTTGTAAATAAATTTTTGAAGGATTTCATATTGATCAAACTTGTCGTTTAAGTTAACAAATTTAGGGTGTGTTTGATTGCAAGTATAGAATTAAATTGTTTAGAACTTGTGTGCATGAAAATTGTCAAATAAATATATTTGATTTATTTAATTTTCAAACTAAAAAACGTTGTAATTGTGCATTTTTTATGGTGGGTAGATAAGAGAGAGAGAGAGAGGAGATATATAAGAAAGTATCACTTGGAAAACAAAAATCTACTCTCTAGGAAAAAATAAAATTTTCTATGGAAAATATTGGCAATCCAACACATCCTTAATCTTTGTTTGACCTCCATTTCTGAAAATTCATTTTTCAACTACACATTTTATGTAATCCATAATTTTTATCAACTTTTCATTCGCACATGTCACCAAAATTTATCAAAATCTACTAAGCTCCCATTTGGTATAGATTAAAATCTACAAAAAATTTCAACTCAAAATCATCAAATTAATTTTAATCATACATTTTATGGGATCCATAACTTTTTAACTATACACATCATCAAATTTTCTTATTAAAATCTACTAAAAATATAATTTTTTCTACACCGAACAGGAACTAAAAGTCTAAATTTTTATCCAAATCAAACCGAGGTTTAGAGTTGAGTTGGCAAGTAACGTACTCCACTAAAGATATTAAGAATTTATATTAAAGTACAATTTTGAGATAAATTTTAATTGTGAGCAATTTAAATAGTGTTTTAGGATTCAGATATATCGAAAATCTAAATAACTTAATTTGAAATATAATTAAGCACATAATTTTTTCTACACCGAACAGGAACTAAAAGTCTAAATTTTTATCCAAATCAAACCGAGGTTTAGAGTTGAGTTGGCAAGTAACGTACTCCACTAAAGATATTAAGAATTTATATTAAAGTACAATTTTGAGATAAATTTTAATTGTGAGCAATTTAAATAGTGTTTTAGGATTCAGATATATCGAAAATCTAAATAACTTAATTAGAAATATAATTAACCACGAAAATT
>NC_036245.1:13417356-13465239 GCF_002742605.1 Olea europaea var. sylvestris | reverse complement strand
TTTTTTTATTCTTTTCAAAAAATTGAAAAAAGAAAAAAATGAAAAACGTTCGTCTATTTAAACTCGATGGATGCCTCCATTTCTCCTCCTCCTCTCTTTGCATTCTTAGATCACTGTATAGAGAAATTGCAGTCTGCAGTTTCTCTCTTTCTCTTTCTCTTTCTCTTTCCACGTTCCCTTGGTTCTCTGCTCTGTCTATCCTCATTCGAATTCCGGTATGTTATAATCTTGGGTTTGATTTCTGTATTTTTCTCTTTACTTGGTGTTTGAAGCACTGCTACGTATGTATAATATGTTCGTTTTAGGTGATTGATTAATGGGTTTAAAGAAGTAATGCATTTAAATTTGAAAGCTAAACTACTTTTTGTTTATGGGTTTGAGAAACTTTGGTTTTTGTTTTTATTATTTCCATTTTTTTTCACAAATTAATGTTGGAGAAAGTGATAGTTTCTTGGATTTCGAATTCGTGAATGGTTCTCGTTTCATGAATTTGGTTCTTTTATTTTCGGGAAGTTTAATTTTCTCGATATTTGTCTCAAAATACAGAAGTGATTATGAAATTGCCAATTTGTCCATCTATATAGATTTTTTTTTCAAGGAATTATGCAGGATTACTTGCAATGGCAACTTGTAGATAGAGTCTAAATCTGGATTTTACATATTTCAGTTACCTACTGAAGATCAAGATGGAATACGAGCATCATCGATATGGCCCATATGGGCAGGTTCAGAGATCAAAATATGATTGTCTTCTGTTTGGTTAGTGTCTTTCGAATTCACAACTAAGTTCAAGTTTCAATATCTGGGGAAAATATAATTGAATCCGAATTTGTGCTTTTTCAGATCTTGATGATACTCTCTATCCCCTCAGTGCTGGCCTGGCCACAGCAGTTCTTAAGAACATTCAAGGTATGATTGTTTCCTATTGTTCGATAAATTTATGTTATGTTTATGTGGTGTCTGATTTGTTGTGTATTTGTTTTACAGATTACATGGTCGAAAAGCTTGGCATAGAAGAGAGCAAAATCAATGACTTGTGTAATCTACTGTACAAGAATTACGGTACTACAATGGCAGGCCTTAGAGTAAGTCTTCGTACTTGTGTTAATAGCAACAAGATTTTGTAGGAACCATTTATTAAAGGATATTTTCTATGCAGGCAATTGGCTATGATTTCGACTACGATGAATATCATAGGTGAGAAAGTCCCATAATTTGATTGGTTTACTTATTTTAAGTTTCGTTTCATTTTATTGAATTGTGAATTTTCCAATTCTACAGCTTCGTCCATGGGAGATTACCTTATGAAAATTTGAAACCGGACCCTGTTCTCAGAAGCCTTTTGTCGAGCTTGCCCATTCGGAAAGTTGTAAGTCCTTTGTCACAGAGGTTTTTCCTTTTTAATACTGAAGAGTACAAGTGTACGAATGTATTCTTACAAAATATTAATGTCATTGTGTTCATTGAGGAACAGATCTTCACTAATGCTGATGAGGTCCATGCCATCAAAGCTCTCCAAAAACTCGGTTTGGAAGACTGTTTTGAAGGGATCATTTGCTTTGAGACTCTGAATCCTACACACAAGGGCACTGTATCTGATGATGAGGATGATATCGAGTTTCTGGGATCCACACAATTGTCTCGTCCCCTTAGCACAAGCCGTAAGATTTTCGACATTATCGGACATTTTTCTCAGCCTAATGCAGAATCAACAGGATTGCCGAAGACACCAATTGTCTGCAAACCATCAGAATCTGCCATCGAAAAGGCTCTTAAAATTGCCAACATTGATCCACACAGAACAGTAAGATTAACTTTCTATTTTTCACATTTCAGTGTAAGATAATTCTGAACTACTCGAATAAACTCAAGCTCGTCTACATGTTATTCCGCAGTTGTTCTTTGAGGATAGCGTCCGAAACATTCAGGCTGGAAAACGCATAGGCCTAGATACTGTACTTGTAAGTTGCATTGCCTATTCATAAGCCAAGTCTTGCACAAAATGGTATTATAGACTGAAAATTCGCTCAAATTTGCATGCAGGTTGGGAAATCTCAGCGAATAAAAGGCGCAGATTACGCATTTGAAAGCATCCATAACCTGAAGGAAGCATTACCAGAGCTTTGGGAAACCGATAAGGTTGCCGAAGTTAATTACTCGGGCGTTGCAGTCGAGACATCTGTTACAGCTTAGGTTCTATGTCCATTCATAGTATGGGAGATATCCTTATTTCTGTCACCTTCATCAAATGATGTACATGTTCTGTTTCTATCATCAATTAAATATAAACTTTTCTTCAAACATATCTTGAAGTTTTACTATTATAAGCAGCCTGCATCTCTGGTCATAATCAATCAGTTTAATCATATTACGAGGCTCTAATCCCTTGCAGATTACGCTGGTGTTCAATAATTAGATGTCGACATTATTTCTTAGCGTAGAGAAACAAAATTTGACGTGTAATATCCTAAACCTAAATTTAATATATGGAGTGGCCAAGATTGTTGGTGTATCATTGAATCAATATTGTCATTAGACGGTTCTTATGATCCTAACTTTCACATCATTATGATTAATATGAATACAATCGTATCATTTTTGCCATAATATTGGGAAGAATTTCATATTCTATAACCGGATCAACATCAAAATTATGATTAAAGTATTACTCATGATGATCACGATCTATGTTAGAAGCATTTACATTTGACACGTTCAAATCCAATCATTGAGAGCACTTCTCATTTTCTTGGTACATCATTACATCTTTTTGCATTTGTTTAAGGTATGAGGGGTTATTGGCTGGCATGCCCAATTATTAGTAGGGTGTCTATTAGAAAGATAAAATTAAATAAATGGAAATTTGCAGTAGAGGTCCCAAACTTTTCAAGAATATGCTGGTAGGTTACAGACCTTTTACTAAATGTGCATCAAATGACATTTGGACTGTTTCGGTATAAAAGATTGTTAGTTGACCAAAAATAAATTATTTTACCTTTTTTTGACCAATTCTAATAAGAGCAAAATAGTCCTTCCACAAATTTTTCATTCAAAAAAGTTAAAATAAAATTAATTAAAATGAATCAAATATGAGGAAAAAGGGGAAAATAGTCCTTTCGACACACATTTATTAAAAGTGGGATATAGCTACAAGATTAGAAAGTTTGAAATTCGGCGACATATTTTTTAAAGGGTTGGGACCTCCACTACAAATTTTCTAAAATTAAAGTAGAGAAGCCAAGTTGACTGGCAACTTTGAATATGATTGGAGTTCAATAATTGATAAAGAACAATAATAATCTTATAGATAATCTAGTCATAAAAGTTAATCAGCAAGGCAATCTCATGCTTATCATCTTAAATCGAATAACAACAGCACCAAGTACATATAAACCTCGAAATATCACGAAAATGTCCAACTCAATTGATAGACACAAAGACGAACCAGATGTAAAAGGCCATATGTTGTGCTAAACAAGATAAAACACATGAGGTCAAACATGAAGTCGATTTTGATTACATTCAAAAGCTTAATGTGGCACAATATTGCTCCACTTGACTAAAAGAAAAGACTTAAAAGTTAAAAATCTACTAATAAACAAAAGAGGTCATAGTTTATCGAAGAGTTCACACATTTTACTTTTTATCTTAACGTACGCCTTCAAATATCTAGGAAATTCTTGAAATGTATCTGCTGCAAAGGAGGAGTTGTTATCTTTTGACAAATCCAATTTACATAGGGGGTTCTGTTTGCGCAAATTGCTGAGAGATTGACCATTTGAATCATATATAATTCCTTAACGACTTATATAGTCCTATCTAGAATGTAGAAAAGCCCCCACTATTCTCTTAAAAATACTAGAATGTCATTCACTTCAAGAAAATCACTGGTTAAATCTTATTTATTTATTATTATTATTATTTTTTTTTTTAATCAAAATTCTTTAGCCATACAATATCTGAGCTAAGCATGAAATTGAATAGACTACTAATGAAATTCCTCATCGACTACTTTTTACAAATTCGTGAATAAATTTTTAAGTGTTAGTATTACGTAGAGATTGCGATAGAGCTTTTAAGTCTCGATAATTTATACATCTGGCCCCTAGTTTGAATTAGTTAAAAAAAATTAATAAAAATCTAAGTTAAATCAACAATTAGTTTTAATCATATTTTTAAGCGGGTTACAATTTTATTAACTTCTTAATCATAATATTTATTGACTTTTATCAAAAAAATTTGGAAAATTAATTTTAATCATATTTTTAACTGAACTCACAACTTTTATTAATCAAAATTTACTAAAAAATCTTATTTTTAGCAAAACCAAAACTGATGTAAGCTTGATTGGGGTACTTACACAAATACCCTGTATTTTATGACCGTTTTGAAAAAACCTGATAAAGTTGAATTAAATGGTACGTTTAAAACTAAAAACCACCCTCCAAACTAGAAAAATCAAGGGAAAATTCTAAAGGGAAAGAGGAAATCTTCCACATATTCGTCCATTATTCAAAGTTTTGGAAAAAGATCAAGATTAATTCAACATTGAAATCTCTGAAAAATGATTAAGACAACCTTCCTATAATACACAAATAAAATTACATTTTTTTTATGTGTGTTGAATCTTTATTAATTAATTCCCCAATTTTGTTATTTTAAGATTGTTTAGTATTCTCTTTGCATAGATTACTAGAATTACAACCGTAATTATCAATTTCCCACTAAATAATCTCTCACTTGCAAATTCTAATCATCATAGTTCATTGCACATATCTCACTTTTATTTGAATTTCATTATTATGTTTAGTTTAAACCTTATAATGTAAATAATTAACTTTCATTAAGTTTCTTTTTGATGATTTTTTTATTGTGATTGAAAACATGTTTCAAAACAACATTGTTGAACTTGAGAGGAAATGAATTGTGTCAGAACATATGAAAAATTAGCTTTGAATCAATTAAAATGATAATGCAAGGTGTTTAACAAAAGAAGAATAAGGAAAAGTGACATTTATCCTTTAAAAAAGAAGAAGAAGAAGAAGAAGAAGAAGAAGAAGAAGAAGAAGAAGAAGAAGAAGAAAAAAGTTACACTATATCATTGGAGCAATTATCTAGATGTATAAGTGTGCATTTTTGAAAATCTGAACATACTATTTCAAGCTCTATTTTATGATAGTACATATGAAAAAGAAACCTTTGAATCAATTATATTGATGCATACAACATGTTTGTTCAAGGAGAATGTGAATTCTGTTACTTTTCTCCAAAGTGACAGTCACTTTTCTTCAAAAAAAAAAACTAAAAATCACACTATAGCAGTTTCCTAGATGCATACATGTACATTTTTTAAAATTTAAACATATCAATTTAAGCCATGTTTTCTTGTAATATATATGAAAAATTAGCTTTTAATCACTTAAAATGATGCATGCAAGGCATTTGACAAAAAGAGAATGTGAAAAAAATGATATTCTTTCACTTTAAAAGTCACACTGTATTATTGGAGCTTTACTTAGATGCGTACGTGTGTATCTTTGAAAATTTGAGCATACCAATTCAAGCCATGTTTTCTAGTAATACATATTAAAAATAAAATTTTGAATCAATTACATTGGTACATGCAAATGTGTTTGCTCTAAGAAGAATGTGAAAAAATGATATTATGTTACTTTTCTCAAAAAAAGTCACATTATATCATTGAAACAATTAACTAGATGCATACGTGTGCATTTTTGAAAATCTGAACATACCAATTCAAGCCCTATTTTCTGTTGATACATATGAAAAAGAAATTTTGAACCAATTACATTGATGTATGTAAGGTGTTTACTCAAGAAGAACGTAAATTGTGTCACTTTTTTTTTTTTTTTTTTTTTTTTTTTAAAAATAACATTTTTTCTTTTTTTTTTAAAAAAAAAAAAAAAAAAAAGTCGCGCTATATCATTAAAGCAATTAACTAGATGCATATATGTGCATTTTTGAAAATTTAAACACACAAATTCAAACCCTATTTTTTCTTGTAATACATGTGAAAAAGAAAACTTTGAATCAATACATTGATGCATACAAGGTGTTTGCTTAAAGAGAATATTAAAAATTTGACATTCTCAAAAGCAGTCACACTATATCATTGGAGCAATTAACTAGATACATACGTGTGTATTTTTGGAATTTTGAACATACTAATTCAAACCCTATTTTCTGGTAATATATATATATATATATATATATATATATATATATATATATACGAGCTTTGTTTTATTTTAATACATATAAAAATAAGCTTTATTTTGGAAATTGAACATATAAATTCAAGCCCTGTTTTATGCTAATACATATGAATTCAAAATTAATGTTATGTTTTTGGCTTATTTATGAGCTATTTTCTTCACTCGTCAGGTGAGATTTTTGTTAACGTTTTGAAGCATTCACAATAAACTTTGAAATATATCTTTCGAATTTAAAAATTGATAAACGACGGGTTCAAAATAACTAGTCAAAATGCCGCAAGAATTAACTAGGTACATATGTGTGCATTTTGAAAAAGCCATTTAAAAAAAAAAAAAAAAGTCACAGTATCTCATTTGAACAATTAACTTAATAACTATGTCTGTATTTTTGAAATTTTAAATATACGAATTCAAGCCCTGTTTTATTTTAATACATTTGAAAACAAGCTTTTATTTTGAAAATTGAACATACGAATTCAAGCTCTGTTTTATATTATTACATATGAATTCAAATTGACATTACGTTCTTTGGCTTATTTACGAGCTATTTTCTTCACTCGTTGGGCGAGATTTTTGTTATCGTTTTGAATAATTCACGATAAACTTTCAAATATATCTTTGAAATTTAAATCGATAAACGACGAGTTCAAAATAACTATTCAAAAAGGCGACAAGAAATGGTGTTAGTAATTATTGTTTACTTTGCATTCCATAATTCATTTGTGATAATTTTTGACATTTAAACTTCGTCCATAACATATTTATCATGGTCACATTTCAAGCTTTCTAACAGATTTTAAACTGCTTAAAATAGATAATCGTAGCGTAAAATAGCGTATTAAACGAAAATATTTTAATAATAAAATTTTTAAAAAATGGAAAATATCAGAATGAGGGAATACAGCGTCTTTGGAATGATTTTGTTGATTTTCAAATGTTTTAACTTTTGGTAGGCATGATTAATACGACTATTAAAACTTTGATTTGATTTAAGTGCATTAATCAATTCCTTAGTTTTTTAAAAGTCCTCATCTTGATTTTTAAGTCACAACTACATAAATTCTCAATATTTTAGGACACAGCCCGTGGTTTAAATCCATTTGAGAGCCCAATATATTTCTTCATGGGCCGTCCACAAACATAAGGTCCAATTACCACAGATTCCGACAATCAAAACATATTAAAGTGATTGGTTGGAGGCATCTGACAAAAGGATAAGCAAATACAGAGCCCAAACAAATGGAATATTAGTTTCCGGATATCTAGAATCTTCATTAGCAGCTTCGCAAAATTTACTCCAACGAATGGAATACTAATTTCCGCATAACAATGGCTGCCGTGACACGTGTCCCTTTCCCCAATCCAATTTCAATTGCCACCCATAAATGTGTATACTCCAGTAGTCGCACTCGACTTCCAGAATTATCCGCCATTTCCTCTTTAAAAGCCAAGAATTTGAGGAGATTTTCTGTGGTGGCGATGGCTGATTTAAACAAAAGCACTGTTCTTGTTACAGGAGCTGGTGGAAGAACTGGTAAAAACCTTTATAAGTTCTCCATCTATTTCGTAGTGAATTATGTATATATTTGAGGAACTCCATGGTTGAATTGTTTCTTTTTGGATGTTTGGTTTTTTTTCGGTATATTTGGAATATTAATGTTTTATTTTATCAACAAGGGTAGGTAAAGAGATTGTAATTTGCAATCAACATTTTACATTAGTCTTTGTTGGCTGTGTTATTGAAAGTGTTATAATAGAACTCAAGAAATACACAAAGTATTTTCAGATCTCACGTAGAGAAAAATTCGACTAAGAACAAGACCAAACCAACTGTATATTGTTCAATCAATTGTCAGGGCTCAGAAATTAACATTGTGCCCTTCTTTACAATGGTGGAGACACCAAGAATCAACCCAAACCACACAAAAGGAACCCGAACAGAGCTACTTCGACGAGCCACAAAGAAAACCTCCTTCACTGACTCCACTAACTCCTTTCAAAAGGAATTACTAAGATTTACTGTTCACACAGAATGAATCAAGTTCCAAATCACATAGAACTTGGAAGAAAAAACACAAAGAAGACGAAGGAGATGAGAGCAGAGAAAATGACTCATTCTAGAGAGTTCAAGAGTCACCAGAAAAATATCACGGTCAGTCAACTAGGGCACCGCCAAAAGGTCCCTTATATTGAAAAACAGATCACGGTAGATCAACTGGGTGATCCAAGGGCTCGGAGCAGCACATGTGGCCGCATGTTTGGGCTCGGGTAGATGGGCCTCTACCATTGAATTATCGGGCAATGGAAATATAATACCAGCTATTTGGCCAGGCCCTTTTCATTATGGCCCAATGATTGATTTGACATCACAATTCAAACAATCTCCACCTTGATGCCAATAACCAGTAGGCACACTACAGGGATATGAAACAAATTCATTTTCTTCTTTAAGTTCCACAGATTATTGCACCAAGAGGTTTAGAGTACTTGCATTACAACAAAGGTTACCCAGTATCAATTTTCAGCATTTTCAAACAGGACCTAAACTTGTTAAGAGGCAGTACCTTGGTTCCCATATCAGCAGGATTAAATTCAGTTGGGATCTTTTCAAGTACAACAGATTCTTTATGAATTATGTCTCTTATAAAATACATTCTAACATCTATATGCTTGGTCCTTTCATGAAATACAGGATTTTTACATAGATGAATTGCACTTTGACTATCTGAGTAAACTACAACAGGTTTTGACAGAACATTAATTTCACATAACAAACCTTTGAGCTATAGTGCTTCTTTTATGGTTTCAGTAGCAGCCACATATTCTGCTTCAGTGGTTGAAAGTGCAACAATAGGCTGTAATTGTGATTTCCAACTCACACAAGTGCCACACAAAATAAATATGTAAGATGTTGTTGATTTTCTATTGTCTCTGTCCCCAGCATAATCTGAATCTACAAACCTCTTTAATATAACATCTTCTTTACTAGGATTAAAACATAAACCTGAGTTAGATGTTCCTTTTAGATACCTGAGTAACCATTTTAAGGCTGTCCAATGTTGATGGCCAGGATTGGCCATAAATCTACTTAGGGCACTAATCGCATGAGCTACATTAGGTCTGGTACACACCATAGTGTACATTACAGACCCCACAACATTAGCATAGGGGACTTTTTGCATGGATTTCACATCAAATTCATCAATTGGACACTGATCTTTACTTAATTTAAAATGACTTGCAAGTGGTAAAGTGACAGTTTTTTATTTATGCATGGAAAATTTAGATATGACTTTTTCAACATAGGTAGATTGTGATAGAAAAAAAACTTTTTGGATCTATTTCTCTTAATATCCATACCTAAAATTCTTCTAGCATGTCCGAAGTCTTTAATTTCAAATTCAGAGCATAAAGATCTCCTAATATCATTAATATCACTAAGATGCTGTCCAATTAACAACATATCATCCACATAAAGAAGTAGGTAAACAATCACAGATTCAGATTTATCTTTTTTCAAATATAGACAATGATCAAAAGAGCTTCTAAGAAAACCTACAGAAGACACAAAATTATCCAAGTGTTTATACCATTGTCTAGGTGATTGTTTAAGTCCATACAATGATCTCTTTAACAAGCACACATGCTCAGGTTTCTTATTATCTACATATCCAGGTGGTCGTCTCATATAGATAATTTCATCCAAGTCTCCATGCAAAAAGGCAGTTTTTACGTCCATTTGTTCAAGTTCAAGATCATAATGAGCAACTAATGCAAGCATAACACGTATGGTAGTATATCTCACTACAGGTGAGAAAATTTCATTATAATCAATACCGGATTTTTGAGTAAACCCTTTTGCCACTAATCTGGCCTTAAATCTTAGGGGCTGATTTGCTGTATTTCCTTCCTTAATTGTATAGATCCATTTACAATCAACTAAGGATTTATCTTTAGGTTTAGGAACCAAAATCCAGGTTTCATTTTTCCTTAAAGAGTTCATTTCCTCTTCCATAGTCAATTGCCAGTCTTTTGAAGACTGACAACTCATAGCCTTCTCATATGTTTTTGGTTCCTTAAAGGCCAGATCTTGATAAGTCAGTAAAGCTAGAGATAGGTAGTCTCTCATTCTAATGGGTTCCCTTATTTCTCTTCTAACCCTATCCCTAGCTAACTGGTAACCATCTAATGAATTTTCTTCTTCACCAACTTCTTGAACATCAACTTCACCTTCTATATTTTCATTAAAAACTTCACCGGTCTCTTCCTGAACATTATCAGTATGTTCAGAGGTGACAAAGGCTCCACCTGCAGCCTAGTCATCTCTTCTTCCTCAATACTAGAAGCACTAATCTGATGTTTATTAGTCATGCAGGGCATATCACACTCATTGAAGGTCACATTCCTACTTGTGATCATTCTAAACCCCTTCACACTCCTATCCCACAACCTATACCCTTTAACTCCTTCAGGGTATCCCATAAAAACACATTTTTGGGATCTAGGTTCAAGTTTACCACTATTTTGATGGGAAAAGGCTGCACAACCAAAGGTCTTCAAGTGACTATAATCTGGTATTTTTCCAGTCCATACCTCCTCGGGTGTTCTGCCATCTATGGCACCACTTGGGGTTCTATTTATGATATAAACTGCAGTCATAGCAGCTTCACCCCACAGTACTTTAGGAACTCCAGAACTGATCATCATGCATCTTACTTTGTCTAGAATAGTCCTATTCATCCTCTCAGCAACTCCATTTTGCTGAGGGGTATAAGGAACTGTTTTATGCCTAAGGATTCCACTATCCTTACATAATTGATCAAAAACAACATTACAAAATTCTAGACCGTTATCACTTCTTAATACCTTGATTTTCTTCCTAGTTTGATTTTCAATCAAGGTTTTCCAAATTTTAAATTTTTCAGAAGTATCTGATTTTTGTTTTAACAGAAAAATCCAAACTTTTCTTGAAAAATCATCAATCAAGGACAGAAAATATTTGTTTTCTCCTTGGGTAATAGTAGATGAGGGTCCCCACAAATTAGCATGTACATACTCCAGAACAGAAGTAGTTTCATGCTTTCCCGTATTAAAGTGAAGCCTATGTTGTTTACCAAGTATACAGTAATCACAAAAAGGAATTTTTGAAAAATTATCTTTTCCAAAAACACCCATTTTATTCAAAATATGCAGACCTCTTTCACTAACATGTGCCAGCCTGTTGTGCCATTTTAAGGTGGCATCAACTCCAGTAGTTAAGGACTCAGCAGTATGACTTGAAACTATTTCAACTCTAGTGACATATATACCATTTCTTTTGGCACCCTTGAATATTACAAGAGAGCCTTTAAAGACTTTTAACAAACCATTTCCAAGTTTAGCTTGGAGACCAATGTCATCTAGATCACCCATAAAAATTAAATTTCTATTTAAGTCAGGAACATACTTTACTCTCTCTAGGGTAAAGATGTATCCATTTTCAAATTTTAAAGTCACATTGCCAATTCCTAAAACTTTACAGGTTGCATTATTACCCATTACTATCTCACCTCCATTCATTTCTTTAAAATTTTCTAAACAAGACCTTTTAGAAGTCATATGGAAAGTGCAACTAGAGTCAAGAATCCATTCTTGATTCTGGTCTATATTTTCAGAAAAATTTACAATATGCTGATCAGTAACAGGTTCAGTAACAACATAAACATCCACAGTTTTATCATCTAGGGATTCAACTACATTTCCCTCATCTACTTTCTTATCCCTCTGTTCATTCTTTTTCTTAAAACAATCCTTAATAAAGTGACCTGATTTCCCACATCCATAACATTTCCTATTCCCAGTCCCGGTCCTAGACTTTGACCTAGGTCTTCCTCTCCCTTTCTTCTTGTTATTATTATTTCCTTGATAACTCTGATTATCCTGACTATGGTTTTGCCTATTAAGTGACCTCCCTATAACAAATAAACTCTCAGATTCTCTTCCACGCTTCTCGATTTTAAGTTCCAGATCTTTGCTCCTTAAAGAGTTAATAACAACTTTAGGAGTCAAAGAATCCCTGCCATATTTAATGGCACTTTTGACATCGTTATACATTTCAGGTAATTAATTTAGAAGAATCATAGCCTTGTATTCATTAGAGACTTTGTCTCCTGCATTGGTAATATATTGAACCAATTTATTAAAAATGTCAAAGTTATCTTCTAAGTCTTTAGTCATGTCAATCTTAAAACTAAAAAACCTTGCTAAGAGGAACAATTTATTAAGTAGGGACTTAACTAAATAAAGTTCTTCTAGTTTTTTCCACAAATCTCTAGCACTATCATGTTTCCCAACTTTTCTTAGAACTTGATCAGATATATGCAATATAATAGAGGTATAGGCAAGTTCATCACACTCAATTTTTTGTGCATCAGTTATAGTATCAGGAAAATCACAAGTAATGGCTTTTGCAACTTTCTGTTGAACAAGGACTCCTTTCATTTTTTGTTGCCAAATGGGGAAATCCCCTTTTCCATTAAAAACTCCAAGTTCAAACGTAGTTGTTGTCATTTTGGAATGTTTAACCAACACAAGAAAATTATTTGAAGTTCAACGTTCAACAGAAAAGAGGTGGTGCAGAATAAAATGTGATAATACACAAGATCACAAAGGTTATTATGTACCAAGAAGCTTCAAGAATCAAGAAAACATTAACACATGTAGTGTTCAAAATAACAAGAAATGACAATGTATTCAATGCAACAAACTTCAAGTTCCAAATGCCCAAATTCACCAAGATTCCGTAAGGATCATGTCCTTAGGTCAAGGCACAATTTAGGTCATCAGAACAGGAAGCAGGAAAAGGATTATATGAGTATCAGATTAAATCAATAAACGTATGTAATACTTTCAGAAATAAGAACTTAGTAATTCACCAATTTACAGTAATCACAATACGTACGTTTTAGAAATATCAACTCAGTAATTCATTGGCTAATAGTATTCAAAAATTATGTAAAACATCTATGGCTAGGAAGAATGGATTAAATGTTAAAAAAGGGAAAAATAGTCGCAAACCAGAGGAGTGATCATTCAATATTGATCACTCAAGCTAGTGACCAAGAAACAAGCCTCACGAACAGTATGGGTTACTCAAGTGTTGGTTCGCAAAAAAATAGGACCTGCGTTTTGGGAAAACAAGGACTCAACAATAGATCAATGGTTAGTACACATAAAGTACTGAAGTGATTTTAAAAAAAAATAGCGAAAAGAGTCAGATGTGAAAAAAAAAGGATCTGACTGTGAAAATGAATTTTTCACATCCAGATCACGGTCGAAGGAAGCCTTGAAGGCTCTGATACCACTGTTATAATAGAACTCAAGAAATACACAAAGTATTTTCGGATCTCACATAGAGAAAAATTCGACCAAGAACAAGACCAAACCAATTTTATATCGTTCAATCAATTGTCAGGGCTCAGAAATTAACATTGTACCCTTCTGTACAATGGTAGAGACACCAAGAATCAACCCAAACCCCACAAAAAGAACCCGGACGCAGCTACTTCAACGAGCCACAAAGAAAACCCCCTTCACTGACTCCACTAACTCCTTTCAAAAGGAATCACTAAGATTTATTGTTCACACAGAATGAATCAAGTTCCAAATCACAGAGAACTTGGAAGAAAAAACACGAAGAAGACAAAGGAGATGAGAGGCAGAGAAAAGGACTCGTTCTAGAGAGTTCAAGAGTCCCCAGAAAAATATCACGCTCAGTCAACTAGGGCACCACCATATTGAAGAACAGATCACCGTAGATCAACTGGGTGATCCAAGGGCTCGGAGTAGCACACGTGGCCTCATGTTTGGGCTTGGGTAGATGGGCCTCTACCATTGAATTATCGGGCAATGGAAATATAATACCAGCTATTGGGCCAGGCCCTTTTCATCATAGCGCAATGATTGATTTGGCATCACAATCCAAACAGAAAGCATTGCCTGCCCTATCAATTCCAGAGTTAAATTTACTCGAGTGACTGAGTCTGAGGCTAACAATGCAAAGTTGTGATTATATGAATCTATATCATGCCCAATATATGCTCATATATGTTACCTTAGGAGTTATTGTAATTCAATAGATAGTAGAAAAACTTCAGTGTTACATCAGTTTATTAAATTTACAGTTACTTGGAATGAAAACAAGATCAGTAGTTCAAGAATCAAGATTGCATGTCCAATATCCTACCAACATTCTTATACAATGTTCGATTACTGCAGGCCAAATTGTTTATAAGAAACTGAAGGAGAGATCGGACCAGTATGCTGGTAGAGGATTGGTAAGAACTCAGGAGAGCAAGGAAAAGATTGGCGGTTTAGATGATGTTTACATTGGGGATATAAGGACAGCAGAGAGCATTGCTCCAGCAATCCAAGGTATTGATGCTCTCATAATTCTCACAAGTGCGGTGCCAAAGATGAAACCCGGGTTTGACCCAGCAAAAGGTGGCAGGCCTGAATTCTATTTTGAAGATGGAGCGGACCCTGAACAGGTATCTATTGTGGCTGTTATTGAATCTGTTGTATATGGGGTTCTTTGTACGAGATACTATCTTATTCTAGCTTTCTTTTCTAGGTTGACTGGATTGGGCAAAAGAATCAGATAGATGCTGGTCAGAATTTTTATTAGTATTCTGTTTCTAATAACTTCTCTTTCGGATCATTATATTAAAATCTCTAACTTATGTGATGAACAGCCAAAGCTGCGGGAGTGAAGCACATTGTATTGGTTGGATCAATGGGAGGAACAGATCTAAACAATCCCCTAAATAGCTTGGGAAATGGAAACATATTGGTATTTCCATCTTTTGCCTATATTTCCTTTTATGTTTTCCCCCCTCAACTTTGATGCACTTCCTTTCCCTTGTGACATGGGGTTGCGTTTTGATCCCTTCATTTCAATCGTTCCACTTACTTTTTACTTTTGGCATTTTTTATTTCTTATTTTTTCTCCCTTCTCGTGGTTGTTTATACACGCACATAGTGATAGATAATTTTTGAACTGCATCTCATGCAAATCAATTAATTTAATTAATCTGGGAAAACGGTTCTCCGGTGTTCTTATTTGAAAACTGAAAGGAAAAGAAAGGTGAAAAACCTTTCTTATTTGCATAGACGCACTTCTTTTTAACATCATATGGGTACATCTTAAATGGAAATGGAAACTCCAGTGTAAAATAGTGAGCAGAAAATGTCTAAGGGCCAGTTGTTACATCATCACTATGCATTTTCACAAAAAAAAAAAAAAAAAAAAAACTAACTGATATATGGAGTACAGGTATGGAAGAGAAAGGCGGAACAATATTTAGCTGACTCAGGAATTCCATACACCATTATTAGGTATGCCCATATTTTCACTTCTACAGCTAGTAAAGATTATAAACGTGCTCATGTTTTTGTATGCAAATATTAGGTGCAAGTAGTTACGAGTATATTTCACCCCTGTATAAACTTAGGATTCAATATTAGTTTGTTTTCCGTTAATCTGCAGCAATACCCAGGAACTTGGATTCAACCATCATTACAGGCAGGAAATAGTACGCTAGGATCCTTATTCATGGGTGTATGCAACCAATATTAATTAAACGAGAAGGATATGATTTATTTACAGTAATGTGCATCAATTTTTTTTTAATTTTTTTTTTTCAACTTTGTTAAGAATGTAATGCATAGATTAATGTAAGGTTGGACAAAGTGGAAAGGTGGTAGAAGGGTTCTTGGAACACATTTATGAAGTAAAAGAGCATGTTCTAGTGAACTGTTACTGGACTAGATGTGCTTTGTGGTTGTGAGTGGTGGTCATCAACATGCAAAATGTGCATAAGATGGAAATAGCATAAACAAGGACATTAAGATCATTATCTGGTCATACTGTAGTCAAAAGTGATGGTGAAATCAATTAAAGACTGAGGAGAGTGTGGGGTTACATTTTGGGATATGTCGGCTACATTTGGTGCGCCATATTAGATCGTTTAAGAAATTTAATATAAAATTATAATGCATCGTACTGGGTAAATGGTATTATAGTGGATAAATGTGTTTATTACTCTTTAATTTTTCATTCAAATGATAGTCATTTGCACCGTCAACCATTTAAGATAATACAGAGATTGATGTGGGTTTAGGTTGTGGATAAAAAGATAGACAGTGTATATTATTTGCCTTAATCTACCAAAATACCTTATCTTTAGCATTATCCATCATAATGTTATACTAGATAGACCAATTCTATCCTTAGAACAAGTTAAAAAGGAAATGTTAACTAAAATTAAAACGATCTATCTGGGATGATCCGCTGGATGAACGAAGCGGCAAAAGGATTTATCAACTCAGAATTTATTGAAAATAAAAATTAGTTTATTGTTGTGATTTGTCAACTATGCATCATCCTAGTCTGCATCAACATACGACAAATTTACGTCTTGATTTTATTGCACATGTACTACATATGAATCTTTCTTCTGCTGCTCAACTTTATTTTATCAAGAACTAATGTTCTGACTGATCTTCATTTGAGTGGACTTCTTTGTGTTTTCAGGGCAAAAGGACCTTAATTTCCTTTAAACTAATGCTGCTATATAATTGTGAGTTTATTTAGGAAAACAAGCGACAAAGATATAATGATATTAAAATATTCTGTTCTTTGACTATGGTCCTGAATTCTTAATCCAATAAATCAAATCCTTAAAAATAAAAAAGATCGATTTTTCGAGGTTTTACAATGAGATATTGATACTTTGATTATGCTCAATTCAGACTCCCTTAAGATTCCCCATGTTCCACTTTTCAGTTTTATTTCGTAATTCAGTCATTACTTTCATCTGTTGATTGGTATAGGGCCGGTGGCTTGCAAGACAAAGAAGGTGGTGTAAGAGAACTGCTTGTTGGAAAAGATGACGAACTTCTTAAGACTGAAACTAGAACAATTGCCAGAGCAGATGTTGCAGAAGTCTGCATTCAGGTAAAGTATTTATTTATCCAGGTTTGTACTTACTTTTACAGAGAAATCACAGTTCTACATGTAAGGTTGCTTAATCTCAGTATTGCATTAGAAAATTTTCTTCACAACGCGATCTTATGAACAGGCACTAAACTTCGAGGAGGCAAAATTTAAAGCGTTCGACCTGGCTTCAAAACCTGAGGGAACTGGCACACCGACGAAGGATTTCAAGGCTCTATTTTCTCATATCACTACTCGTTTTTGATTAATTATTGCTGAAGTTATTTATACAGTCATCTATTCCTTCTTCCATGGGATTAAGTTAACAGTATTTTTGTGACCAAGAGAATGCAGCTGATGTGCTGTAACAAACTTTAAGCTTTTAGCAATAATATCCAAATTTTGATTTTGTAATTAAATTTGGTGTCACAGTGGCGATGTGGTTATGTTTGAGCGGTTTTGAACAAATTTCAAACTAACCTAACCATTTTATTTCTAAACTAAATTAAACAAACCAAATTATTTTTGTAGTTTGGGCTAGTTTGAAAAAATAATCTGCAAAGAAGTGAAAAAGTAAATATATAGATCTAAAAATTCAATATGAAACATCTTAAAGCAAACTTGAAAGTAGATAACAACAGAATATAGGGCAAAGTCACTTTGTCAGAAAGATGTCGACAGATGCTCTGACATAATAAGTGCCGACAAAATCTGATTTGATATAAAAATTGATTGTATTTTAAGCAGTCTGATAATCGAATGTCGTGTCATTGCGTCAAGAAATCTTATCACTATTCAAAGAAAAAGATACAATCACTCAATCAAATATGACTTGCAAAACAATACATATAACCCCCACCCCAAATCATGCCCAAAAATCCGTAGCCCTCATCCTCTCCATTACAACAAAGATCAAGAAACTTGTGCGATGCGAACACATGTAATACCCATGAATCTGTGTCCCGGGTGGTTTATATTAACAAAATTATGTATACATGTCGACTTTAAAATTCTATATTAATCAGAAATTTTATCAAAATACCAATTTCACCAAAATGCAAAAATATGAAAAGTTCACAGTTGAAGAATAATCATTGTATATAAGTAGAATTGTAATCTTCTTATCTAAAATCCACATTTCAGGCAAATATCACATGTGATGTACAATGATACAAGGGAGATGCTTCACGTACAGGGGGGCAATTACAGAGGTCGCCTAGGACAGACACAAGGGCGGGGTCCGCACAATTTTTTTTTCTTTTTTTAAATGCAAGTCGGTCCCACCGACCTACAGCTACAGTGAGGGGGCCTATAAGCCACCTGTAAAATAGTGCCCTGTACGCAGGGCATTGTTAATGATATAAACACGTTGCAAAACCAAAATGAAAAAAGATCAAGTTTTTATAAGGTTTGAATGATAATTTGGATGTCTTGGTGCCGCAAAGTCATGAAATTCAACATTTAACAATGGGATAGACTATTAACCACGACATATTATAGAAGTTCGATATCTCAGGGTGCCTTATATGACAAAAGATCGATTTTGAATTCGCACATTTCAAGAATTTTCAATGAATTCCTCCCCTTTGAATCTCGGTTAATATGATTTTCTGTTACATATGAATCTAAAGAAAGTTCTACGTTATGAGACTTTTGATATTTTTAGACACTTATGCAGCATTTTCTGTATTTAAGTTAACATAATAGTAAAATCTGAAATTGTTTATATATGTAAGGTATATACGAATTTTTCCCTTAAATTTTAAAGCGAAAAGAAAATTTATTAAGTGGAAATTACATAAAACTCTACTTTTAAAGATCTCATTTCATAAATTATAAGCTAGATTTATTTATACAAAAATCCGATAATAATATAATTTTTATATAATAATAATAATAATAATTTTATAAAAAAAATTTTAATCTATATTACCACTCCACCTTGACCCATTCCAACCCAAATCCTACCCAAAATCATTTTTCATTTTTATTCAATTTATATGTCTTCTCCGTCTACCACCGCAAAGAAACCAACCATCGGAAGCTATGGTATCAGCATAGTCAGAAGCCACAACAACAATGCTTGCACCAAGTGACGACAGCGCCATCGTGTTTGGCTTTGCTGCAACAACTGCACGCGATGCTGTGCTCATCTCGCAATGATTTTGGGATTTTTTTGTGGATGGTGTTTGGTGGTGGATGTGGTGGTTAGGGATGGCAATTTGAACTGTCAAAATCGAAAATCGCGGTTAACCGAACCGAATGGGGCGAAAAAAATCGAACCGATGGTGCAATGGGACATGTATGGTATTTGATTTTAATGAACCGGTTCATGACGGTGCGGGTATGTTATTTATGCTATTGAACCGAAATCGAACCGATTACCCACTAAAAAAAAACAACTGAATTGATTTTACCCTATTTTTCTATCCAGCCCAAAACAAAATCCGCCCCCCCCCAATACATCTACCTGACCCAGCCTGTCAACCTACTTACCATTAACCAATAATAATAGTAATAGTATGACAGTATATAAATGCAAACCCTACTCTCTACAAACCACAAACTCACGCATGACTCCACTGCCTCTACGGTCCAAGCTGTCGTTGCCTCTGAAATTTTTTTCACACGACTTCAGTTTGAATCAGATTGGACTTCAATTTTAAAGAAATGACAGGACCTTAGGTGAAGAGCCTTCTTAATCAAGATTATTGGAACAAAAATTTCATCTCAGTCATTTTTATTGTATCTGTAATCTGATTGCATTTTATATCCAATTCCAGGGACGCATTTTCAAGATTTGATGCAGAAATTGTTTCAATTTTTTTCGAAAAGAAGATAAATTCAATCAGTACTGATTGTAGTATAGACTTGAGCCAAGTTCGAGGCGTGATCGCAACTCCAACCAAATTCTTAAGGTTAGCATTGCTTTTATATTACATTTAAGCCTTAGATTCTTTAATATTAGATTTGCTCTAATGTTTTTGAATTGTAGAGCATATATTAATGTTCATTTTTTCTTTTCTTTTTTTAAAGCTTTGATGGATGTTTTGATGAATTGATATTGTTGTGGCAAAGTGCTGGGTAAGGTTGTGCAATATGAATCGGTATTTTAAATCTTGATTTAATGGGATATTACTACCAGCATCCGAGTTGGCGTTTAGTATAAGTGGTAGATTTGTGAGTCCACATAGAAATAGGCTCCACTCGAAGACTCTAGGAGCTTTAATGTGTACTCGGGATTGGCTTTGGACTGATATTTACGATAGGATTTATTTTTTTATATTTGTTATTTATACACTCCCTTTTATTGTTAATTTTTTTATTATGTGTAGAAAATTTTACTCTTTCATCATACTCTAGAGTTTGTGCAACATTTAACGAGGAGGAAGTTGTCGAAGAGGTACTTTTTAAATTTAAATCTTAGTTAAGACCATTCTAGAATAGGTAGTATCGTTGTATTCTCTACTTACATTTCTTATTTATTATATAAGAATCAACTTTGAGTGCTGATCTATATTAGTAAGACTTGTGGGGAAGAATGAATCAAATAATTTCGATGCACAACAACAATCAAGAATGAAGGAAAAGTTTAGTATTGTTATATTCATAATATTTTTGTTAAATTTATATTTTGCAATTGGAAATTGGGATAATGTTTGCATTTTCGTTTGGAATATTGTGTTTTTATTTTCATTAACTTTTTTAATAAATTGTTTTATATCAATTTGACGAATGAATTTATAAAAAATAATTTATTTTCATGGTTATTAACCGAACCGAACCGATTTTCGTAGTTATGGTGCGGTTATGGTATGGTAAAAAAATTGGTGGTGCGGTTATGGATTTGGCTGAACCGACTCATAACTGAACCGTTGCCAACCTTAGTAGTGGTGACTATAATAGTTTTTGGTCGGGGCGATGGTGATTGCTTGGTTAGATTTGTTACATGGCTGATGGAGGTGGGGGTTGTAGTGTGTGATGTGGGTGGGATGGTGCGTTGTGGTGGCTCTGACAGGGGTGGCTATGTTGTGGTGATGGCTCAGTTGCGTTAAATCTAGGAATGTCAACGAGTCGAGTCGATTCGGCTCGGTGGTTGGGGCTCGGCTCAGGTAAAATGTCCAAGTTTTTTTCCGAGCACGAATCGAGCAAAAGCTCAGTCAAAAAAATTAAGTTCGACCCGAGCTTTCCGCTTGTACCTTTCTGAGTCGAGCAGACAGGCTCATTGTTTTTATTTTTTTATTTTATAGGCATCACTTAAATAAGGAAGCAACCTGCTGCTTTAAGTAAGGCAGTAGGTTACTGCCTTTAATTTTTTTTTTTTTAAATAAAGACCCGTGAGCTACACGGGTTGGCTCGGGCTTTGCCCAAACTGGGGCTCAGTTCGAGTCGGACCGGCTCAAATTTCTTTTCGGGCTGAGCCACAGGCGGCTCGAGCCGACGAGCCCGATTGCCATTCCTAGATCTGGCAGTGGGTGGTGGCGGCTCTTGTTGTAGTTCTGGTAGCTCTGTTCGGTGGTGGCAGCTTCAGTGCGTGGTGCTCTGTTGTGGTGTTGAATTTGTTGGTGTGCTATGTTGATGGGTTTGTTGTGAGGTGGTGGCGGCTCTATTTGGGAGAGGTGCTCTGTTGTGGTCGTGCAGTAATGGTGATAGTGATGGTGGTTACGGTGGTCGTAGGTGGAATGAGATGGGGTTGGATACTTGCGATCATTTATTTGGTTGAATGTAACTAATAATTGGTTAATAATTTATAATATGTGACCTAAAAATTGTGACTGTGACTTACAATTTATTAAATTGCGACCCAAAAATTAATCGTGACTAATTAATTTAATAATTTGAAATAAATAAATGAGTTGTGATCAAAAAAAATTTTGATTTTGTGACCGATGAATAATTTGTGACCTATAAAATTATTGATTCGTAATCTATAAGATTTTTTATTTATGATCGAGAAATAAGTTGTAACAAATAATTGATAAGTTGTAACTAATTAATTAGATAAGTGTGATCAAATTATATATAATTGTTACCTCAATATATTTTATTAATATAACATATGTTTAATAAATTTATTTATATATAAAATTTTAAAATATCTAATTTTTGAAATTTGGAACTTATTGATTAATTTGAAGTAATCCTTATTTTGGGCTTCTGGCCCTTTTTACCATGAGATTAATAAAAGAGACAAACACCACATTACAAGTACTTAAGCAATACACGTAAGCCAAAGCATGTGCAAGACAATAATCTCATTGTAGCTTCATAAGAAACATAAGGGCAGTTATCTTGCGGTTAACTAGGATTCTTGACATTCATGGAAAAACATCCTCGACAACGTACACCATAATATTTTGTGATCATTAACAATAATGCTGTCCTAGTGATTACAAAAGCATTGCCCCAAAAAAAAAATGTACATGCCTTAAAAGACAGAGTTATATATATAGCTATGCGGGAAGTTCACCACTAAACCAACGAAACCAACGAAGATCGTGACATGCCTCCATTTGTTTTTTACGCTTAAAGAGGGGAAGCTGAAGTACTGGGATAAGCCATTACTTCACGAGTTTCTTCAGCACTGCTTCGGCATGACCTAGCTCCCTAGTGAGATTGGCTGTGTCAATCTGATTGGTGATGGTTTTGATCATTTTTTGAGCAGCCATTTGACTCCAGAACCTGTTCTAAAGCAGTTACGACCTCGTCCATGTCTGGCCTAAACTTGGGTTCTTGGCTTAGGCATTGAAACGCAAGGGCAGCTGCCTTTAGGGCTTGACCCATTGGGTGCTGCCATTTGAGACGGGGGTCTAGAATGTGCAGTATTCTATGTAAGTTCAACAGGTAAGGTTTTGCCCATTCAACCAAATTTTCTTCCCCCAGTGGCCGATTTTCGTCTATTGCTTTCTTACCAGATAAAATTTCTAGTAGTACCACTCCAAAGCTGTATACATCAACCTTGGCAGTTAAATGGCCTGGCCTCCCCCAAAAATAAAAAATTGTTAGGATAGCTTAACTATTTCGCGAGCGAACTGCAATTCCAATTGCTGATGCAAATTAAAGCAAAAAACAGTAAATTGATTTACTCTTTTAGTCAAGCAATGTTCGATGAAGTGACGGGGAAATGAGAACTGGAGAAGCACGAGAGCTAACATTTATTGCCAGCTGGTTGCATGTCCCCACAGGTATGAGGTGAGGATTTAGTTTTCCTCTATTTCAAGAAAAAGGGAGGCTGTGCTCAAACCTAAGAGAACTCAATGGAGAAAACAATGGTGGTGGACTGGGGAAACCAGATTATACAACCCAGTTTTTTCCGAGCACTTTGAGAGCATAATCCTTTTCAAACTTACATATTTCAACAATTGCATTCAAAGATCGATAACCCTTTTATTCAGATGCAATAAATAGGTTGATGAGGAAGGAGACAATTTGCCATACACTAGCCCCCTGAAGCAAGCAACTTGCGTTGACCATAACAAATGCAGCAAACATCACTTGACAAGAAAACTTCAAATATTGGTCAAGGTCAACAAACATGATACAGCAAGTGATTAATTTGGTTAACCTATTAATGGAATAATGAGGAAACTGCATGACATTAGTACCTGTTCTCAGATACTCGGGAGCAGTATATCCAAAAGTTCCCTTGACTTGAGTTGAGACGTGAGTCTTATCACCAATTGGCCCATTCCTTGCCAACCCAAAATCAGAAATTTTTGCATTGTAGCTCTGCAAATCAAAAGCACAAACAGCGAAATTACACGTTAACCATTTAGAAGTCCTATGAATATAAACCCTGCTGAATTAGTGAAGAGGTAAAAACTATAAAGCAAACCTTTCTTGGCTAGAGCAAGCAAAATATACTTACCGAATCAAGCAAGATATTGCAAGTATTGAAATCTCGATGTATTACTTTGTCCTTGGCACTGTGAAGAAAGGCAAGTCCTCTTGCAGCACCCAGAGCAATTTTCATTCTTAGGTTCCAGGAAATTGGCTGGAAGTAAGAACCTCCTAGCTCGAAATAAAACCATTGTGTCAACTAGAATTCGACATCAAGCAATATTCACTCAATATTCCCTGATATATTATATTATGGTACACATAAAAAGGGTACATTGAACTCACTCCCGAATAGATGATTCTCCATGCTACCCTTGGGCATGAACTCATAAACCAAAAGTCTCTCGTCATCCTCCAAGCAGTAACCAATTAAGTTTACAAGATTAGGGTGGTGCAGCTGCCCAAGATAGTTAATTTCTGCCTGAGAATTCGAAACTAAAGCTTATCAATGAAATGGAAATAATCTAAATGGGAAACAGAACAAGATATATTGCTAATTCGTTATTGCCATGACAGCTGCATGACTGGACTATATTATAATTGCAGGCATTAATTGTCAAATGCTATACGCACCCAAAATTATTTGACTGATATGCACAAAATCTCCACGCACGTGAGTCTACTCCCCAAGCATTAATTACAATGTCAATTAGATTAGTCCATTCAAGTAGATAACATAAAATTAAGCAACAAATATGCTCAACAAATATCCAAGTACATGGAAGTCTTGATTGTGCTATGACATGTTTTAAAGTGTGAATGAATGCATTTTTAATTACGAAACAGACTTGGTCTTTTATAAAGTTGATAAGTTTAAGGTGAAAATCGTACATACCAACCATTCATTGTGACCCTGCCACCCATCTTTGTTTAGCAACTTAGCAGCTATCACCATCCCAAACCCAGGCTTTGATGCTGCAAGTGAGTGCTCATCAACCCATCCCTTGTAAACTCTACCAAAACCCCCTTTCCCTAAATAACTTTCTCGGCAAAAGTTTCTTGTGGCTGCCTTAAGATCGTTCAATGTGAATCTTTTCAAGTTGGAGGAATGCAAGATCTCACCTTCACTCCGAGGAACCAGGGGTATAGAAGATGTAGCCTTGCTGCTAGAACTACTTAGCTTGGTCCCTTTTTCATGGACATATTCAGAAGAAATAACACCAACGTATACTTTCCAGTTAGATCAGATATTTTGATTGTATTAAAATTATACAATTCAAAATCAAAATCTGCACTTGTTATTGCCAACGTAATTGATAGACTGTTGAACCAAATACATATTAAATATGTTAAGAATAACTATACTTCTAGCACAAATCGTGTAGATAAAGAGTAGATATTTCTTTTGTAGTAACATATACTGTGGAGAATATATATCGAAGATTCCCCCAAATAAAAATTATTGATGAGAAAATCAACGAAGCAGAATCTCTAGTCTCAAATACCTATCTCATAGTTCTTTCTAGGCAGTTTCAATAGGAAATTAAAGACCAACTACCCTAAACTCAGTAAATGGAAAGGATGTGAATTCTAATTTCACTTGCAGCCCATATATTCCATCTATAATTAAAAAATTAGCAATTACAGCACAGAGGAGAAACATAGGGTGGAGGGATACATGACCTAGTCAGCAGGATATATATGAACAAGAAAATATATAAACAACTAAGAAAGACAATTCAGAAACAAAGCTAGAAGATTAAACAGAGGTGAGCTTTCCCATAATCGAAGAGCTGAAAACAACAATAAAGAGCAAGGCATTCTAGTCTATTGCTAAATGGATTGAAAAATTCACAAAATAACAGTAAGTATGAAAGGGCTGCCTTAAATTGGTTTCTCAAGCAGATCCCTTTTACAGTACTAAAGAGCCCTCCAGAAAATCAAATACTCTTATAGCCAAAGAAAACACGGCCAAAAATCCAAAGAAAACCTCAACATTTTTATTTTTCTTTTACAGTATGCAATTATAAAGAACAAACAAGTTGCTAACTCAAGTATCTATATGAAATGAACCGCAATACCAGCCCACAAGTCTCGTGACCACAGATCTAACGTAAATCTGTTAATATTCTTGAGTTGTCACTTTTAAAATTAGTTTCTCAGCCGCCCACCATGCTGCACCACCCCCACAAAGCAGCAAGCTTGAAGATGAACATGTGGCATTCTTACAGGGCATTTCAGTAGAGCAAAGAAAATCATGAGAGAAATTATAAGTTGGGAAGAAAATAACTGAGAAATGCATTGTTTAACTACTTTTCTTGTTCTTCTTCTTTGGAGGGTCATATGAAAAGAAACCACTTTTTGGACCTCTCTGTGAACTACAGGAGATTGACTTGCTTTTCCAACTTGTTGTATTACTTTCTCAATAAAGATTAACTTAGCTAATTAATTGAATTTGAAAGTAATTCTGCTTTGTTGTTGGCTTTCGTGTTCCTGTTAAAGTTGAGTCTTTTTCAGATGCTACATTCTCATATAGTAATCAAGTTTTATATAGTTTTATCGGATTCAGAAATAGAAATATTCTAACTCAACATTTAATAAGTTGTTGTAACAATCTTTTTTCGTTTCTTGAAAACTTTTCACATTTTTTATAATTTAAAATTATTTGCAAATAGAACGAAACAATATTGAATAAGTGAGTTAGGGAGCTGCTAAGGAACGGATACACTTAATAATACGATTGCAGAACGTGAAGATTTTTAAGTTAGAGGATTGCAAGATCTCACCCTCACTCCAAGGAATCTGGGATATAGAAGTAGATGAGGCCTTGCTGCTTGGATTACTTAGCTCGGTCCCATTTCCACTCACATTTTTAGAAGAAATAACACCTCCATATATTTTCTAGTTAGATCAAATATTTTGATTGTAATAAAATTATATATCACAAATTCAAAATCAGCGCTTTCCACTAATTGATAGACTATTGAACCAAACACATTACATTTCTTAAGAATGTCTAAATCAAGCACAAATCGTGTAGATAAGCAGTAGATATTTCCTTCACATTAACACATGCAATGAATAATATATTGAAGGTTTCTCCCAAATAAAAACCATTGATGGAAAAATCAACCTAGCAGGATCTCGTCTCAAACACCTATCTCATTGTTCTTTCTTGGCAGGTTCAATAGGAAAGTAAAAACCAATTACGCTTAACTCAGCAAATGCATAGGATGTGAATTTTGATTTCACTTGAAGCCCATATATTCCATCTTTACTAAAAAAGTTAGCAATTATAGCACAGAACAGAAACATATGGTGGAGGGATACATGACCTAATTAACAGGATATAAATGAACAAGAAATCATATAAACAACTAAGAAACACAGACAGTTTCATGTGTCACGAATTCTATTTCAAAAAACAAAGCTACAAAATTACACAGAGGTGAACTTTCCCATAATCAAAAAACTGAAACAATAATAAAGAGCAAGGCATTCTAGTCTATTGCTAAATGATTTGAGAAATTCAGAAAATAACTGCACGAGTATGAAAAGGGATCTCAGCCTTGATTTGGTTGCTCAAGCAAATCCCCCTTGCAATACTAAAGAACCCTCAAAGAATTACCTCAAGATTTTTATTTTATTATTTTTCAGTATGCAAGAATAAAGAACAACCAAGTTGCTAACTCAAGTGTCTATATGGAATGAACTGCTATACCACCCCCCCAAGCCTCACGACCCAAGATCTGAAGTAAATCATCTTAATATTCTTGAATCATCACTTTCAAAATTAGTTCTCAGCAGCCCACCATACTGCACCTCCCCACGAAATAGCAAGCTTGAAGATGAACAGGTGGTTTTCTTACAGGGCTTTTCAGTTTAGCAAAGAAAATTATTAGAGAAAATATAAGTTGGGATGGGAAAAAAAAAGGAGAAATGGATTGTTTAGCTGCTCTTCTTCGTTGTAGGGTAATATGAAAAGAAACTACTTTTTGGACCTTTTTGTAAAACTAAAGGAGATTGACTTTCTTCTCCAAATTTTCTTCACTACACAGACAATTCGAGTAGGGCACATTAGTTTCTTAATAAAGATTAACTCAGTTAATTACTTGAAGTTGAAAGTTGAAAGTAATTCTGTTTAATTGTTGGCTTTCGTGTTCTTGTGATCGTTGAATCTTTTTCAAATGCTACATTCTCAGATAGTAGTAAAGTTTTATACAGTTTTATCGGATTCAAATAAAGAAATATTCTATCTCAACATTTAATAAGGTGTTATAACAATCTTGTTTCTTTTCTTGAAAGCTTTTTACATTATTATATAATTTAAAATTATTTGCAATTAGAATGAAAATAAACATTGAATAAGTGACTTGAGGAGGTAGGCAAAGGAATGGATAAACTTATAATACGATCGCTGAATGTGAAGCTTTTCAAGTTGGGGGACTGCAAGATCTCGCCCTCACTTCGAGGAATCTGTGGTACAGAAGCAGACGATGCCTTGCTGCTAGGATTACTTAGCTCGGTCCCATTTCCACTGACATTTTTAGAAGAAATAACACCTACATATATTTTCCAGTTAGATCAAATATTTTGATTGTAATAAAATTAAATATCACAAATTCGAATCAAACTTTTCATTGTTGAACCAAACACATTACATTTCTTAAAATAACCAAAATTCAATCACAAATCGTGTAGATAAATAGTAGATATTTCTTTTACAGTAACATATGCAATGGAAAATGTATGGTTTACCCAAAATAAAAACCATTCGTGAGAAAATCAAGAAAGCAGGATATGTATTCTCAAATACCTATTGCATTGTTTTTCCTTGGCAGGTTCAATAGGAAATTAAAGAGCAATTACCCTTAACTCAGAAAATGCAGATTATGTGATTTTCAATTTCACTTGCAGCCCATATATTCCATCTATATTAAAACATTAGCAATTATAGCACTGAGCAGAAACATATGTTGGAGGGCATATATGACCTAACTAACAGGATATAAAAGAACGAGAGATCATATAAACAAAGAAACACAAACTGTTTCATGTGTCACAGATTCTACTTCTGAAAAAGAAACTACAAGATTAAAGAGGTGAGCTTTCCCATAATTAAAAGACTGAAAAAATAACAAAGAGCAAGACATTCTAGTCTATTGCTAAATGGATTGACAAAATTCAGAAAATTACTGTAACAATATGAAAATTGCTCTCGGCCTTGATTTGGTTGTTCAAGCAAATCCCTTTTACACTTCCTCCAATAATATAAAAATTTTATAGCTCAAGAAAACACGGCCAAAAATTCAAAGAAAACCTGAACATTTTTATTTTTTATTTTTTCTTTTTCAGCATGCAAGCATAAAGAACAAAAAGTTGCTAACTCAAGTGTCTATATGAAATGAACTACAACACCACCCCAAGTCCCATGACCCAAGATCTAAAGTAAATCCTCTTAATATTCTTGATTTGACACTCAAAATTAGTTCTTAGATGCCCAGCATATCGCACCTCTTCACAAAACAGCAAGCTTGAAGATGAGCGGGTGGTTTTCTTACAGGGCCTTTCAGTTGAGTAAAGAAAATTATGAGAGAAATTATAAGTAGGGATGGTAAAAAAGTGAGAAATGGATTGTTTAGCCACTCTTCTTGCTCTTCTTGCTCTTCTTCTTTGCAGTTCATATGAAAGGAACCACTTTTTGGACATTTTTGTGAACTACAGGAGATTGACTTGCTTTTCCAAATTGACTTCTCTACGCAGACAATTTGAGCGGGCTATAATACTCTCTTAATCAAGAACTCAACTAATTGATTTAAGTTGAAAGTAATTTTTCTTAGTTGTTGGCTTTCTTGTTCTTGTGAATGGTGAGTCTTTTTCATATGCTACATTCTCAGATAGTAGTCAAGTTTACTCAACAATTAATAAGTGGTTGTAACAATCTTCTATATTTTCTTGAGAACTTTTCACATTTTCAAATTTAAAATTGTTTGTACTTAGAAAGTAAATAAACATTGTGAATAAGTGACTCGACGAGGTAGGCAAAGGAATGGATGCACTTATGATATGATTGCTGAATGTGAAGCTTTTCAAGTTGGAGCAAGATCTCACCCTCACTCCGAGGAGTCGGCATCATAGAAGCAGAAGAGTCCTTGCTGCTTGGATTACTTAGCTCAGTCCCATTTCCACTGACACTTTTAGAAGAAATAACACCTACAGATATTTTCCAGTTAGATCATATATTTTTGGTTGTAACAAAATTATACATCACAAATTCAAAATCAGCACTTTCCATTGGCAACATACTTGATTGAGTGTTGTGTTGGATCTTAAAATGGGAAAAAGGCTCAATTCTTATATTAAATCAAAACAAGTACATGAAACTTAGTAACAATCACTATCAGAACACACACACAAAGAAAACAGATCAGTAAACAACCTCTCAAAACTGATCAGACCACACATTACTTCACAAACTTATCAGAACATGCATAAAAAAATGAGACAGCTCCATATTTATAGACCCTATTGGCGGCAGGATTGGAGCAAGCAGAAGCATCATCAGACAAATAAAAATTGACCACATCAACAAATCATTTTCAATTATATTTGCCCAGCCAACAAGAATACTATGCAACTTTCTTTGAGCATAAGAAAATCGGGTGGCTTGGAGTTCTTCATTAGGAAGGAAATGGTCAAACTTTGTGGCTGGACACTTCACAATTAAGAAAAACTTATCATTGGGTAACATAAGTTGCTAGCTTTGTGAAATTTCTGGGAAACTTGGCAAGAAGACGTGCTGATTTTCAACACGTTGAACCAAATACACATTAGATTTCTTAAGAAAATCTAAAACTCAAGCAAAAATTGTGAAGATAAAGAACATATATTTCTTTTACAGTAACAAATACAATGGAAAATATATTTGAAGATTCCCTCATATAAAAACATTGATGAAGAAATCAACCCGGTAGAATCTCTTGTGTCAAATACTGATCTCATTGTTTATTCTTGGCAGTTTTATAGGAAATTAAAGACCAACAACCCTTGACTCAGCAAATGCAGAGGTTGTGAATTGTAATTGCACCTGCAGCCTATATATTCCATCCATACTGAAAAATTAGCAATTATAGCACAAAGCAGAAACATATGGTGGAAAGGGCACATGACCTAATTGACAGGATATAAATGAACAAGAATTCATATAAATAACTAAGAAACACAAACGGGTTCATGTCATTTTCTAAGTCTGAAAATAAAGCTGGAAGATTAAACAGAGGTGAGCTTCCCAATAATCGAAAAATTGAACAATGGTAAAGAGCAAGGCATTCTAGTCTATTGCTAAATGGATTGAGAAATTCGGAATATAACTGTACCAGTACAAAATGGGCTCTCAGCCTTGATTTGGTTGCTGAAGCAAATCCCCATTACAATGCTAAAGAACCCTCCAAAACTCAAATACTCTTTTAGCACAAGAAAACAAGGCCAAAAATCCAAGAATATTATTTAAAATTAGAAAGAAAATAAACATTCAATAAGTGAATTGACGAGGTAGGCAAAGGAAAGGATGCTCTTATTATAAATCACAGAAATAATTGAAGCAAAAGCTCCAAATATTTGAATCATTAGCAGACTTTTTTCTAAACTTTCAATTATTGCAGTCATCACTCTTTACCTTTCCAATCATTGCATGTGAGGTCATTTTGGACGGTTTTATCCACAATTCCGCCAGGTGACCATCAAAATTAAAATTGACCATTTTCTATCAAAAAGAGGAGGGTAAAATCGTCTATTCACTTAATAAATGAATCTTCTTCCCCAACCAAATGCTCCCACCCACAACCCATAGTCGTGGGTCAATCACCGTCAACCAACCCAAACGAAGGCCCATCGAAACCTCCGCCACCTTAAACCGTCAAATGCCGTCCACCAAAAATCAAAATCATAAACTAATTTTCTTTATCTTCTAGCAGTGTTTTTGGTATTCTGTTTTACCTAATAATCTATTGGCATTGCGTTCAAAAGAGCACGACCAAGAAAATGGCTAAAATAGTCAGATGGCAAATAAAGAATTACTTCATTTTATTTTCAGAAAAACTAGTGTACCAATAATACATACATGTGGCTTAAGGCGCTCCAACGCTACAGTTATGTGTTGATTTAGGGATGCCGTGAAATCGAAAATAGAGCGATTTTTAAAAAGAGAAATTGTTTGTGAAATGGAGTTGTGGAGTGTAACAGGAGGGTGTGAATGATAATGGAGAGAATGAGCTTTGGAAGATTTGGAACGACATTTTTGGATATAACAAAAGCTAGTTTGAGGGTGGAGAAAAACCTATTCTCAGAAACGAACTTCCACATTTTTTTTTTTTTTTGGATTTTGGCTTTTGCTGCGGCGGTAATTGGCAATTTTGAAATGGAGGTTGGCTTTTCTGGCGGTTTAATGGTGAAAATTATTCTCTCCGAATTTGGGTTCGGGGGCTCGGGGGGAAGGCGAGGAAGACGATACATTTATTTTTTTTTTAATTTTTTTTTCTCCTCCTTTAATTTAGAGCTTTGGGAGTGATTTTTCATCAAAAAAAATTAATTTTTTTTACCGTTATTTCAAAATCTCGACCAAACAAGAAGAGAAAGAAGAAAGACGAAGAATACAAGTAGAAATGGTCCAAATAAAATTAGCTACACGAACACAATTGTTCCTTTTTTTAGAGTACAAATGAGACATCGAACGAATCAAAATCCATGATATGAAAACAAAAATTAGAATGAGTAAGAACAGGAGATCATAAGGTAGATTTCTAAATCTAAAAAGATATGAAAACAATTGACAACAGCACCTGAAAAGCTTGATCTGACGCAAAGTCGCTAAAAGGGTCGAAATAAGAATAATTGAAAATGAAACACAAATTGAAGTCATGATCGTATCTCTATGTATTGTTCATTCGCTCTGCTCGAGCGGCATACCAAGAAAATAGAGTGTTTGTTTGAAACTCCCGCGAAAAAGCCCTTTAATCGGATTTGAACCGATGACTTTAGCCTTCTTTTAGTAAAATTTGACTTTTTTATCTCACAGATGGTCCCCACTTTTCTCCTAACGATCACAAAATAAATTTTCAAAATTACTCCCAAATAGGGCCTTAATCGATTTAAATGTGATAAATAAAATTTTACTATTTTCCATTTTTTTTTAAATACTAAGTCCTCGTTTGATTAGCAATTTTTCATCAAAAAAATTAATTTTTGATCGTTATTTAACCATTCCAACAATCATTTTTTACTTCTTCAATTACAAGTGGAACCTACTTTCTTTCTAACTATCAAAAAAATTAATTCTTATAATTACTACTGAACAGCTTTAAAGATGTGATCAAACTTAAATGTTTAGTCAACTGATGAAATTGTGGATGAAAATCATCCAAAAGAGCTTTACACGCCACGGTTGGAAAGATTAGAGGAATTAATGTTATTTAACTATGAATATTTTCAATGTTCCCCAGTGTGGCGACATGATGAGATAATTTGTCGGTGTAATTGGAGATGAGTGCCGGAGTGGAGGTAAAGTACAACTTTTTTTTTTAGTCGTGCCATTATATCACCAATCAGTCATTATCTTGCTAATGTCAAAACGCTATCGGCAAATATCGGTTTTGATGCAAAAGAGTAGTTTAGTCAACTCGAAAATATTATTCTAGGATTGTTACTTTAAAAAAAAAAATTCAATCAATTATTTCTAAATAAAATAATTTTACGTGTAAATTGATAATTTTTATTTATTTAAACACACGTTCTTTAACAAATTCATTTTTACAAATTTCATTATAAAAAAATCATATAAAATAGAGCCTAACACTTATATGAGAGTAAAAGTATGGGTTAATTTCACAATGATCACTGCACTTAAAAATTATAACGGTCATTGTATTTACAAACTTGCAGAAACAGTCACTTAACTTACGAGCACTTTCATTAACGGTCGCTAAAGTTCACCATTAGGACCGTTGTGATTTTAATTCAAACTAAAAGAACCAAAACACATGAAAATAGAACCTTGAGGATCTCAAGTGCTAATTTCAAACTTTAAAAACTGAGCTTGGTATTTAGTTAATGGTGAAGTAGACATGATTTCAATAAGTAGATTGGTTGTCAATAAAAACAATGTTGTAAACATTAAATTGATAGAAATTGATAACTAGAAAAGTACTTTCCAATTAGTTGGACATAATTATTTGCTAAATATTATTTTTGGAAAGAATTTTTTTATTATAAATTTTAATTTAATTTTTTTTTTAGTATAAAATTAGAAAGAATTTTTTTAGAGGGTGTTTGACATTCATTTTTATGGAAAAATGAAATTTAGAATAGTAAATTGATGGAGAATATATGAATGAAAAATAAGGAAAAGTTTTTGATTTATGCGTAATATTATTTTAATGAAGAATGTGTGGTTGAAAAGAAGAGAGAGAAAAATGTATTATGAGAAAAATGGGAATTAACTGGGGCCTTAGTATAAATTTCAACAAAAACCATTTTAAGGTATGCAATTTGCACTTGAGGTCCTCAAGATTCTATATACACATATTTTGGTCCTTTAAGTTTGAATTAAAATCATAAGAGTCCTAATGGTGCCGTTTCTGCAAGTTTGTAAACTTTAATGACCATTAATGAAAGCGCTCATAAGTTAAGTGAAGTACTAGGTAGTGCATGATGACGAACAAAATTTTAATTTATTTTTCTTACTTGATATCATCGGTCCAAACTCAAACATTTAGCGGTTCATGTTTTAAACGGTTACTTATGCCTTCGGCCTTCGGGTTTTTTCGTGACATAATTGAACTGCCAAAGCAATATGCTTGGTGCATTGTTAAAAGTCATGTTATATTACATGAAGTGGATCCTTATATTTCTAGAATCATCTTGGCCTGTTTATGCTTCAATTAGGATTTAGTCTAGACGTCGTGAAAATGATGTTATTATAACTATCGTCTCATTAATTGGATGAACTACCAGTTTATTAGTCTAGCGTTTTTAACCAGTTACACATTCCCGCAACTAAACATCTTGACTTGATCTTTGTCTGGATCATTGTTCTTCATTTTCTACCAATGCCAAGATCAAGTCAATTCATATTCATAAACTTCAAGCATGATCGAATTAAAACATGGCGCCTCATAGTTCTTCATCTTTTTTCTAATATTAGCAGTTTAACGTATTTTTAACACATGTAAGAATGCACTCTGTTTTTTCTTGATTCAAATCATTAAAACAATTAAAATCTAGTGCATTTGTAATCTTAGTGTTTTCAAGATCCCTCCTACCTTATGTTGAAGATAGGTTGAACTTAATTAACAAACCGGTGTTCTCTGGCACTTATGGTTTGAGAATAATTTATCCAACACCATGGTAAGTTCACTTTGACATATATGTTTCCTTATTGAATTGGATTTCCTTATAGATATTGATTCTCTTGATGCCCTAGGATCTCACATTGATTTTTAGGAGTTGATTAACGTATTTACCTTTATAGAACATTTCTTTTCAAAGGTGACTCAAGCTGGGAATTTTCTGTATGAGCCAATCGTTAGCTTGCACAGATTGGATCGCTAGGTGAGCTCTCGTTACCTGGTTCACGAGCCAATGCTAGGGGAGCTGCAGCTATACATGTGGCTACTTTTGCAGTCATGACTTGATGACATCGTGCAGGTCGGGGGTGCCATCAATTGTTTGCAGATGACCCAATGGCTGCTTGAATTCAAAAATCAAATTTGTATAAAAATTGGAGAAATTCAACTCACAATTTCGTATGGCCCAATGGCTGCAAAGCCCTTGTTTGTCTACCATTTTCCAAAAACTCGTTTTTCTAAGATTCATTTTCAACCACTCGTTTTCACAATAAAATATTTTGTTCGTAAACCTAAAATTTTTTCTAGAGTCTTTAACCATATGTTCTCCAATAAATCACTATTTCAAAACTCATTAGCCCTTGTTTGAGCCCCATTTTGAGGGAAAAATGAATTTTTGAATTGTGTATCGATGATAAATTGTGGTTAAAAAATAGGAAAATTTTTTGGATTTATGTGTAATATTATTTTATTGAAAAATGTGTGGTTAAAATGATATTGAAACACTGGAGAAGAATTCATTTTTTCTAAAGAATGAAGATCAAACAAGGGCTTAAGATGCACCCAAACTGAAGGAAGGAGGCAGCAACTATTGATAGTAACAAACCTAATCACATACTTTTAGAAATTTTTTCACTTAGTCCTTCAACTCCTAATAAGTTATTAAATGAGACCTAATTAAGTCTTCATTAATTTCAAAATATATTTTTCTTTCTCTTATTTAGAATCACACATTTTTTAACAAAATATTATTACAAGCAAATCCAAAACTATTTATTTTTTTTAACCACACACTCTCCATCAACTATTCCAAAATGTATTTTGGGCAAAAGAAAAAAGCTCAAACAGTCTCTAAATAAATGACAAATGAAATATAAAAATAAAATACTGAAACTGATTAAGCCTTTTATAGTCGGACTGAATTGTTTTCCTTGGGTTGGAAAAAGTCGTCCTTAAATCTCAAAATTCACACGGATTTTACTGTGTTGCGATAGAGTTTCAAAAACCATCCACTTAAAGAAATCTTATACTTCATAAGCATGACCATAAATTGCATATCCAACAATTAAAGCATTACAAGAAAAAAGCCTCTTCTATTTGAGCCCTGGCCTCAAGTAATGTTCTTGCAGCCTCTATGCTACCACTCTTTGCAAATGCATCTATAACATGGCTATTCACAGCAGCACGCAATAAATAAATCAACTCATAGTCTATTAATTGTTCCCATGTTGATCACCCAATTAGTTGAATCATATAGTCTAGAAAAACCATTTTCTTCGTTAACACTTTCGACCAATGCAAAGCATTTGACATTGGAAATTTTGTGAAACGAGGGCTTTAGAGTAAGAAAGATTGAAAAGTGGAGATGTAGTATGTTTAGCCTTTATCTATCACATGGGGGTGTGCACTCCGGTGTATACGCACCCTCACATGGGAGGTCGGCCCGAAGCATTTATTGGGCGTGGGCCCCTTATCATGTGAGGGGCATGTACACTAAGGGGTACAAATGACTCTTTCCTTTTTTGTTTTTAGGAAAGTTGGGTCTACTCATGATGTTAGATAGGTTCCACAAGCCAAATTAATTCGACTATAACGTGGAGACTAATAGGTATTTTGGTGCTTGTTTGGCAATGTTTTTAAGTGCTTATGAAATATGGGCCCAGTATAAAAATCAAAAAAACTTTAGAGAGAATGAAATTGCTTTCTTATTATTTGAACGTAAACATTTGAGTTTGAACCTACCAAATACGGAGGACTATAACCTATATTTAAACATAAAACCAAAGTGAGATTGCATAAAATTTGCAGAACAGATTGCATGAAATTCGGGATATGTGCTGTAGCTAGATTGATTTCAAAAAACATTGGGAATGATCTGAATTGATTTAGATCCGAGATATGCTCATTCCTTTTTAGGATTGAATTTGTTTCCATTGAGGCTCATTCATCCTCCAATGTCTCTCCATCAATATAGTATGATTTGTGGGAGTTACCGGCCTTATCTCTTCTATAGTTTTGAGACTCCTTATTAGTCAACTGATTTCCACAAATCGTCAAATCCTGTCGAGTTGTTGGGTTGTGCTAATACCCTCCCTCAAATTGAACTGGGGTTGGGGCAGAGTTTGGTTAGGAAATTACTGAGTGCAGCCTTTGATGTTGGTTTGGTGAAGAGGTCTACTACATGATTGGTAGTGGAGATGTGTTGAGTGATGAAAAGTCCAAGTGCAACTCATTCATGCACAAAATGGTAAACCAACTCAACGTGTTTATTACAAGCATGAAACACTAGATTTATTGTCATATGAAGAGCTCTTATGTTGTTGCAGTAGAGAATTGGAGTAGATGCCAATCAAATGTGAAGATCTTTAAGGATGAACATCATCCATGTGAGTTCAGCTGCTGTGTTTGCTATGGCTTGATACTTCACTTCAGCGCTGGACCGAGAGATGATATGCTATTATTTGCACACCACGAGATGAGGTTTCCTCCAAGAAATGTGCAATATCCAGTTGTAGAGCGCCTTGTGGTGGGACACCTTACCCAATCTGCATTAGAGAGAGCATAGGGATCATTCTTATATTGGCCGGTTGTAAAATGTAAACCTATGTTCATTGTGCCTTCCGAAATTAAGCCATGGAAGAAAGCATTTTTTACATCAAGTTGACGTATGGGCCATTTTTGAACAAGTGCTATGTTGATGACCATTCAAATAGTTCCAAGTTTGATGACTAGAGAAAAGGTCTCAGTGTAGTGCAATCCATCAACTTGATGATACCACTTTGTCACAACTCGTGCTTTAAGGCGATCTAGTGAACCATCGGGTTTGGGTTTTGTCTTGAGCACCTATTTAGAGCCAATAACATACATGTCCGAGATGTGTGGAACAAGTTGCCAGATCTGATTTTTATTTAGGGCCTCAAGTTCTTCATCCATTGTTGTTCTCCATCCAAGATGAGCTAATGCAGATCATATGTTGTGAGGCTCACGAGGGATATTGACTGTGGAGGAAGTCAAGGTATATTTCAGATTAGGTTTAATAATTCCTCTTCGTGAGCTCGTGACTATAAAACGTGAGGGTTGTGTTTGAACTTGTTGATTTTGAGGTTGTAAGTCTATTTGATTGGGTTCGGTCTCAGGCTGAGAAGTGTGTATAGGTTTCTTGTGCATCTCAGACTGTAAACTAAGGTAATTCATGTACAGAGTGTTGTGGTAGCTGCATATCAAGCTTAAGCTTTGATGATTCGTATGTGGAGGGTTGTAGCTACACTTTGGAATCAATTTTAGACTTGAGTTGTTGGCTTCCATACATTTCGAAAGAATAACCTATAGAAGTTTGTGAAACTGAAGTACGTGATTGTACCGAAGGTAATGGACTCAAACACGGTGGTATCATTGTTAATTTGCAACTCAATTTCTGTTGAAATAAAGAGTGGAGTTAGTATGAGGCAACTATGAGTCAAATATGCTTATGACTTGTGATGTAGGAAGTGCAATGCTTTGATTCTATTGGAACATGGTGACAATCAGCAACAGTCAGCAGCAGCACAATCAGTAGCATAGGCATTTTTTGTAATTTTTCAGTCGGTTATTTTTACTGAAGGTTCTAGAATTAGTTAATTTGTTTTGCCACCTGTATATTCTTTGTCTTTTATGTATAGCATTTTTCTATATATAGAAACGAGCTGCTCCCTGTAAAACACATCCAGAGAATTAAATAAGAATATGGCAGATTCATCATTTCCTCTTCAATCTTTGTTCTTGCTGTGTTAAATTTTACAGATTCTGAGTGCTTTTATAAGGGAAGAATAGTTCAATAAAAACCACATGGTGGGAGATAAAAAAAAATTTCTGCTTGAGGGATCAAAGCACTTATATCCTTTATGTTTATCACTACATCCTATGAAGGTGCACATAACAGTTTTTGGATCAAACTTGTGTCGTCGTGTATCCCATGTGAAAGGAAAACATTTGAAACAAAGACACGAAGTGAAGAATAATCAGTATGAGTGCCATGCAGTGTAACATATGGAGTTTCAAAGTTAAGAGCAAATGAAGGCAATCGATTAATTAGGTAGACAACAGTGGAAAAGGTTTCTACCCACAAAAATAAAGTGGCACCACATGAAATAACAGTCATTCCTAGTTCTCGTATTATCCTATATCGCTTTTCAACCATACCAGTTTGCTCTGGAATATATGGACATGATACTTGATGAATGATCCCAGTGGAAATAAAATGGGATGATAACTTGGAGTTTATGAATTCTCCTCCTCCATCCAAAGTGCAAAACCTTAATTTGTTAGTTAAATTGCAGTTAATGTACTGTTCAAAGGCTAAATAAATATTTACTAGATCAAATTTATGTTGTAAGGGAATGATCCAACTATACTTAGAAAAATCATATATTAAACACGCGTAATATTTGAATTTTCCTATTGATCAAATAGAAGCAGGTCCCCACAAATCACAATGATTTTTTTTTCTTTTCAAAAATGCCAGAACTTGAATGTTTAGAACAAGAAAACGATAATTGACTAAGCTTCCCTAATTGGAAACTCTCACAAATATGTTCTGGTTTTTGCAGCACCTATAACATCAATAAACCCTTTATTCTTTAAAAAGTGAAACGCAGAAAATTGGGATGTCCTAAGCATTGATGCCAAATGTCTGTAGAGCCAGATTTGAATCGATGAGAAAAGTAGAGATCTGTGAATTGGGAAAAGCATAAAGATCATCCTTGCACTTCCCTGTGATCACTCGCAGTCCTGTTTGTTGTTCCTTAACATAAAATTCAACATTAGTGAATTCACAATTAACTGGAAAATGGGTTGTTAGTTGACTTACAAAGAGCAAGTCCACACCCCTAAGTGAGGAACTAGCAAGATATCATGAAGAGGTAAGGTTTTATTTTTTTGCTTAATGCTAGAATCTCGAATACGAAGAATTGGTAGAGAAGGTCCATCACCAATAAGAACTGAATTTACACCAGAGTAGTTGCGAATATTAATTAACAATCTTGTCTTACTTGTCATGTGGTTGGAGGCTCCAGTATCTCAGGTCTATTCCATTTAAGTAATTGTGCTATCTAAGGTGAGTGCTGCCAGAGCTTGTGGTATGTCATCATGTTGAGTTGGCCTTTTGGGCACCCACCAACATATTTTTGCAATATGTCTCACCATGCCACAGTACTGGAATTTTTCTTCACGATAGAGGTCTCTTTCCATAGGTGTCATTCGTCGTTCACCAGGCATGGTGGTGGGTGTTTTTATTGAGTGCTCGACGTGGGACTAGCAGAGTAGCCATGGTTTTGGTTTTTTGTCTTGTTGTGCCTGAAATCCTTTCCCTATTGAAATAAATTTTTGTTTGTTGCCATGATATCCCGAGAAAGATGGTTGAAATCGCTGCTACTGTTGTTGTTGTTGTCCGTAAAACGCCATTTGAGGAGTGAGTGAGTTGGTGGAAGTTGAATGATTCGGGAACCAACTGCGTCGTTGATCAAGGCTTTGAAGCTGTGAGACAAGTTCAGAGTATGATGGTCTTGGTGTTTTGAGCATGGTAGTGGTGAAAGTTTCATATTGAGTGCCAAGACTAGTGAGAAGACAAAATACCTTTTCTTTGTCCGGGACCGGTTTCCTGATTTCTGCAAGACTGTCACATAAACATTTGAAGGTTCAGATATGTTCTCCAATTGTTTTATCACCTTCTTTTCGAAGATATGTTTCCTGTTGTCTGAGTGTAAATTCACGTTCTTGTGAATCTTCTACATAAGCATTCTATAGAGCTTCCCAGACAGCATTTGTAGTGTCCTCTTCCACAAGGAGGAGAAGCATTTCTTCAGAGAGTGTTCCAATTATCAACCCTCAAAGAAGGCGACCTGTCTTTCACCATGCAATGTATGCTTCGGTCAATCTTGTTGTTAGGGTTTTTGCATTTGTAGTATTATTGGAATCTGGTATGTTGTATTTAGTAGGGGTAGGATCTTCATTGGTAAGGTGACTGAGCAATTCTTGGCTTTCTGCAAGGGCCAAGACTTGTTCAAGCCACAATAAATAGTTTGTGGGATTGAGTTTGAGAGCAATGAAATTTCCAACGTTGAGAGATCGTAAAATCATGATTTTAGGAGGCTATTGAGCTACTGGGTTGCTGCTGTTTGGTTTGTGTCGTGTGTTCACAGCCACTCTGATAACAAGAAGAAAAATCGGCGAAAGTGTAGAGAGGATGAAATTGCTTTCTTATTATTTGAACATGAATAGTCGGCTTTGAACTTACCAAATACAGAGGACCATAACCTCTATTGAAACATAAAACCAAAGTGACAGATTACATAAAATTTGCAGAATAGATTACATGATATCTGGGATTTAATGTGCTGTATCTTGACTGATTTCTAAAAAAAAATGGGAGTGATCTGAATTGATTTAAATCCGAGATATGCTCATTCCTTTTCTTTGTTTGAGTTTCCTAATCTTGTTGAGTTACCATTTTGGGCTGAATTTGTTTCCATTGAGCCTCCTTCATCCTCCAATGTCTCCATCAATATAGCATATTTGTGGGAGTTACCAGCTTTATCTCTTATACAGTTTTGTGACTCCTTTAAACACAGTCAATTCCCACAAATCATGTTGAGCTGTTGGGTTGTGCTAATAGGTCCTACGTAATGTGTAAATAACAAGATGATAATACATTATAGATCCTATGAAATGTGTAAATAAATAATATGTTCAATGAGCTATATTAAAATATACAGTAAGGCAAGTCGAGTTCAATTGTATGCATTCATTGACAGGGTTTCTTACCATTTTTTATTTTGTAATCATTTTTATTGGATTATGTTGCCATTTTTTTGTAGGTTATTTGTTATATACAAAAATTTAATTTTCAATGTCCTCTATATATATTTAATAAATTACTGTTCCAAATAACCATTATGATTTTTCTTTATCTTCTACTTTAATATTGAGAGATCTAATGATTTTTCTCAAATATATAACAAATTATCTTGTTATGTTTATAGCATGAAGAGCTATGATTAACTACTTGAATATAAACTATTTAGCGTGTTGTTACAATTAATTTACTAATCTATGGATAACCATTATATATATATATTTTAAATCTATCTTTTAAGATAGTTAAGATTCCTCGTACGTTTTACACAAATAAATAACTATATATTTTGTGATAATTAGAGCATGAATTTCATTAATTGTAAATTTAGTACCTAGCTATTATACAATAAAAATTAACTTGGCGTCACTATTATCTCTTAGTTATGACTAATTACGACCCCCCTCCACCAGCCAACATTGCAGCGCTTTGGCATTCTAGCAATAGGAACATGAAGCCAATCTATATGTCAAAGGATAATTCATCTGGAAGTGTGGGAAGGCAGGTTAGGATTTCTATTGAAGTCTAAATTCATCAAATGAATATGCAAGAATAGCTAATTAGTGAAGAGGAAAGTTAGTAGGCTTTATGTTCAGTTTTGATTCTTAAATTTGGAGAGTACATTTTCCATGAAATCTTTGAAGGCACTATTGTACATTTATGTGTTTCTCAAGTTCATGATAAGAGAACAACAATAGCCTATTCTAGTTTACAAGATATTAGAGGTTGATGTGCACTAAGAAATATGATTCATACTATGATAAACAATGTCAGCGGAGGTTGATGTGCAGTCTTCATGATCGGAATCAGAGAAGGCAGAAAGATGAAGCCCACAACGGTTATTTTAAAACAGGCCATAGTGAATCATATTTACTAAATAATGCAATACTCGCTTGACAGCAGTTGTAACACCCTGCATTTTTCTTACTATGTGAACCTAAACTTGTCATCTAGCATAAATGATTTATTTGTTTACATGAACTTTTAGAAAATTATTTGAGTCAAATATTTAAAGTTGATGAAAATATATCAATATTATACTCGTTTTATAGCTCATGTTAAATAATATAATTTGGAATCAAGAAAAAGTAATTTTGAGCTAGTATGTCAGAGCTATTCTAATAAAAAGAAATAAGTTATCTTTTAATATTTTATTAATATATAATATAAAATAATTTTCCTTCTAAAAATCTGTACTGATTATAATGGTATGAAACGAATAGATTTTAATATAATTAAAGTTATTAAACCTAATTATCCCATTAGCCTTTATAATAAAAACATTTGTTAGCCTCATCACATTCACAAGCCATTTTTGTATGCATGGTGGCTAATTCCATTAATATTCAATTAATGAGAGGACGCCTTTTAACATTTCTGTAAGTTACGTGTGTGGCGAAAAAGATTATATATATACGAGATGGGAATGATTTTCCTTCTACAACAATAATATTATACATATTTCGCGCTCCTAATATTTTTAGAATTCGAGTAGTATCATATTTATATTTTCAAAAGTCATTTTCAAATAAATTCTTGGATATCAAATTGAGGTGAGAATACATGATGCAAGTGGTAAAATCTTATTTCTTGATATTTGTATAAATTTTGGCATAAAATGCTATGAGGCCTTCGGGTCAAATTCTATGTTAAATCCTTCTGGATGGACCGTTAGGTCAAAGAGAAGAAGTTAAATCCTTCGAGATGGACCGTGAGGTCAAAGATGTTAAATCTTACGGGATATAGGAATTCTTAAGAAATTTCTTGAGCTCTAAATCTAAGAAATGTTGGTATGTTATGCTATTTTTATATTTATATCATGTGAATAATGATGTGCGCGTATTCTTACTGAGTGTTTTCAAAATACTCACTCTTACAATATTTTCGGATGAGAACAGGTCGTGTGGACGCGTGGAAGATTGACAGAGCGATGCTAATGGGGTCGTCAAGTAAATTTTCTAGAAAGATAATTGTCCACTTTTATTTGAAGAATATCGTATGCATGTTATTTAATATGTCGTTCAAGCTTTCTATATGTTATGTTAAATTTTAAATTAATAGTTTCAAATCGAGTATTTTCAATATATTTCCGCTTAAATTAGATAAAGAAAATTTTTGGTAGCACCTCGAGCTTATTTTAATTTAAAATAATATAATAATATGAAAAAGAGTTCGGGATCTTTTTCATCATTATTATTATTTTTAAATAAAAATAGCTCAAGGTGTTACATCATCTTCTTTGTCTATTTAAACAGAAATATCGAAAATGCATGAAAATAGCTATTAAACAATTTGCACAAAATTCAATATGAAGATGTTCTTCAAATAAAGTTTGACAATTATCTTTTTTTAAAAATTTACTTGGTGATCTCATAAGTATCACTCGCTCAATCTTCCACGCGTCCAAATGACCCCTTCTCATGTGAAAAATATTGTAAGAGTGAGTATGTACATTCTTATTTACATGATATAAATATAAAACTGACATAACATAGCATAAATAATTAGATTTAGAATTCATGGAATTTCTTAACAATCCTCGTATCCTGTAGGATTTAATATCTTTGACCAAACGATCCATCCTGTATGATTTAACATTTTTGACCTAACGGTCCATATCGAATGATTTAATATAGAGTTCGACCCGAAGGCCTCATAGTATTTTATGCCGAAAATTATACAAACATCAAGAATAAGAATTTACCACTTTGCACGATGTATTCTTACCTCGATTGATATGAAAAATTCTAAAATATAGTTGAGATTGATGGACAAAATAAAATGTGTATAAGTATGAAAATGGAAAAAAATGACGTCTATTTATATAGAATTCTCACGGTAACTTAAATCAATAATTTCATATTAAACACTTGAAAATCAAAAGCCTTCCACAATTAATTAAGAACTATATTTATTAGTTATTGTTAATGGGATAATTATGTTTTATTAATTATAATGTATTACAACCCTTTCATATCTCAAATTCCAACGCATGCCATTACTTTCATTTCATTATTTTATTATTATTTACATCTTGATTTTATTAATAAAATATATAAATCTAGAATACTTCTTTATATCATCATAACTCGGGTATAACTAATCTAAAAATATTTCTTCTTAAACCAATTTATGTTATTTAATACGAGGTAGAAAATGAGTATAATATCGATATGTTTTTTTTTTAACTTTTAAATACTTAAATATTCGACTCAACTAACTTTCGATAAAATTTTAAAAGTATATGTAAGCAAATAAATCATTTATGCAACTGAGTAGGTCGAGTTTGTCACTTTAACTTTTGAACTCTAGTGTAACAACAAGGATATGTATAGACTATTTCATTTGCTAGATAACCATTATTAAATTTAGGTCCATATGAAAGTAGTAAGAAAAATTCGAGGTGTTACATCCTTTCCCCTTAAATTAATTTCGTCCTCAAAATTATCTTGTTTAATTGAAAAGCTCTGGATACTTTACCTTTATTTCCTTTTCTTTCTAGTGGTTTCATAAGTTCCACACACATCTATCATATAAATATTCAATTATGCTTTATCTTTATTAGTCTTCTTATATATTATGCTCTTTAAAATGACTAATCATCATATCTTCATGTATAGTAAACAATATAATAACTTGCATAACATATTTCATTCTAGATATCATAAGCATTTCGTGAAATCAAGATTAAATAATTCATAAAACATGCTTGAAAGTAAGCTTAAATATAACATTTCATTCATACCTTGGGTTCACCAGATGGTAGTAGATTGATGAGTGCTAGATGCCAAGGGTCTTATTTTAATACTTGTTTAAGATTCAATTAAAATCTCATCACATATAGAATTTTTTTTAAACTACTACGATACATTATAAGTTTATTAACATGTAGTTTTTATGAGGATATAATTAGTGAATAATCACGTGAAATTTAAATATTTACAACACATCGTTTAAAAAAATATATTAAGAACTTTTTTCCTACCTAAAAGCATATTTCTTCAAATAACTCGTTCTTAACATAGATAAGGACTAATTTATATCAATAAATATAAAATTGCATTGTTAAACTTGAAATGAAAAGAAACATTTATGTATTATAGTGTCATAATTTTTTTTTTCATGCAGACTACTAAGTCTTCAAAATAAATTATTATATTTAAAAAAAATTATACATGTAAATCACACTTAAACGTGATAAAAAAATATATATTTTAAAAAAAATGACGAGTCTACAGAATCGACTAAACTCGTGCTCTGATACCATTCTGTATCGTCTCGAACTCTTTTTCATTATTATTGTTATTTTTAAATAAAAATGAGTTTGAGGTGCTACCAAAACTTTTTTTTTTAAATCTAATATAAGAACTTTTTATTTTAGTGATCAAAATGTGGTCGACAATTCAATAACGACAAAATAATGATTTAAAATAAAATCTTGAAATATCTCATCTCAAAATGTAAATTAAAATTCAATATAAAGTGTCGAATGCTCGTACTCTAAGAAAAATATTAAATACCATGCATAAAAATTAAAATAATGATATTCTTTTAAATAGAATTTGACGATTATTTTTCTAGAAACTTTACTTGATGACCCTATTAGCATCGCGGGTCAATCTTCTACTCGTTCACACGACCCGTTCTAATCTGAAAAGTATTGTAAGAGTAAGTATTTTGAAAACAGTTAGTAAAAATATGTGCATATTCTTATAACATGATATAAACATAATATGTCATAACATACCGACATGTCTTAAATTTAGAGTAAATTGGTCGTGATTCCAACAGCTTAAGGAATTTCTTAAGAATCCCCATATCCTGCAGGATTTAATCATATTGACCCAAAAGTCCATCCCATAGGATTTAACTGCTTTTCTTTGAGTTGACGGTCCATCCCGAAGGATTTAACATATAATTCGACCTGAAGGCCTTATAGTATTTCATGCCAAATTTACATAAATATCAATGATAAGAATTTACCACTTGCACCATGTATTCTTACCTCCAAAGAAATTTCTGAAATATGCCTTTGCAAAATAAAATGATACTTCTTTTTCAGAATACATGTGTCAGTGTGTGTAAACGTGAGAGTAGTAGTTTCTGTGCGGTAAAATGAGAATTTTTTTTCTTTCATATGATATATAAAGGTAACCACTTATATTCTTATCTATCATTGAAACTTCAAAAGTCAAGTTTGAATATTCAACTTGTAAGTTAATATAATATTTATTTCCATGAGCCACGTCTCATCACTCTGACGATTGGACGTCAAATTCAAAACAAAATTTATTAATTATTCATTATCTAAATTAAATGAATGGTCTATGTTTAATGTATATATATTAAATTATAAAACCATTTCAAATTCCAAAGTGCATGTAC
>NC_036245.1:13414189-13417256 GCF_002742605.1 Olea europaea var. sylvestris | reverse complement strand
GAGAATAACTAGAAAGAGAAAAGTTCAAATCTACTGTAATTTTGTCTTGTTTGATAGAGGATTGAAATCAAATTTTTAGTAGATTTTGATAAAAGTTGAAAAGTCGTAGTTCTCATAATCATTAAATATGTTATTAAAATTAATTGTTAACTTTGATTTAGAACAGGACTTTACTTAAAAAAAAAAAAAAAGGTTGGTGGGTTACGTGATAGAGTTCTAATACTAAAAAAATTTATTTATGGAATTTTGAGAATATTATTGCAAATAGATAGGGTTCTAAGTTCTAATACTAATGATACAATGCACATTCTAACAGTTTTCTGCTCGCAAATGGCTCAAAGTCTGGAACAATGTTCTCTCTATCTATTTGCAATTTTTAAAAATTATGGCATGCTTTAGTTTTCGACTATGTGACCATCATACGAGAAATGTCGGTTCCACCTCAATGAACGAAGAATGAGAAGTTATTTATGGGATTTGAGAATGAATTATCCTCAGTTGATATGTTGCGTTTTTTATGGATGAGATAGCTTGTTATTTTGAATCTTTATTTGTACGTACCCTCTACACGAAGCAATAATATAAAAACTTATTTAGAATCACTCTCCAATGACTATTACTTAAATCTCCGGTTTGGAAGTTAGCATATTGCGAAAATTACCCTAACTCCTACAATTTTAAGTTTCATTTCGAAAAATAAGGTTTTAACTAAATTTAAAATCAGGTGTAGCCCACTCCTTCAAAACCAGGCTGATAGAGTCCTTTCCTCTCAAAAATGCCCTCGAAGTGCTCACGGAAATCACCACCAAGTATTTGAAAGTATTAGCCAAGTTGGCTACTGACATTGCCAATTTGTACAAGGTTTTCGGGGGTGGAAAGACAAATCGGAGCACCTTTGAGGCTGCAATTGACCTATATTTAGGATAAAAGAAAAAATGGATAGTTTCACTAAAAACAGATTAATTCTTAAAATACTAGTTAGTATGTAAAACCTTCTCGACTATTTGACGGTGAAAAGCCCTGTAATAGCCAGGATGAATGCTGTGTCTTCTTAGAATACAGTATAAAGTCCATAGATAGAAGATAAAGGTCTTTGAGGAAGATACACAGAACGGAATGCCCGATGCGACATTGATAAAGTGACCATGTTGTCTAACATGGCGAAACCTGTCTCCCAGACCGAAGCTTCTTATTTTTTTATTTTTTTTTTTGGGTGGCCCCTTCTTTCGCATGGACGTTGTAATTGCTCTTTTGTTGAATTGATTGTGAACAAATGCATTATATATATAATAGGCCTATCTAATAATCATTGCGATCATCCATTTAACAAGGAAAGAATTTCAAATCAAGCAACAAACCTTTTTTGGTTCCAACATTATCCGTGGGTGCAGATAGTCATGTTCACTGGTCAAGGTTTGTTGGGGTGGAATTAAATTAGAAGTGATGGTAGATTTGAGGTGAAGGTGGTGATGGGTTGTAGCTTTGAGGTAGTGCCAACAATTTGGATAGTTGAGGTGATGGTAGTGGTGGTGGTGACGGTGTGAGGTGTGAGGTGTTGTGGATTAAGGTATCACCCACAGGTTTGGTTATGGTGTGAGGTGTTGTGATCACAAATTGTGTTTTATTCTGAACATTTCATGTTTAATTAAATTGTAAAATTGTAGGTCACAATTTCTTATCGCAAGTCACAAAATGTGACTGCCTCATTTTAGACAAAATTCCACAAGTTCATTATTTTTGAAAATGTATTTTGAAACCTTGTATTTATGTATTTTTCCCTAACATATTAGCTATAATTAGTGGATTAAGCCCAATCAAATGGACTCAAAAACAACGTTACATGATGATTACTTCAAAAAAAAATAAAAATAATAATAATAATAATAATAAATCAAATCAAATCAAATCAACGGGTCAATTCGCAATAATCCAATGAAAGAACTTATACTATGAATATTAAATGCAAGAAATATGGGTAAGATGAAAATAATGAATTACGCAAGAACACAAGATCTACGTAAAAACCCAAATTTAGGAATACCATGGTCAGATGCGAAGAATTGACTATGATTAATAGCAAAGAACTACAAAATGATCTCACAAGACTCTCAACTTATCTTAAAATATGCAAGTCTATCTCTCTCTCTCTCTCTTTAAACCAGATCTTCTTACTTTGATTTTCTCTCAATGTTTTGCTGTCATATCTCAAGGTTACATCATGTGGGGGTATATATAGGAGCCTAGTTTTGGTGTTTTGAACGAAGAAAAATACACGAATGTCAATTCGAATCACAATAGGAGACTTTTCTCCCAAACAGGTAGCTCACATGTGCCACAGAGCTGGTACCCAAGCACCACAGTCGATGCTTAGGCACCCCGAGCTCAACATCGGGTCCTTGCCCCATTCTTTCGCCTTAGGAACGCTGTGGTGCTTAGGTGCCCCAAGCTCGACGTTGGTTCCCTGCCTCATTCTTTTGCTTTGGGCGCCTAAGCATTGTGACCCGATGCCTAGGTGCCATCTCTTTTATACAAAAAATGCCCAAAGCCTTTTCATTTATTTCAAAGTCATTTTCCAATAAAACTTCCAATCATTGATGAATTTTGATCCTTTTCAAATTGAACTTCCAAACTAAAATTATTTACGCATCATTTATCAATCAAACAACCCAATCCTAAGCTAGTGGCAGACTCTTCAATATCATTGCTCGAATCACCATGACCAACTCGATCACAACCTACTCCATCCGAGTTACTGTTTATCGAACCATAATTCATGGTTACAGCTGCATCCACGGTGATCATCGAACCTTCCAAAACATATGATTGGGACCTTCTCTACCTCCTTATCACAACTCTGGACCTTTACTGACCTTCAGAATCTACATGTACCTACAAACCTATACCTTTTTAAATCGAGAGTATTCAAGTAAGTAATATTTTTGTTCAAAGTAGGAATGTCTCACTTCACCAAGTGTCCTGACCTTCCCATTAAACATCTTGATTTTGACCTTTCCATTAAATAATTTTGTTATCTTTTAAGGCGAATTATTTTCCATCACCATGGAAC
>NC_036245.1:13404303-13405850 GCF_002742605.1 Olea europaea var. sylvestris | reverse complement strand
AGGGTAACCTTCAAGAGCACCAGGAAGGAATCGAGTTCGAGCTGTACTGTGAAACCTTCTTAGATAGGTGGATCTCTACACTCGAGCCCGAGCCAGAGGAGGACCCTGAGGAAGACCTAGAAGAGGATCCAAAAATTATGAATCTGAGTCGGAGCCAGAAAATGAACCGGAGTACGTACTCGGACCAGAGCCAGAACTAGAGCATGAGCCAAAGTTCGAAATAAACCCTGAACTAGAGGTTGACGAGGAATCTGAGTCCGAGTCATGTATAACCTTGGATGATGAAGCCCCTCCACCTAAGCTTCACAGGATTTAAATGGTTGGGCAAGCAAAGATGAAGACTAACGAGCTAGAGATAGTTTAGTTTAAATAAATGATCTCGTTAAAAAAAAAAAAAAATGACGCAATCAATATTTGGAATAATTCATGGGTTTTTTTCTTTATCGTCTATCATTTAATTCTCTCAATCGTCCCTCATGTATTCTAGGGTTTAAAATCTTATGAAAACGAGTTTTTCATTCGAATATATATTGAAATGTGGTTGACTATTTCTGAGATGAAATTTATTTTGTTGAATTAAAGGAAATGGCACGTCAACCAACACAGATCGCTATGTTTAAGGATTTGTTGAGAGCTATGGAAGATCTTGGTAGGCAGCAAACACAAGCGCCCCCTCAGAATGCACAAACTAACTCCAACACCACGAGCTCAGTTGTGGAACAGTTTCGTCGTTATAAGCCACTTACCTTTAACGAGATGGTTCGTCCTTTGGCAGCTGAGGAATGGATAAGGGGTTTAGAATGAATCTTCAAGCATCTCAGCTGCGCTGATGCCCAAAAGATTTTATGTGCGGAGTTCATGCTAGTGGATGCGGCGGGCCATTGGTGGGAGTCCGCTTCACGCACTAAGACTGAGGCACAACAATGTAACCTTACTTGGGTATGTTTCAAAGAGGAGGTGATGGAAAAATACTTCCCACAAGCCTTAAGAGATTGTAAGGAGATGAAATGTCTACAACTTAAGCAGGGAAAGATGGCATGGATCGACTATAAGAGGAAGTTTGAACAACTTTCTAGGTACATGAAACATCTAGTAATTACAGAACAAAAGAAAGCTAGAAGGTTTGAACCCGGACTTCACCCAGGAATTGGAGGAATCATGGCATCTCATGAATTCACCACGTATAGTCAGGTTCTACAATGAGCTCACGCAATTTAAAATCGATTAGAAATTGATCAGACAATGCGAGAAAGCACTGGATTTTCAAGAAAGAGAAAATGGAATGGACGGAACGAGGGTAAAGAAAATGGACATAACAAGAGGACTAGCTCTGAAAGGTGGGCAGAGTCAAGCAAGCCGAATAATGTTCTTACTCCATGTCCTAAGTGCAATAAGACCCATAGAGGTGAGTGTTGGTATGGAAAGAATGTATGCTATCGATGTGGAAAGCATGGTCATATTGCTACCAATTCCCATGAACCCCCACCAAAGTGGGACAATGAACAAAGCAAAAAGGGAGCAGCCCGAGTGTCTGCCTTAACCCAACA
>NC_036245.1:13389072-13401212 GCF_002742605.1 Olea europaea var. sylvestris | reverse complement strand
AATACACTATTAAAAATGCATTCTTATGAGAATAATGTGACTCAAACAAGAGCTAATTTACGTAATTTGTTGTGCACTAGAATGATTAAAAATTAATTATTATTTTTATTTTTATGCAGGTGTTATTTTTCAATACAAAACAGAACCATATACAACTGAATGATATGGAATATATAATTGATAAAATTGTACGCTACATTATATATTACAAAGAATATAATTGATAGGCATGCTTCATCATCAATGGTCTAGAATAGAAGTGTAAGGTACATCGTCTTGTCTATCTAGACAACTCAGTCCATCCTAGCACGAAGTTTTCTTCCCTTTTTAAAAGATGTTATTTTACTTGAGAAATAAAAAATTCAAAGACGTCCAAGTGAGCCATGAACTTCAATTCCTAAGCCCCAGATGACCTTTACAGATCCTCGACTCTGGAATGGTTAATCTTGGGTGACAACCCCCTTGACGTCCACAGGGTTGTCACAAGGGCTTTTCCCACTCTGGAAAGGGATGCTGGACCATGTCGTACGTCCATTCTCACTTTCTGCACTAAACCCATAAGCCAAAACCCAAAATTGTTATAACAAAAGCTGACTACAAGCACATCTAACAATATGTGAACACGTGATTATGCATAGATGCGAAATGGATTATCATTATTATAGGAACCCATAAATCTATGGAGGAGAAATTGGGGAGTAAGAGGAACGTGAGTTGGCGATGGATTTGGTGCCCGAAGGGGGGGGGGGGGGGGGGGGGGGGGGGTGTTGGGGGGGGGGGGGGGGGGGGGGCGGAGTTGTGACATCATCATCAAATAAAATTATTAGCAATACAAGATTGGGCAATGCTGGGAGAACAATCCCCGGGATGTCCAGGGGATTGTTTAGGGGGCGCCTGACAGCGTCCATATGATTGTTCAAAGAGTTATGCTACAATGACAAAGGAGTTTGACAAAATTGGATGACAAAGTTGGATCTACACCAATCATTTCAAAAATAGATCTTTAAATCATTTGAAATTAGTGGTCTGAATTCCGCCAACACACTTTGTAAAGCCACTTTTGTAACCCAACTTTATTGAAGTAGAATTATTGTTGTTCAAATTCCTTTCCCCTACAAGATTTCTTCAATTTGTACTCTGATATTACATTGATGGTGCAAACATTGAAATCATAGGATCGAACTTACATGTACATAACAAAAACTAATCACCAAAGAAAAACCAGCGCCAATAAAAGGCAAAAGGGAAAAAAGTCTTTTTTTCATCTTCTGATGGTCGCAAACATCTGCAATACGTAGTTGAAGAAAATCGCTTAACTAGACTGGAACTGTCCTAATGTCATTACCACCTTGTGACCTGAATTCCGTTACATTCTCATCTTCCTCATTCTCTTTCGACATTTCCTCCAACGATTTCCCCTTCGACTCGGGCACCAAAAATGTAAACAACATTCCGAGGAAGTTGACACAACCGAGTACAATAAGCGAATTCCTAATACCAATACCAGGGGGATATCCGGCATCAGTCTTGTTTGGATCAGTAGGCTGTGCTGCGTATAAAAACCCGAACGCTCCAATAATGGCTCCTGCCTTGCCTGCAGCTGCTGATATACCATGGCACGTCGACCTAAGCCTGGCCGGGAAAATTTCAGCTGGGACGACAAATGTGGTGGCGTTTGGCCCGAAATTGGCAAAGAAGAATGTGAGAGAGTACATGATCACGAATCCAATTCGGTTCTCTCTATGTGTCCAGTGAGTGTAAGGAATGGCCAAGGCAAACATAAACACTGTCATGAAGAAAAATCCCATTAATTGGATGGCGAATCTTCCGATTCTGTCTATGAAGAATACTGTAAACCAGTAGCCAGGTACAGTACTGCAAAGAGCAATAAGAGTTTGAGCCCTTGCAATTTTGTAAACTTCGTCCAATGCATTCATGGTTTGAGCTGGAGGGATCCATCCAATTGCACTAAAAATATCCTTCTGGAAAAGATTTTGGCTGTAAAAGGCAATATCCAGTAAGAACCATGTACTTGTCGTTCCAAGTAGGTGAACTCCATGGCGCTTAAGGAATTCCTTTGTAAACAATCCAAAATCATTCCCTTTTTCCCGACCAAACTTTTCAACTTTTTCCTGTTCTGCCTCTAGTTCAACTTGCAGTACTTTGGACATATCAGCAGCTGCCTGTTTGGCATTCTTGGCAACTAAGGCTGTGTAACGGGCTGTTTCAGGCATCTTCATACGCCAATAGTAAGTGAGAGCGGCTGGAAGTGCACCGAACATAAGAATTATACGCCACACATAGTCAGCTTCAGGAACCGTCGAAGCGATCCAGTAAGAACCATGTACTTGTCGTTCCAAGTAGGTGAACTCCATGGCGCTTAAGGAATTCCTTTGTAAACAATCCAAAATCATTCCCTTTTTCCCGACCAAACTTTTCAACTTTTTCCTGTTCTGCCTCTAGTTCAACTTGCAGTACTTTGGACATATCAGCAGCGGCCTGTTTGGCATTCTTGGCAACTAAGGCTGTGTAACGGGCTGTTTCAGGCATCTTCATACGCCAATAGTAAGTGAGAGCGGCTGGAAGTGCACCGAACATCAGAATTATACGCCACACATAGTCAGCTTCAGGAACCGTCGAAGCAACAGCGTTTTCTTGATACGTAGGGGCAGGATATCCCGCCTTAAAGGCTGCAGAAACGATAATTGCCACCATTCCACCGGCCAAAATCCCGAAACCTTGCATTGCGAAAACTGCAGCAATGAAGGCTCCACGAGTCTTCTTGTTGGCATACTCGGACATGATCGTGGCGGAAAGTGGGTAGTCGCCGCCAATGCCAAAACCGAGCCAGAATCGAAAGAAACATAGTGTAGCCATCACGGCCTTAGGCTTGTCTCCGAAAGAAAGTCCAGACGCCACTGACGCGATGACCATAAGCATAAGGGTCATTCCGTAGACCTTTTTCCGGCCAAGTTTGTCCCCAAGCCACCCGAAGAAGAGTTGGCCAGCAAGTGTACCACAAAATGCGACACCGTTGACAGCGGCCGAGACATTTGGAGGCAAATTCCCCGGCTTTGGAGCTCCGTTTTCATGGTAGTAGATGCGGCCCAGCAATTTTGTCACTAAAGAGATGCAGAAAAGATCGTATGCATCAGTGAAAAACCCCATACCAGCAATCACAATTGCGGTGAAGTGGTACAATTGAGTTTTCGCAGCATCAAGGGCAGTAAGAACATGCAATTGTTCTCTAGCCATGACTGCCTCTCGAGCTAGTATATCCTGGAAAAATTAACACAAACACGAAACGGACACAATTATCAGTACCGCAGCAAGTGTACCACAAAATGCGACACCGTTGACAGCGGCCGAGACATTTGGAGGCAAATTCCCCGGCTTTGGAGCTCCGTTTTCATGGTAGTAGATGCGGCCCAGCAATTTCGTCACTAAAGAGATGCAGAAAAGATCATATGCATCAGTGAAAAACCCCATACCAGCAATCACAATTGCGGTGAAGTGGTACAATTGAGTTTTCGCAGCATCAAGGGCAGTAAGAACATGCAATTGTTCTCTAGCCATGACTGCCTCTCGAACTAGTATATCCTGGAAAAATTAACACAAACACGAAACGGACACAATTATCAGTAACGAATATGAAGATATTTGGCAATTATATATAAAAACAGGCTTCCTCCTCATTATCCTAACAATTAGAGTAATTGGAAGAAGACAAAAGCAGGGATATTTTGGAGATTTTATGCATGCAAACAAGTTTTCAAAATTGAATGCGACAAAGGGAACATGTGAAAGCGTGCTAGAAAGTCAATTTACGCATATATAAATTATTTTAATAATCATAGTCTTGACAATAAGTAACAGCTGTAGCAGAAAAACTGGACTGTAAAGATGACAGTTGACTTAGAAATCTTTGATCATGGGACAATAAATATTGCAATTAACAGTCCATTTTCTTGTAACTCGGGACTGTTTTCCAGAGACAAGTTAGAAGCCGCCTTTGACATAATTTTTATCTTTATTTTTGCTTATTTTCGAAGAAGCTATCTTAATTTTTATTTTAAAAATAATTTTTTTTAAAATTTTCAATTTCAAAAACACTTTTCGAAAAAGTTACATTAGTCCAACTTTCTCTAAAAATTATTTTAATTAGAAAATACTTTCACAAAATTATTCAAATGTATACGAAATTAACTTTTTAATATCAGAACTTCATTTTGAATTTTCAAAATCAAGTTAAACAAGCCCTTATATCTGATTGCTAGTTTTCAAGTAAATCTAGCGGTGGAGTGGCAAAACACAATTTATATAATCAACTTTAAATTTATCGAAGATAAGACAGGCCTTGTTTGATTCATATTCTTTCAAAAAATACATTTTAAACAGTTATTTGACATCATTTCAACCATATATTCTTTAATAAAATAATATTATATATAAATCCAAATTTTTTTTTTATTTTTTAACAATACATTTCTCATCATTACACTATTCAAAAATACATTTTTATAAAAATAACATGGATCAAACAAGGGCATGATATGTTGTCATGGATGTGAAAGCATCCAAAACTTCCAAAAGTTAGAAGCCGCCTTTGACATAATTTTTATCTTTATTTTTGCTTATTTTCGAAGAAGCTATCTTAATTTTTATTTTAAAAATGATTTTTTTAAAAATTTTCAATTTCAAAAACACTTTTCGAAAAAGTTACATTTGACCAACTTTCTCTAAAAATTATTTTAATTAGAAAATACTTTCACAAAATTATTCAAATGTATACGAAAGTAACTTTTTAATATCAGAACTTCATTTTGAATTTTCAAAATCAAGTCAAACAAGCCCTTATATCTGATTGCTAGTTTTCAAGTAAATCTAGCGGTGGAGTGGCAAAACACAATTTATATAATCAACTTTAAATTTATCGAAGACAAGACAGGCCTTGTTTGATTCATATTCTTTCAAAAAATACATTTTAAACAGTTATTTGACATCATTTCAACCATATATTCTTTAATAAAATAATATTATATATAAATCCAAATTTTTTTTTATTTTTTAACAATACATTTCTCATCATTACACTATTCAAAAATACATTTTTATAAAAATAACATTGATCAAACAAGGGCATGATATGTTGTCATGGATGTGAAAGCATCCAAAACTTCCAAAATAATAATAATAATAATAGTAATAATAATAAGATTGCACCACTTGTACATCAATTTTGTAGACTCATGTTGACACTTGGTGTGTTGTCAAGAAATAAGTGGAAGAAAAAATAAATTTTCTTGAAACTGTCAAATGACATAATGACACGTGGCATGATATAAACAGTGGTGTAAATCATGATATACATGATTGGAAAAAATATTAGAGAAGGCATAATAGAATAAGACTTTTCAACTGAAGAAACAGAGCATGTGAACCACTTGAACTAGTAGACAATATAGTAATTGTTGCGAACATGAATTAGTGTAAAAGACAAGGGAACCTACGAAAGGCAAAAATTACTTCATTTCATAGGTTGCTGTATACTAGTTTAATCCTTTGTAATCTGTACAGTAACCTAAACATGTGACTGGTGTATTATCATCCATAAAAACTAACCATTGATTTTAAAATAGGAAAATGCAATGTGGTCAGGTTTGGGGACCGACTTGGGGACAGGGTGTCGAGGTGGCAACACCTCGACTATTGGATATGAAAAAAAAATGAAGTTGAAATCGAGGGATGAGGTGATGCCACCTCAGCCCCCTGTCCCCGAGTCGGTCCCCAAGATGGGCATTGTAGCACGATTGTATAAAATAATAATACTTGTACATAAAAATTACGTGATAGTTTACATATAAATGATGTGTCAACAAATGAGTGGTGAAGGTGTTTTTTTCTATTTTCTTTTTATCGAAGAAAGTCCAATAAAATCATATCGAACCACTTGAACTAGTAGACAATATAGTAATTGTTGCGAACATGAATTAGTGTAAAAGACAAGGGAACCTACGAAAGGCAAAAGTTACTTCATTTCATAGGTTGCTGTATACTAGTTTAATCCTTTGTAATCTGTACAGTAACCTAAACATGTGACTGGTGTATTATCATCCATAAAAACTAACCATAGATTTTAAAATAGGAAAATGCAATGTGGTCAGGTTCGGGGACCGACTCGAGGACAGGGTGCCGAGGTGGCAACACCTCGGCCATTGGATTTGAAAAAAAAAATGAATTTGAAATCGAGGGATGAGGTGATGCCACCTCAGCCCCCTGTCCTCGAGTCGGTCCCCGAGGTGGGCACTACGGTTGTATAAAATAGTACTACTTGTACATAAGAGATTACATAATAGTTTACATATAAATGATGTGTCAACAAATGAGTGGTGAAGGTGTTTTTTTTTTTTTTTTTTGAAGAAAGTCCAATAAAATCATATCTTACCATATCATTTATATGTAAATCATTAAATAATTCATTATATACTTACAACACAATCGAATATTAACATAACTGAAATATTGTGTATGTCTCTCATCTGAGTTCTTAATGTACGGAAAATGGTTCACGGAATTTTTACAAGACTTTCACTTGACAATTTCTCATTCATCCTTAGCCCCTCAAAAAATAATAATAGTAAATAATAAAAAAATTATTCCACTAGTTTTCAATAACGTCTAATCCCGTGCCAATCACGCTCATAAGAATTGTCCTTTTCCAAGATGCGGCAATTTTCGAGAACTCATTTGAGACATTTCTGTTGAACTCAAAAGTCTATTCAACCTATGTAGGCAGAAGAGAATTCAAACTTTGCTCCTTACCATTAAAATTATTTTTTTTTTTTTCAAATTTATTTTCAATTATATTCTTATAATAAAATATTTTATACATAAATTCAAATTTTCTTCCGACTTTTTAATCACAGATTGTTCAAAAACAATTATTTCAAAACTCAATTTTCTCCTAAATAAATAAATAAATAAATAAAACCCTTTTTAATGTTTGTTAATCGGGGACTAAGACAAATATGTTCGAACTGTAGTATAATGAGCAAAATTTTAGCATTTTTTTTCTCGTTTCATACTGTCCAATATTGTATAGTTGAAGCTTTAGAGCCTGTTTGGGAGTGATTTTGAGAATTGATTTTTTGATCGTTAGGAGAAAAATAGGGTCCACCTGTAAGAGAAGAAGTCAAATATGACGGTTGGAATAATAAAATAACAGTCAAAAAATCAATTTTTAGGTGAAAAATCGAGCCCAAACAGCCCCTTAATCTCCGTGCCCACATATTATACTCAAACTCTATGTCCACGACAAATTTACTTTTAACATGGCACCAAAATAAAAAAATAAAAGCAATGACCCATATCATTAAATATTACATTTAATATTTTAAACCCAAATCAAACCCAAATCAAATTCAATTAATTCCAACAATCTTACCATATCATGTGTATATAAATCATTATATAATCCATTATGTACTTACAACACAATCGAATATTAACATAACTGAAATATTGTGTATGTCTCTCGTCTGAGTTCTTAATGTACAGAAAATGGTTCACGGAATTTTTACAAAACTTTCACTTGACAATTTCTCATTCATCCTTAGCCCCACAAAAAATAATAATAATAATAATAATAATAATAAAATTATTCCACTAGTTTTCAATAACGTCTAATCCCGTGCCAATCACGCTCATAAGAATTGTCCTTTTCCAAGATGCGGCAATTCTCGAGAACTCATTTGAGACATTTCTGTTGAACTCAAAAGTCTATTCAACCTATGTAGGCAGAAGTGAATTCAAACTTTGCTCCTTACCATTAAAATTATTATTATTTTTTTCAAATTTATTTTCAATTATATTCTTATAATAAAATATTTTATACATAAATTCAAAATTTCTTCCGACTTTTTAATCACAGATTGTTCAAAAACAATTATTTCAAAACTCAATTTTCTCCAAAATAAATAAATAAAACCCTTTTTAATGTTTGTTAATCAGGGACTAAGACACATATGTTTGAGCTGCAGTACGATGATCAAAATTTTAGTATTTTTTTCTTGTTCCATACTGTCCAATATTGTATAGTTGAAGCTTTAATCTCCGTGCCCCACATATTATACTCAAACTCTATGTCCACGACAAATTTACTTTTAACATGCATGGAAATTGGTACCAAAATAAAAATAAATTTTCTAACACGTGTGCCTTAATGGCCAATTCTATATAGTTATTGGGACATAAATATCAAGAAAGTTGGTTACTCTTTACTACAACATTGCAAGAAATCGTCCCTAAATTAATTAGTATAATTTGAAGAAGTTATAAGGGATTTGTTTGCGATCAATGGAGAATGATAAAGAAAGAGTTTTGAAAGGTATTTTTTAAATAAATTCTTAATTAAAACAGTAAAACAATTACGTCTTATGTGAATTCGATATTTGTTTGATCTTAATAAAAGTTTTGATAACGATTTTAATTCGAGATTGATGAAGAATGATGATGAAAGAGCCTTGAGACATCATCTCAAAATTAAATTGTTGTTGAAAAGAACAGAAAACTACAATCTCAAAAAAATCAAGTCGAAACTTACAAATAATATATGATTAACGATAAAATTAAAGTGAAACGCGGTACTCAACACTAATTAACGTTGAATTCCTAAATAGATTCTCACTGCGTGTACGATTTGAAATGATTCATAAATATTAAGAAGGTAATTAATGTGAACATTAGACATATCCTAATACATTTTAATCTACACATATTTTAAGCCCCCAAGGCATATCTCCCAGTGGCAAAGAGGAGGGCGGATAGGGCTCAGCGCGGCAGTGTGCAGAGTTCGATTCCCCGCAAGGTGGAATTAGCTTTGTTGCAAGCGGGAGTTACCATATGGGTTAACAGCCTTGGTCTATCCATGTGCTCTCCACCCTGACTCCTGGGAGGCACATTCTGTGATTTACCTCCTCCACGATGGTTCAGGGCAGGGTCGGTGGAGGCTCTTAAGGTTGGGGTTTAACCTTTTTTTTTTTTTTTTTAATCTACACATATTTTAGAATTATTAAAATTAAATACATCTTAAGTCATAACAGCAAGCTGTCACCACACCAAGGAGGTCGACATTGAACGATGGATCTTGTATCCTAGCTCTTAAACATTGATTAATTAATTATTTAATTAAACTTAGTATTAATCATTACTTTATATTACTAATTAATGGGACAGCTGGTTCTCTTAAAATTAAAAATATATTATTGATGGCCCGCTAGACTATGGGCGTGCTGGGTCAGTGTAAAACAAAAAAACAAAAAAAAAAAAAAAAAAACAAAAACAAAAAAAAATTTATAGAAGAAGAAAAAATCTTGATTGTTGTGAATACTTTTTTATGTTCATTGATTAAAACTTTAACTAAATTCTTTTAAAGCGTCTTCAATAATGGCGTAAAATTTGTATATTCGAAATCACTTTTGCATTATCGTTTATATCTCAATGGATTTAAATTCAAATTTTGCTGCAATGAGCATTTCTAAATCTACATTTTTCTTTTCTGTCGAAAAATGCAATTTACATTTTCTTTACGTCTCTTCATTGAAGAAATTTTCGACTACTTTGTAGATATAAATCACAGTTTAAATCTATTTTACACCACGATTGAAGATGCTTTTATATGCTAATATTTTATATGCATAATATCTATTTGAATTCTGAATCTCTACACCTATGTCAATCTAGTTTAATAGAGGCATGTCACGATATGCATGTCTATTTTGGTTCATACAAATTATAAAGGGGCTCTACACCACCATTGATGCGTATGGATGGTATGATGGATGTTGGATAAAGGGCTCGTGTGTGGCGGTCTAAGTGATGACAAAGATGAGGGGAGAGTGTTGTTGACGATGTTTGATCAATTACGTTTTTAGATGATATTTTTCTACATGTTATCAACCTTGTAAAGATGCTAAATTAAAATCTTCTTGTCATATATTTATAAAACTTGTTTATATGTCAGGCTTTTAATAGAAGAATAATTTTCATATAAATGGAGTGTTGAATAATTTTTATGTAAATGGAGTGTTGAAAACAAATTTAAAACCGATAAAATTCATGTTAAATTCTTAAGTTTTTCAACGGGTTAGTTCACTATGAAAGCATGCTTTGTAGTTGTGAGGAGGAAAACTGAAATTTTGTTGAAATATGAAAAAAAATAATAATAATAATAATAATAATAATAATAAATAAAAATTATTATTATTATTATACTTATGGCTAGCTTGTGTTGGGTGAACTTTAGATGGCATATAGAAGACGTGAATAAATAAATAAATAAATAAGGGCGAATAATATTCTTCAAAATCATTGAATTAGTACCATAAATGAAAATCCAAGAGAAAAAAAGAAGAAAAAGTTAGTTGAAAAAACTGTAAAAACTTGCGAAAGGCTAATATTTTTTAGTTTTTAGCATAAAGTTTTAATTTCTAACATACTTAACACATAAGTAAATTGTTTGAATTACTAACATAATTCATATAAAACAAAACCAAATGGAGATCAAAAGACATTTTTATTTCAACATTTTTCATATGAAAAATTATCCTAATCAAACACAATAATTTACAATTCTCAGGAAAACAATTTCAAAGCAATTCAATTCCCTGGAATTCGTTTTCAATTCAATTCAATTATATCTTTGCAATCAAACGGACCCTAAGTAAATTGGTCTGATTTTGTTCATTCTACTTATATTTCATGCTCTTTTGTTGACTAAAACTAGAATATGATTAATCAAGCACAAAAATGTTATGAATTGATCGCAAGATAATGACAATAATGAAACAAATAAGAAACAATAAGAACACTAAGATTTATGTAGAAACTTGAGATGGAAAAAACCACAGACAGAGGAAGAGAATTTCACTATAATCAATAGTAATTACATTTAAAATAAGATTCCAATATTCTCGGTTAATATCTATAGCTCTCAAGATGATGTATGAATATTATGGCCTCAATACAAGTCATAAGTCCTAAAATTCAAATTGTAGATGAATAGAAGTTCAAAAAACGCGTTAAAATGCGAAATGGGCATGGACTGGATAACCCGCCTCTTAAGCTGCAAGTGAGTGCTAGGCAGGCGCCAAGTCTCTATTGAAAATCTGAAGGTGCCGCTCGAAAGCCAAGGTAGCGACAACCTAGTGAAAATGAGGAAATTTTTCTCTCCGATCTATAATTTTATCTCTTTAAGACAACTTCAAGCAAAATTTCAATATCCACTAAATTTGAGTTACGAAAAAGATGAAAAAGGAATAGAAAGAAGTCTAGGTTAGGTGAATCAATTCATATTTACATTGGTGTACAATGATAGAGCCAAACTTATTTGTTTTGCCTAGTGGACCACGTTCCATTGGATTATATATAACTAAAATAAAAGATATGGGAATCTTTTTCTGGATATCTTGCTTAATTTTGTAATTCGTTTTTAAAATTAATATTATGTTTTTAATGGAAAACAATATGTTACATAATTAAAATATAATCAATGTTACAAAAAAATGCTCCTTGTCATCTAGCCACAATTTATTCCTTTTTACATCTAAGTCTAAACCAGTGAAAATTTTAAATTTGACATTGTCGTTCAATCATGCTTTATGCTTTTAAAACATCAAATATAATTAGTGGACGGTCGTATCATTTTAATTGATATCTACATTATTTCTGTCAATGTTATTATATATTTTTAATGACAATCATTGAGAATTATTATTATGATAATGTAAGTATGGATATTAATCATTAATAAATTATGAGGGGTACAAATAAAATATATCTTTACACCATTTTAAATCTAACACTTTCTACATTTTGTTCCTACTAGCATTTTGATATAATATATAATTTTTTCGCTGCATCGCGGAGCCGACAAGTAATTAGATATTTACTAAACTTGTTATAATAACAGAAATGACTAAAATATTGTTACTTCTCTTTCACTAAGGCATATGGAGAGTCGTACCCCGTTTTTTGCTAGGGGCTCCGTGGAAGGTCTTTCGTACAATCTTCAGTGAGTGATTGATGTGACAATTTATTGCTCCCGCCACCCCATCCAGCTAAATAGGTCAAGTTTAAGTCTT
>NC_036245.1:13384747-13386398 GCF_002742605.1 Olea europaea var. sylvestris | reverse complement strand
GTGTGTGACATTTCAGGAACTGGTGCACCACTTGGTCTGATTCGTCTTAACCATTGGATCGCACTATTTTCATGATCTGACGGCTCAGATTGAACCATGAAGTGAAGTGTCCATTCATCATGCCTATTCACCAATTTCTGAACAGTCACAGCCATGCGGATGCCACGCGTACGTCTAACCGCCACGCAGGACGAAGGGACGCGACCTACCACACGTGCGCCACCTAGAATGCCAAATCACCAAGCCTTGCGCTGCCACGTCATCGAACCACGAGTCCATTTCCGAAAACTGTAAGGCTCTCCAGCTCCTCGCGATGATGCGTACGTGCGAAGTGCCAAGTGCGCCTCTAAAGCGCCCAATGCGTCCTTTGCGACGTGCGCGTGCCGGGACCGGGACCGGGACCGGGACCGGGACCGGGACCGGGACCGGGACCGGGACCGGGACCGGGACCGGGACCGGGACCGGGACCGGGACCGGGACCGGGACCGGGACCGGGACCGGGACCGGGACCGGGACCGGGACCGGGACCGGGACCGGGACCGGGACCGGGACCGGGACCGGGACCGGGACCGGGACCGGGACCGGGACCGGGACCGGGACCGGGACCGGGTCCGGGTCCGGGTCCGGGTCCGGGTCCGGGGAATGGTGCTAGTGGTGCGAAGCACCACTCTAGTGGTGACTAGCCTTTGGCTAGTTTGCTAGCCTTTGGCTAGCTAAAGTTAGCCAAGTGGTAGGTAACATATTAAATTATATATTATTTACACAACCCACTATATAAACAAGACTATTTTCTTGTAAACTTTCGATGTGGGACTCCTTTCCATATAAAAACCACTTAAAATGGGCTTATCAACATATGGGCCTATATTGGAGACTTTTCCAATTCACTCAAATTAATTGCAATGACCCATATCATTAAATATTACATTTAATATTTTAAACCCAAATCAAACCCAAATCAAATTCAATTAATTCCAACAATCTTACCATATCATGTGTATATAAATCATTATATAATCCATTATGTACTTACAACACAATCGAATATTAACATAACTGAAATATTGTGTATGTCTCTCGTCTGAGTTCTTAATGTACAGAAAATGGTTCACGGAATTTTTACAAAACTTTCACTTGACAATTTCTCATTCATCCTTAGCCCCACAAAAAATAATAATAATAATAATAATAATAATAAAATTATTCCACTAGTTTTCAATAACGTCTAATCCCGTGCCAATCACGCTCATAAGAATTGTCCTTTTCCAAGATGCGGCAATTCTCGAGAACTCATTTGAGACATTTCTGTTGAACTCAAAAGTCTATTCAACCTATGTAGGCAGAAGTGAATTCAAACTTTGCTCCTTACCATTAAAATTATTATTATTTTTTTCAAATTTATTTTCAATTATATTCTTATAATAAAATATTTTATACATAAATTCAAAATTTCTTCCGACTTTTTAATCACAGATTGTTCAAAAACAATTATTTCAAAACTCAATTTTCTCCAAAATAAATAAATAAAACCCTTTTTAATGTTTGTTAATCAGGGACTAAGACACATATGTTTGAGCTGCAGTACGATGATCAAAATTTTAGTATTTTTTTCTTGTTCCATACTGTCCAATATTGTATAGTTGAAGCTTTA
>NC_036245.1:13296051-13384510 GCF_002742605.1 Olea europaea var. sylvestris | reverse complement strand
AAAAAAAAAAAAAAAAAAAATTGGAATGGCACAAAGCAAAACTGAACTAAAATTGCACTTATTATGGATGAATTGAATCAAGAACAGTTGCCTGTGTGGAGGTGTAAATGAGTACGGAGTATGTAGGGAAAGAAGAGTTTGGTAGTCTTCCGCTATGATTTTGCCACGTGTAATCACGGCCTCTGGAAAAGTAGGTCCGGTCCAGTTGGCGAGATCACATAGGAACATGGGAAATTGACTGACAGTCAGTATTGGTCAACGGTGTAGTTTTCTAACACGTGTGCCTTAATGGCCAATTCTATATAGTTATTGGGACATAAATATCAAGAAAGTTGGTTACTCTTTACTACAAAATTGCAAGAAATCGTCCCTAAATTAATTAGTATAATTTGAAGAAGTTATAAGGGATTTGTTTGCGATCAATGGAGAATGATAAAGAAAGAGTTTTGAAAGGTATTTTTTAAATAAATTATTAATTAAAACGGTAAAACAATTACGTCTTATGTGAATTCGATACTTGTTTGATCTTAATAAAAGTTTTGATAACGATTTTAATTCGAGATTGATGAAGAATGATGATGAAAGAGCCTTGAGACGTCATCTCAAAATTAAATTGTTGTTGAAAAGAACAGAAAACTACAATCTCAAAAAAAATCAAGTCGAAAGTTACAAATAATATATGATTAATGATAAAATTAAAGTGAAACGCGTTACTCAACGGTAATTAACGTTGAATTCCTAAATAGATTCTCTCTACGTGTACGATTTGAAATGATTCATAAATATTAAGAAAGGTAATTAATGTGAACATTAGACATATCCTAATACATTTTAATCTACACATATTTTAAGCCCCCAGGGCATATCTCCCAGTGGCAAAGGGGAGGGCGGATAGGGCTCAGCGCGACAGTGTGCAGAGTTCGATTCCCCGCAAGGTGGAATTGGCTTTGTTGCAAGCGGGAGTTACCATATGGGTTAACAGCCTTGGTCTATGCATGTGCTCTCCACCCTGACTCCTGGGAGGCACATTCTGTGATTTACCTCCTCCACGATGGTTCAGGGCAGTGTCGGTGGAGGCTCTTAAGGTTGGGGTTCAACCTTTTTTTTTTTTTTAATCTACACATATTTTAGAATTATTAAAATTAAATACATCTTAAGTCATAACAGCAAGCTGTCACCACACCAAGGAGGTCGACATTGAACGATGGATCTTGTATCCTAGCTCTTAAACATTGATTAATTAATTATTTAATTAAACTTAGTATTAATCATTACTTTATATTACTAATTAATGGGACAGCTGGTTCTCTTAAAATTAAAAATATATTATTGATGGCCCGCTAGACTATGGGCGTGCTGGGTCAGTGTAAAACAAAAAAACAAAAAAAAAAAACAAAAACAAAAACAAAAAAAAATTTATAGAAGAAGAAAAAATCTTGATTGTTGTGAATACTTTTTTATGTTCATTGATTAAAACTTTAACTAAATTCTTTTAAAGCGTCTTCAATAATGGCGTAAAATTTGTATATTCGAAATCACTTTTGCATTATCGTTTATATCTCAATGGATTTAAATTCAAATTTTGCTGCAATGAGCATTTCTAAATCTACATTTTTCTTTTCTGTCGAAAAATGCAATTTACATTTTCTTTACGTCTCTTCATTGAAGAAATTTTCGACTACTTTGTAGATATAAATCACAGTTTAAATCTATTTTACACCACGATTGAAGATGCTTTTATATGCTAATATTTTATATGCATAATATCTATTTGAATTCTGAATCTCTACACCTATGTCAATCTAGTTTAATAGAGGCATGTCACGATATGCATGTCTATTTTGGTTCATACAAATTATAAAGGGGCTCTACACCACCATTGATGCGTATGGATGGTATGATGGATGTTGGATAAAGGGCTCGTGTGTGGCGGTCTAAGTGATGACAAAGATGAGGGGAGAGTGTTGTTGACGATGTTTGATCAATTACGTTTTTAGATGATATTTTTCTACATGTTATCAACCTTGTAAAGATGCTAAATTAAAATCTTCTTGTCATATATTTATAAAACTTGTTTATATGTCAGGCTTTTAATAGAAGAATAATTTTCATATAAATGGAGTGTTGAATAATTTTTATGTAAATGGAGTGTTGAAAACAAATTTAAAACCGATAAAATTCATGTTAAATTCTTAAGTTTTTCAACGGGTTAGTTCACTATGAAAGCATGCTTTGTAGTTGTGAGGAGGAAAACTGAAATTTTGTTGAAATATGAAAAAAAATAATAATAATAATAATAATAATAATAATAAATAAAAATTATTATTATTATTATACTTATGGCTAGCTTGTGTTGGGTGAACTTTAGATGGCATATAGAAGACGTGAATAAATAAATAAATAAATAAGGGCGAATAATATTCTTCAAAATCATTGAATTAGTACCATAAATGAAAATCCAAGAGAAAAAAAGAAGAAAAAGTTAGTTGAAAAAACTGTAAAAACTTGCGAAAGGCTAATATTTTTTAGTTTTTAGCATAAAGTTTTAATTTCTAACATACTTAACACATAAGTAAATTGTTTGAATTACTAACATAATTCATATAAAACAAAGCCAAATGGAGATCAAAAGACATTTTTATTTCAACATTTTTCATATGAAAAATTATCCTAATCAAACACAATAATTTACAATTCTCAGGAAAACAATTTCAAAGCAATTCAATTCCCTGGAATTCGTTTTCAATTCAATTCAATTATATCTTTGCAATCAAACGGACCCTAAGTAAATTGGTCTGATTTTGTTCATTCTACTTATATTTCATGCTCTTTTGTTGACTAAAACTAGAATATGATTAATCAAGCACAAAAATGTTATGAATTGATCGCAAGATAATGACAATAATGAAACAAATAAGAAACAATAAGAACACTAAGATTTATGTAGAAACTTGAGATGGAAAAAACCACAGACAGAGGAAGAGAATTTCACTATAATCAATAGTAATTACATTTAAAATAAGATTCCAATATTCTCGGTTAATATCTATAGCTCTCAAGATGATGTATGAATATTATGGCCTCAATACAAGTCATAAGTCCTAAAATTCAAATTGTAGATGAATAGAAGTTCAAAAAACGCGTTAAAATGCGAAATGGGCATGGACTGGATAACCCGCCTCTTAAGCTGCAAGTGAGTGCTAGGCAGGCGCCAAGTCTCTATTGAAAATCTGAAGGTGCTGCTCGAAAGCCAAGGTAGCGACAGCCTAGTGAAAATGAGGAAATTTTTCTCTCCGATCTATAATTTTATCTCTTTAAGACAACTTCAAGCAAAATTTCAATATCCACTAAATTTGAGTTACGAAAAAGATGAAAAAGGAATAGAAAGAAGTCTAGGTTAGGTGAATCAATTCATATTTACATTGGTGTACAATGATAGAGCCAAACTTATTTGTTTTGCCTAGTGGACCACCTTCCATTGGATTATATATAACTAAAATAAAAGATATGGGAATCTTTTTCTGGATATCTTGCTTAATTTTGTAATTCGTTTTTAAAATTAATATTATGTTTTTAATGGAAAACAATATGTTACATAATTAAAATATAATCAATGTTACAAAAAAATGCTCCTTGTCATCTAGCCACAATTTATTCCTTTTTACATCTAAGTCTAAACCAGTGAAAATTTTAAATTTGACATTGTCGTTCAATCATGCTTTATGCTTTTAAAACATCAAATATAATTAGTGGACGGTCGTATCATTTTAATTGATATCTACATTATTTCTGTCAATGTTATTATATATTTTTAATGACAATCATTGAGAATTATTATTATGATAATGTAAGTATGGATATTAATCATTAATAAATTATGAGGGGTACAAATAAAATATATCTTTACACCATTTTAAATCTAACACTTTCTACATTTTGTTCCTACTAGCATTTTGATATAATATATAATTTTTCCGCTGCATCGCGGAGCCGACAAGTAATTAGATATTTACTAAACTTGTTATAATAACAGAAATGACTAAAATATTGTTACTTCTCTTTCACTAAGGCATATGGAGAGTCGTACCCCGTTTTTTGCTAGGGGCTCCGTGGAAGGTCTTTCGTACAATCTTCAGTGAGTGATTGATGTAACAATTTATTGCTCCTGCCACCCCATCCAGCTAAATAGGTCAAGTTTAAGTCTTGTGTTAGATATTTTGGGTAACAAAAAAGTAATAACATTAAATGCTTATGTCTAATTGATACACACACTACAAGAAATATATACTTTCCCTACAAAAGTTCCACAGACAAATTAAAATTTGTGGCCGGAGTTCACTTTTCCCTACAAAAAGACATTTTGTAGGGCTATGATTTGATTCAAAATTTTTAATAGTGGAAGGACTTGTGCCCACAATTTTTTTTTTTCAGACAATAAAATTTGAAGGACAAGATACATCTTTAGCCTACAAAAAATTTGATCTGTTTGTAGGCTAATAATTAGTAGGAAAATTTTCCAATTTAAAATAGGCAAAATTTTTAAAACACAGAACACTGCTAGAAATAGTGGCATTAGAGACGGAATTTTAGTGATGAACAACTTCCATTGTTGTTAACGACAAATTAAAAATAAATTAGCAATGAATTATTATTTTATCATTATTAAAACATACATGTTAAATTATTGACAGAATTTCTAACAAAAATTTTCCCTTGATAAAATTTCGTTGCTATTCCGTTGGAAAAAATTAAAGAAAATATGTAAATAATAAATTAAGTATTTTACCAACAAATTTTCCAAAGATGATTCTGTTGGAATCTATATGAAATAATAAAATATATCAATTTTTATTCTTATTAGATTTCCTGCCTACTTATATTTTTGCTTCCAACTAAAAATTTCAATATTTGCTTGTAAAATATTCATTTTCCCTCTCTATCTAAGACATTCTTTGCCGTGCACATCATATTCAAGGTTGCCAAACCCTAACCTCATTTCCCATTTCTTCTCATATGTGTCGCCTCCCCCCATCTTCCTCTTTCTCTCCACAATTTCTCGTTCACGTCTTGGCCGCAATAAGAGGTTGGTTGTATGGCTTTTGGAGACTTGGCTGTGGTAGGGTGGGGATGCTTGGCCGCAGTTCTGGAGGTAGAGATGGAGGTGGGAACTTGGCTGTGGCGACGGAGGTTATTTTAACCCCGTCCTTGGAAATGTGGGAGGTAATTTCAAATGATTTTGGGTGTTTACATTGTGTTAAGTGGTTTTGAAGTAATTTCAATGTCATTTCTACTTTGCTTTTTCATGTTTGCTTGCTCACAATCTCAATAACTTTCGTTTTGCAATATTTTCACCAAAAATGCTCCTCTTGGCAGATGAACCGAACCATATCCTGTGGTGAAAGCTCCAAGGAGGGTTACTTTGATGCATTCTACAATTTAAGTATTATTTTTAAATGCTTTCAACATTCTAATTTCTTCATCACTAAACTTATGATTTTTAATTTTGAGACAAAATTTTACAGCATTAAAATCAAATAATGGATGAGGATCAACAATCCTGTACTAGAAAAGGACTTTTCTCCATACACTTCCATTATCCACCATTTTTTTTGGCTAAAACACATGCTTTTAGTTTTACTGAAACCCATAGCCCACCTTCGACTCTTTCCGATCAAATCTCCCATGTCATTGGATTATTAGTGATGAAGGAAACATTTTTACCTTAAGTTTTGGTTGTGGAAGTTTCAGTTTAGCTCCAAGAGTAGAAACAATTGTGTTTTTCCCAAAAACAAGGTTCACTATTATGCTATTTTACTCTTAATGCAGTGTTATTTTCTTCACTTTATTAAACGACCTATTCAAGAGATGTAGCTCTAATTAGATTTCCTTCTCAGTGGTTGTAACTAGGGAAGAAGGTGAACTTATGGTTGGAATTAAGGATGAAGGTAACACTTGTTATTTGGCTGTGTGACGTTGTTGTTTTTTTCTTTGCCATCGCATGTAGTTGATATTATTGGCCTTCAGTTTCATTTTTCAATTCTGCATATGTTGTTTAAATTTTGATAAGTAATGAATAATATACTTACGAGTCAGTGACTCCATAATAGCCTCCTACATCAACTGGTCATCATGTACATCTGGATGGGAACGATCCACAGGGTCTGGATGCTAACTCACATACCAATCCTTTTTCACTTTCAACCTAGGAATCTCTAGTTTAACTGACATCATGTACCCTGACGCCATATTTCCATAAATGCAATGAAATGAGTCAGATTTTTTTCTTTCCTTAAATAATGCTCCTAGAGAACATTTTGAATAAATAGTTCCGTTACCTGAAAAACAAGACTAGAATGAACAGTAGACTGATTAAAAGCAGGCCATCTTGATAAATTTATGTAACAACTTATAGAAATATCACCTCATCTAGATGATACCAGCCAAAAGAATCCCTAGTCTTCTATAGATTAAATCTTTTCTCCCTAATGTTCATTATGAAACAATGTGATTAACAAATTAGTCCTCCACTGTCAATAAGAAAAACTTAAACAAGTATTTACTTATCAAAGTTAATCTGGGAAATATTTCTCTATCCAAACTTCATTTCAACTCTACCAGCACCCTCTAGGACTTTCAAGTAATGCACAAAAGAGGGAACTACTACCTCAAGCTTTCCATCACTTGAGCATAAATAGGAAAGTTCTTAATCAGAATACATTGATGGAGTTAAATATAACAAAACAATAGCCATGATAAGTAAATACAACTATTGATCAACATTGTTATTAAAAGTTTACTTAGTATTCAACAGGTATTTTTCTCTTAACTGATTAAGTTTGACATTACATGAACCTTTGTCAATTGAGCCAAAGTCTAAATGTGGGGAATATCTTTGTTATCATGTGTAGTATTCTGGTTATCTTTATTTGTTTATCAAATGCACTTCAACTTGTTTATGTAGATGGTTAGATATTTGTTTCAAATGAAATACTAGATATCTAAACTCATTAGTATTGATGGCTAAGAGTCGAAGGCAAAGCAAGCTCATGTAAGAATTCAAGCACAAATAACCATTAAAAATGAACAACAATTTTTCGTGGAGGTTTTGACAGGGCCATTTGCATGTTAAAGCTAATTGTTATCTTTCACAACCCAGATAATGAACTAGGTATAATCTCTATTCATAACTTGTATCTCTCTTACTTTCAAACTTCAAGGTTCAAGCAACAAGCATATATGTGTGTATTCATTAATGTACTGCTATTTATAATGGAATTGCTCTTACGAAATGCACTTATTTTGGCTCATTGTCAAGCTTGTTTTTGGATGATAGGGGAAAGCCTCAGGATAGGATGCAAGGGATAAGGAGTATACAGCATTTTCTACTTTCTCATATCTAAGAACTCTTAGGTGTGCAAATTTTCACTTTCCTGGTTTTTGTTTTTAAATAGCTTTGTTTGCTGGGATCTATTTTGCTTAGCTGTATTGTTCCCATTTTCTTCTCTAACTCGTAAATTAAGCGATTTATTGTGTGTGATTTTCTAATTGTATATGTATGCCTTTGTACGTGTGGGACTTCTATTTGTCTTGTTCAAAATTCATAAGAAATACCATAAAGAATGGTACTATGTTCCTATAATTCAGATGACTGGAAAATGTTTTTTCCTAGGGTCATAGACTTAGAACTTGAAATGTGATCAGACCGTCTATGGTACAGCCTCATTAGTGAAAGCTAAATATACCCGAATTTTCTTAGGAAGATTTTATGATCTATCTTAGCATTATTACATGGGGTTAGTCTACTTAGCACAAGCTAGACATGCTATAACCAGTGATATCTTAAATGCTAAAGGTAATAAGTGGATTGTCAGGTTATTTTGCCTCACGAATATTATGCTTGGAGTTACATTAGTTTAAGAAGGGACTTAATCTTTCTGTTTAGCTTCTTAAGATTGTGTATTTGTTTCAAAGTACAGAGGCATTTTGTTTATGAAGGTACGTGGTTGATTATGGTGAAGTTCTGATCTTGGTAAACTATTATTCCAGCAATGTATGTCTATTTTAAGTTGTCGAACAAAATCTTGTGTACAACATAGAAAGATAAAGTTGGATTGAAGTAATTTAATCTTTGTTTCTTAAGTTCCCAGGAGCAGCCTTTGAATTGATAGCTATGACAATAATATCTTATAATGGCATGACATTTTCATTCTACATTTTAAATGTATTTTTTTGATCCCTCAACAACTCTTCAAGGTGGTGAAATAAAGAGTAATTAAAATAGTGTGAAAAAGCTGAGTCTTCTCTCTTATTATTTATATTTTGTTATAGAGTGTTAAGAAGACTTTCTTCTTATATAGGTTTATTGAAAAATCTAGCAAGACATTCTCGGTGAACTGGTCAAGAAACGGTTAGAAGGGCTATGTGTTATCTATTACTTAATCCACCTTAACAAGCACCATGATGATTTTATTGCTACAAGCTACATAACTCAAAAGTAGGCTTGCTAATGATCAACCCAGTACTGTATTTTCTTTGAATCACTAGTCATTTTTTTATTTACTCTTTTACTGGATGCCTGAATCGAAAATTACCTAGTCTGGATTTGGATGAACTATAAATTTTGTTGTATTTGTGTTCTGGTAAAATATTCTGGATTCAATATTACATTGATTGACACATGTTTAATTAATTTATAGTCTTTGGCATTTTTATATTATTTTGAATAAGATTAAAAAAATTATTACAATATATATGAAATAATTTAATTTCTCCCTACAAATTCTTTCAAAGTAACCTACAAATATTTTTTCCCCATAAAATTATTTGTAGATAGGGTTTAGCCCACAAAATCATATGTGCCATGTTGACATAAATATTCTTTTCCCACAAAATTTATTTGTAGGAAAGAACACAATTTAGCCTACATAATTTGTAGGGAAAAATGTAATTGTTTTGTGGGTAAAATTAACTTTAGCAGAAGAATGATTTTGTCGGGGGAAAACTTAGACGACGAATTGTGTTTGTCACCAAAGAATTCGTAGGGAAAAACTTTAGCCCACAAATTTTAAAAAAAATTGTCGTCTTATACCTTTCCCCTCTATTTTTGCCTCACAAATGTGCCTACAAAAATTTTTCGTCTGCAAAGATTTTTTCCTACAAATATGGAAAGCATAAATTTCTTGTAGTGATATAATAGGAGGTCACAATCGTCCGAATAAGGCCACGTATCTTTTCATCCAAAGATTATTATTCATCCCTTCCTACTATAATAACTCATACAATATGCCATTCCAATAATAATGCAAGTTTGCGCGGTCAACATATGACTTTTGATTTCTTTTCTCATGAATGTTTCTCACAAAGATGAACCTCTTTTATACATAAAAAGCTCTCGTCTAAAGCATTTCCCACACTCACATATCTATTACTTCATCTGATTTGATCGTGAAATGTGCGCAGCCTCTCCCACCATCGAACAATGTCACGTATGGTTAATGATTTTTTCTAGTGTGTAGGAATAGGTTTACGAGTTTTGCTACAAGTACATGTTTTTGCACAGGGAATTTTTCATAGACACAGGTGTCGAAACATCATTCAAAGATGGAAAAAAACATAAAATACAGACGGACATGATTTTTCCATTTCAAAATCTTTTATGAATTCTGTAATTTTTTCCTGTACTTAGGAAAAAATCCTAAATTTACGTGGATTTGAGAGGTTTTGAGATCTGTTAGCCACATTAAAGGTACAAAAAATGAGATCAACAAATATTATTCAATGAGATAATTGATATCAACCAAATTATTTACATGTTTGTTTTTCATATTTATTTAATCACTATATATAATTGTGAATCTGTATACAGATTTTTAAGAGTAGGCAATTTTAACAAGATTCAAGATTTTGCAATTTTAAGGAGAATCTTATTTTTTAAAACAGACTCAGGAAAAAAAAATAGGAGTTTGGGAAAAACCTTTGAGGGTTTCTTTGATATAATGATTTTTGAGAAAAATACAATTCTTGAAATAATTTTAAGGTTAAAACAATTTTTTCCTACATAAAATTACAATTTGTGAAGTGTGATCACATGTCGACTAGGTTTAATTACGTTGTAAATTATTATACCATAGATTTGCAATATTTTAAATTTGTGTTCGGCTTCATAGTCATTTTTTTCCCTACATTATATTTTGAATATTTGATACTAGAATTAAAAATTCTTGATCAATTTAATAAATAATTTAGTGAGGTTTATTTCTTATATTCAACTATTATCGATATTGGATTATTAGCATGTAAATAGCATAATTACTTCTATTATTTCCAAAACTTGACCCGTGAGTATGTGCATATAATCATATTGAAATTGAAAATATTCACCTATAATGTTTATTATCTGTTTAAAAGAGTACTTGAGTAATTTAATTCTTCTTACATTCGAATCCTCAATTTTCAATTGTTACAAGTTTCTTCCTTCCTTTCTTTCTTTCCTTTTTATTTCCCCCCTAGCGTGCCAAAATCATAATGGCTAAAAGAAGAAAATATAATTTTCCACTCACCATTCAAGGCAAGGTTATTCATTTTATTTATTTATTTATTTTGACTTATCTTTTGTTCTTTTGTCAACAATATTTTCCAATAGAAAGATCGATGTTTAAGTTTGACAATTTTTCGTAAGTGCAAAATTGTGATAAGAGAAAAATGAAATAATTAGTTCTATGTTGCAGTCCTATTAACATTGATCAAAATTGTAGGGGCACCAACAATTTTTTTATTATAGTTGTATATTTATTAATAATTAAATATTTAAAATATATATTAATTTTAAAATATAAATTTTTTATTATTATGCATAAGATATTAAAATTAAGAATAATGTGACTAACTAATTATAATTTCCATGAATTTAATATTCTTAAATAGTATTTCTACCTTAAATAAAGTGAGGGAAAAGGGAAAAGTCGAAAAAAGATCAAGCCAGCCAGAGAACTGAGAGAAGAAAGAAAAATTAAGCAACCACCTTTTCGAATCCTCTTTTTCAAGAAAAGAATTAAAAAAACCAATCGTCTTTTTTAATTTCTTCAAAGATAATTGAGGCAAAGAGGAGAGAAACCAATTTTTTTTTTTATATAGTAGATGAAAATGCTACTTTAAATGATGCACAATCACCTAAAGATTCTTTTAGAACCAATTATTCTTTTATATAGTAAATCAAGCAATTTGATCACTGGAACGAAAGTTTGATCAATTTAATTCATATGAAAAAAAAATTGGATTTCTATTTTCTTTTAACGAGTTAAACTCATTGGATGATGTTAATTTGAAAGTATGTTGCGATCATCTCGATATCGTTTTAAGACATGTAAATTTTTACAATCTTGATGGCGAAGATTTATTTTAAAAGTTAAAAGTTTTGCGTAATCTTTTACCAAAAGAAATAAAATCGGCTTTTAATATATTGACTTATTTGAAAAGATTGCATTGCTTTCCAAATACATGTATTGCTTATAGAATATTATTGATAATTCATGTTACTGTTGCATCTGCTCAAAAGAAGTTTTTTAAAATTGAAGTTATTAAAATCTTATTTGCAATCAATCATGTTATAAGAACGGTTGAATGGATTAACTTTGATATCTATGGATCAAGACTTTCTTGAAAATATTTATTACGAAAGTTTAATTAGTGAATTTGCTTCAAAAAATACGAGAATAAATATTTTTACATAATTTGTTACATTTCAAGTTTTACTCTTGATATATTTTTTTTTTCAAGGTTTGCTTACATGGAATTGCACGAAGAGGCTAGTTGCTTGGATGGTTCTTCGTTGATGACATATGAATTTTGATAAAGTTCTAGAGATGCTTTTGAGTTTTATTTATGTTTTTCTTGATCATGCATGTAAAAAAATAAATATTTAAATATCATATTTTTGTAATGAAATAATATTATTGAAATATTTTTTTTAATATATGTTTTAGTTTCTTGAAGGGGCACCATTTTACAATCTCACACTTCGTTGATGACATATGAATTTTGATAAAGTTCTAGAGATGCTTTTGAGTTTTATTTATGTTTTTCTTGATCATGCATGTAAAAAAACAAATATTTAAATATCATATTTTTGCAATGAAATAATATTATTGAAATATTTTTTTTAATATATGTTTTAATTTCTTGAAGGGGCACCATTTTACAATCTCACACAGGGCATACAAAATCTCAGGGCCGACTCTACTAATAGTGAATTTTAGTGAAAACGAAAGAGAAAGAGAAAAAATAAATATTCTACACAATGTTTCTCTTCTATGTATGTGATACCATTGTAAACAATTAAACTCTAATATCAAGATCTTTAAAATTCATGATTTTTACATATAAGCTAATTTATCAAGAAACATACCCTGATCCATAGCAATAATTGAGAAATTTAAATTTGCAAAAAAGAAACTGTTAAATTAAAGAACATGTTCTCTTCATTTTCCTCTCTATAATTGAATGAATTGATTGATGAGTTTCACTCATGTATATAGGCAGAAAGAGGCATTTTCTTATGGACCATCAAACTACCCACTTTTCCATCAAAGTGGACAATTATAAAATTGCCACTTCTCAAATGGGCCAATAGGCTTTTAGTAATATTAACCACTTTAAATTAATTCTTTAATATTACATGGGTCATGAAATTAATTGGTTTCACATTTTCCCACTTGACCCGTGTAATATCGCCTCGTTATGTGGTATTTAATATAATGCGCATATCATGAGCTAAAATCTATCATACATTGGTCACTTAATATATCATCATTAAGTAAAAACTAATAAGAGTCATGACGATTTTACACCATCATTTCTATATAATTCCTTCCATGTACTACAATATTAGTCCCTACCTAACATGACACATAATGAGAAGTTCGATAATTACATAATTTATTCACTTACATGTACCAATAGTTATGATAGGAATAATATTTTGTAAAAACAATACATAAATGAACTCAAAGTGTCAATACATAAATATCATAAATTACATAATAATGTTAATGATAATTTCCAACGATGCCCATTCTCTCGACATGTTCATTAAATGTCTTCGGTGGCAATCCTTTCGTTAGTGGATCTACAATCATAAGATTGGTGCTAATATGCTCAATTGAGATCCTCTGTTTTTGAACTTATTCTTTAACGACAAAGTACTTCAATTTCATGTGTTTAGCACTTTTAGAGTACTTGTCGTTCTTTGAAAAAAAGACTGCTGCAAAATTATCACAATAAAGTTTCAGCAGCCTAGCTATACTATTGACAATTTCAAGCCCTAAAATAAAGTTCTGCAATCAATTTCTTTGAACCGTGGCCTCAAAGCATACCACAAACTCAGTTCCCATAGTAGATGCAGCAATGACCGATTGTTTCACACTTTTCCATGATATAGCCCCTCCAGCCAAGAGAAATAGATAGCCAAATGTGGATTTTCTAGTATCGACACATCTAGTAAAGTCTGAATTTGAATACCCAATGACCTCCAAGTTATCAGATCTCCTATAAGTAAGCATGTGGTCTTTTGTTCCTCGCAAGTATCTTAACACTTTCTTTGTAGATTTCCAATGATCAAGTCCCGGGTTACTTTGATACCTACCTAGCATTCCGACAACAAAACTGATGTCTGACCCATTGCAAGTTTGAGCATACATTAAGCTCCCAACAAGATATGCATAAGGAATAGCTGCCATTTGTTTGCATTCCAATTCATTTTTAGGATATTGCATAAGACTAAATTTGTCTCCTTTCTGAATTGGAACGACACTTGTTGAACAATTTTTCATCTTAAATCTCTCTAAAACTCTATCGATGTATGCTTTCTGAGACAACCCTAACAATCCTTATAACCTATCACAGAATATTTCAATTCTAATCACATAGGTTGCCTCTTCCACATCTTTCGTTTCAAAATTTTTAAAGAGAAATTTTTTAGTCTTGTGTAATAGACAAAAATCATTGTAGCTAGCAAGATGTCATCAACATACAGAATCAAAAATATAAACTTGCTCCCACTTACCTTTAGATAAATACAACGATCAATGATGTTTTTCTTAAATCCAAATGAAGTAATGGTATCATTGAACTTAAGATACCATTGACGGGAAGCCTGTTTAAATCTGTATATAGATTTCTTTAACTTACACACCTATGTTCCTTTCCTTCAACTGAAAAACCTTCAAGTTGATCTATATAAACTTCTTCATCTAAATTTTCATTTAGAAGGGCGATTTTCACATCCATTTGATGTAAATCTAAGTTATAATGAGCTATCAAAGCCACTATAATTCCAAGTGAGTCTTTTTTAAAGACTGGCGAAAATGTCTCCTTATAATCAATGCCACCTTTTTGAGTAAAACCTTTTGCAGTAAGTCTAACTTTATATCGTTCGACATTACCATTGGAGTCATGCTTGGTCTTAAAGACTCATTTACACCCAACTCTTTTACATGATTCAGGTAATTCGACTAGATCCCAGACTTCATTATGCTCCATATATTTCAACTTATCTTTCATAACATCTAACCACTTATCAAAATTAGCACTATCAATGGCCTTTGAAAATGAAACTGGATCATAAAAAAATGCCAAGTTAAATTCAGTGTCTTGTAGGTAAACCACAAAATCGTCCGAAACAGCAGGTCTGCGTTGTCTTTGTGACTTTAATGCTATTTCTTGCGGTTCATTTAGTGTATATTCATTAGTGGCAACTTCATTGTGGGGTGTTTGATCATTTATTTGTTGTTCAGGTAAACTGTCACGCCGTTCAACAATTTGAGGAACAACAATATTAGAAGAAGTTGAGGGTAGAGAAACTTGAACTCTAACTTCTTATATTTCTACATTTCGTGGTTCCAAACTCTCACTAACTTTACTATTCTCAATGAACTTAGCATTTTTAGTTTCAACAATTTTAGTACTATGGTTAGGACAATAAAATCTATACCCTTTGATTTTTCTGGATAACCAATGAAAAATCCACTGATTGTTCTTAAGTCCAGTTTCATTTCATGTGGATTATAAATTCTTACTTTTGCCAGGCAATTCTAAACATGTAGGTGCCTTAAACTGGATTTCCTTCCTGTCCACAGTTAAAAAGGAGTCTTTGGAACTGCTTTACTAGGAACCCTATTTTGCAAATACATAGCAGTCTTGCAAACATCCAAAAAGAAATGGGTAAAGATGAATTGCTTAACATACACCTAACCATTTCTATTAAAGTACGATTACGCCTTTCAGCCACACCATTTTGTTGTGGTGTGCCTGATATAATGTATTGAAAACATGTCATGTAAAGTTTAAGAAATTTAGCAAATGGACCAGGGTGTTGCCCAGTTTCATAATATTTACCACCTCTATCAGATCTAATAATTTTTACCTTTTTGTCTAATTGTCGTTCAACCTCATTGACAAAGATCTCTAAAACATTTACAGTTTGAGACTTTTCATACAGCAGATAGACATACCCATAACGTGAAAAATCACCAATAAAGGCGATAAAATATTTTTCTTCACCAAATGATGGAACATCAAAAGGCCCACATATATCGGTGTGCATTATCTCAAGAAGTTGTATGTTTCTTGTGGCTCATTTCTTTGTATGTTTGGTTTGTTTACCCTTAATACAATCCACATAAGTTCTAAGATTACTAAAATCCAAGTCAAGAAGGTTTTCATTCTTTACGAATCTCTCTATCCTTTCCTTGGATATGTGACTCAAACGTTTATACCACAAGTTAGCAGATCGTTCATTCAGTAAACCACGTTTAGTACCAACATTATAATGCAAGGTCAAAAGAATCTCGAAAAAAAAGGATATCGAGCTTTAATTTATTTAAGTCATCACAAAGAATAGTGGAACCAATACGATAATTTTGTTTAAACAAATTTAAATATCCATTTCCACCATTAAAGAAATATCCAACAGAATCAAATTTCGATAAAGAAACTAAATTGCGAGAAATAGAAGATACATAAAGTGTTTGAAATAAATCTAAATGATGTCTAGTATCTAAAATCAAACGATAGGTTCCAATGGCTTCAATTGGAGCTTTGACTCAATTTCCCATGAGAACAAACTTTTCATTTGGATTTATGGTCTAGATTGATAGAAATCCCTACATCATATTAGTAACATGAGTAGTGCATCCATAATCAATCCACCAAGTATTATAAGGAACTTCTGCCAAATTAGATTAGAAACATACATAAGATACAATCTTACCTTTACTTTCGAACCATGACTTACGTTTCAGACAGTCCTTTTTATAGTGCCCAGGTTTGCTATAGAAATGACACGTATCTTTCTTGTGTTCCTTTTTATGGATTTAGATAGAAGACTCATTTATCTTTAGTGGTCCTTGCTTAATGCTTTTCCATGCCTTTTCTTAATTTCCTTCTAGCTCCTTGATAACTTACGAAAATGAACTGAACGAGTTCCTTGATTCTTAAGCCTTGCCTCCTGCTGCACGAGCATACTGTGCAATTCACATTCTATTTATCCTTTAAGGTGTTATAGTTCATATGGAATGGACCATACTCAGGAGGCAAAGAGTTGATGATAAACTATACCAGAGAGTTCTCATTCACAATCATCCCAAGAGTCTTAAGTCTTGCTGCAATGTTACTCATTTCGATAACATGCTCATACATAGTACTAGAGCCATCAAATTTCATGGTGGTTAAGGTACCCATTAGTGTGCTAGCAAGTGATTTGTCAATAGTTTGGAAACGTTCTTCCACAAATTTCATATATTCCTTAATAATCTTAGTTTTATGGATTGTAGACTTGATATTTTTTGCTAAGGTCATCCACATAAACATTAGGTTTAATCTTTTTGACCTTTCCCAAGCCTTGTGGAAAGATCTTTTATCAGTACTGCTCTCATCAGTAAGGTCAGCAGGTTTCACAACTTGAAATTCCAAGTCGAAGTCCAAAACGCCTAAGTTGAACTAGACTTGTTCACACCAGTCAGAGAAATTGAGTCCATTGAACAGTGATACAGATAAAGCATGTGAATGCAGAGAAACGGGAACAGATATTGCAAAATATAAAATGCTCTAACATTAATGCTTTGAGTTTAAATTTAAACATTTAAATTCAGATTCAGATAGCAATAAATGTATACTGTAGTTCTCCTTTGGGTGATACTACGTTATGCCATCATAATAAATATAATGATGCTAATTTAATTTTGCTTAATTGCTAATTAAATATACTCTAATCAAACATGCATGATATCTTTGGATATACGAAACACATCCAACCAAGTAAATCAATTAACCACGATTATGTTCAAGATTAATAAAATTAACTGATTAACCTTTATGCGATCCATAATAATTTTATAATCTATAAATGTCAATATACTCTTGACACCAATAATCTTAATGTCATTTTCATTTAAATGCATCAAACTATCAGAGTAATTGACATAAATAAATTATGCAATTTAGTATTCAAAATACCATAATGTTTAGCCACTTTGGTGACTAACAAACAACATTTATTGAACATTAATTTCATAAATAAAACATTTATCACTTAATATTTATCTTAATATTTACGTAGTCTTGTTTAGTCACAAAATCCATAATAAATCCATCACTTCCTATAAATCTTCTTGTCATCACAGTTATGCATAAGAATTTTAGAATTAGCACGTATAAAATTATAAACAAAGGTCCCCTAAAACTTTCCCAAATACTTTTACAGTGAATGGGCCGAGGGTTAACAAAAAATACCCTTTAGAACATTGGCTATGCAAATGCCGTTGATTTTGACAACGGAACTGACACTGGGATTTGTTTGTCTCAAAACATAGGAACGTGAGTGCTGTATATACCAAAGAATGGCGGCCTATTTCCCTGTACATTTAAATGGCCCACATTACACCATTTTAACAGGACAATGACTTTTTCTCAAATCAATTATATTTTAACCAGTGTTCTAAAAGGCGTAATGCGTGGTGATGCGTTAATGTCAAGTTAAGTGCAATACAAGATGAGATGAGGCAAATGCGTAAAAAAAGTTAAAAAGCATTTTCTTATTTTAATATTATTTTAAATTTTTAATCAATAAAAAAAATTAATTAATAATTATAAGTTTTAACTTAAAAGAATTGTAAAAAAAAAAAAAAAAAAAGGAAAAAAAAAAAAAAAAAAAAGGAAGAAAGAAACATAAAAAAAAAACTAATAATGCGCACCTAGGCGTGTATTGGCGCCTTAGTCTCGCCTCGCATTCGTTAACCGCCAATGCTTGGTGCCTTAGCCTTGCCGCGCATTGACGCACTATTTAGAACACTAATTTTAACATATATGGCAAATTTTATGCACAGTGCAGCATCTCTAATGCAAATTCATCAACCCTCATATAACATATAATCCTTGTCAGTAGCTTTTGGTTTCCAACTCCTTTTAATGGATTAAGTCAATTACTGCTATTATCAATTTACAATTTTCATAAAGCAGTAAAGAAAATGCAGCCATAAATTTTAACAATAGTCAATCTTATTAATTTTAGCGAAAATTTAATCCATAAATCTATAAGAATAATCAAGGATTGATAAATGAAAAACAATAATCTTTAGAGGAAAATCAAAAATTCCATAATCTTGACTCTGATACCACATATAAACAATTAAACTCTAATACCAAAATCTTTAAAATTCATGATTTTCACATATAAGTTAATTGATCAAGAAACCTACCTTGATCCATGGCAAAAATTAAGAAATTTAAATATGCAAAAAAGAAACTATTAAATTAAAGAAATTGTTCTCTCCTTTTTCTTCTCTATAATTGAATGAATTGATTGATGAGTTTCACTCACGTATATAAGCAGAGAGTGACAGTTTCTTATGGGCCATAAAATTACCCACTTTCCATCAAAATGGACACTTATAAAACTGCCACTTCTCAATTGGGCCAATAGAATTTTAGTAATATTAACAACTTTTAATTAAATTTTTAACATTACATGGACCACGAAATTAATTAGTTTTTACAACCATTACGGCCGTAAATCATATACACGTTTGATTTTGACGGCTTTTAGCCTTTCAAAATACAGAAAAAATTGGTTTGAAATGTGTGAGAGAGACAAACTATATGGAATAAATTTCAAAATAAATTTGGTAAAAACCAACAAAATGTGGAGGGGAAGATTCAAATAGTTAAGAAAATAATTCAGTGGAGGTTAGCAATTTGTAGACTAATTACCAATTCCAGTATCGATTACTAATCATATAAAGAGATTCTTGCTATTATTATTCTCCTTCTACCCGTCTATTTCGTGTTTGTACTTTCTTATAAATTAAATTATAAGTCCATATGCATAACAATTACTACTCTCTCTTTCCTTGGAGTTGATATTATGAAAGTCACATTTCGAAATTAATAAAATTTATCCATATTCTTTGTGTGATTTGTTAAATTAAATATGATGTGCAATATCAATAACCTACCAAATTTGAGCTAGGTTTTAATTTGTAATATGAGAAGAAGAAACCTTCAACATTCTCTTTTATTATTTGAAAAATTCTAAATCTTTTAATGTTTCTTGAAAAAAATTATAATTGTAATATTTATTGAAACATTAGATTTAAGTTGATTCTAAAACATGAAAGTTGAAAGGAATCATTTATCCCTTATTAGTTTAACCAAATATTACTTGTATATAAAAAAAAAAAATAAAAAAAAATTAGCCTCTATTTGGTGACTAATTTATAAATTTTGTTAAAATTAAACATTAATAACAACCACTCAATATAACTGCTGCCTAGTTGTTATTCACACATTTTGTGGACCCACTACTATTTATCTTTATAATTTACAAAACGGAGGCTTAGTTTGTTGTATTAACTTGAGATTATGTTTTGGGAAGAAGAAGGAGACCAAAATTTTGCTAATTTTACTCGACATATATTACAGAAATTTGATTGCTTGCACATATGGTCCGAAATCTATATTCGATTAACAAGGTGGTCATTAACATTTAAAAGTGAGCAAATCAGTCTTAAACCATTTATTAAAGTTGTATTCTCCTAAACCTTGATTAATAATTTAAACTCATCGTTGTTTTGTCACTTATATTGTTGTCCCTTTAATTGCCATGTAGGAAGAAAAAAATACATTGCTTGAGGGTTCTAACAGGCCGATGAATAATAAATGATGAGATTTTTCAAATATGCCAAACTACGTCTTTAGTTTGGAGGTATAAATTTAACGAAAATAATTTAGCTCAACTCAAATTTTGTAAAGATATAATAGAACACGACTCAACAATCTTAATTGTGAACAAAAAGAATATCGAGTAATGTTGGTGTCATTACGAGATATGATAAAAATTGCATAAAAATATATAAGTAAAAAACAAAAAAGATTTATTTATTTTGCAATGAATATTATTTGTTATTTCAAGTACTTGATTGACATCAATATCATACGGTCAAGTAAATTTGAATATTTTAGTCATTCTTAACGACTATTTTGATATCTTGTTGATTTTATCGAAACAGAGCTTTTGTTTTTCAATCGAATTGTTTTAAATTCAATAAAAATTATTCAAATAGTATGTCACGAGAAAATGGTTCAACTTGCCCATTAGAGTCAAAAGTGAATGCACAATGACAACAATGATTTGTACATTACATTTTCTTTCAATGAAATGTTGTAATCAAACATGGTTTATTAGCCGCATTCCACAATGGTGGGCTGAAAATTAAGAAACGTTTTAAAACATCGTATGTTCAGAAGAAATACTTGGAGTTAGTCAAAAATCGTTTCTTGGGCCTTTTCTGACTTTGTTGGAAAGTACAACTTCTAGAAAAATTTCAAGGTCACAAGTTTTGTTTGGCTAAGCTTACTTTTAGGTGAATTATTGAAGTAAACTTTTTTTTATTAACAAAAAGTAATCTATTTATTTTGATAAAGGCTTAAAATAATATACAACATTTTTTTTTTTGGTTAAGTTTCCTATCTTTTTCATGTTCCTATAACCAATGCTCACTCCCAGACGGGGCCTAAGTCATTTTCATGAAATGTAATTGAATTATATATTCTTTCAATGAAATGTTGTAAACACTTTTATTGTTTTAGTATATCTAAAGTAGAAAATAACAAAAAGAAATTAATTACTTCTATTTGTTCTCAATTGAATTGAAATTAGGAATAGTTTAACCGATAGTTAGATAGTAGTCCTCGTATGAACGATAACTCGGATTCTTAAGTTCAATTTATTACTTACTTGATTTGTATATTTACAAGATATAAAATTGATAATAAGTTTTTTACACCATTATCAGGGACTATACATTTAACCTATATTTGGTGAGAATTAAAATAAAAATTTTAGTAAATTTTGATAAAAGCTGATGAAATATGCGTTAGAAAAGTGCGGATTCCATAAAATATGTGGTTATAATTATTATTATTTTTTACTTTGATTTATATTAAATTCTGAATTTTAATTCCTACTAAACAAGGGCTTAATCTTATTTTATCTTATCTTTGACTTTTACATGATTAGTTTTATTTTACTTTGTCATATAATTGAAAAGGGTTCATTGTATGCTCCATTCACGGTGTGATAATCTTGAATCTTTTGACCCGGAAATAGAAAGTACCTGCAGACAAAAATTCAAACAAAAAAGGGATTTCAAATGGTAAATGATCACGTTAGATTGTCGATTGCACAAGAAGCTGCTAGGATAGGGGCACAACAAAATCAGTGGTGCGAACCAATAGATATTGGTGAAGGGACTAGCCAATAACGATGTTCTTGACTCCTGCCATAGTATCCCAATACTCCAGCAATTTATATCTAAAGTTTGGGCAGAATAACTTCCAGATTAAGGCATTTGATCAATTTATTTTGCAACAATGTCCGTTTCTACGAGAAGCCTCATGAAAACCCAAAAATGCATATTTAAAGATTTCTCGAAAATTGTCAGAATTAAATTCACAGGGGATTAGTGATTGTGCAAACAAATTTTGGTTATTCCATTATACACTGAGAGATGGAACATTGGAATGCTTGGATACTCAAACACGTGGAAATATCACTATCTAAGATAATTTGGTAAAGAAATTCCACAACAAATATTTTTTACGGACAAAAGCGATGCTGAAAATTGCTTAGTCTAGTTGGCAAGATCATATAGGAACATAGAATATCGACTGACTATAAGTATTTTCCAACGGTGTAGTTTTCTAACATGTGTGCCTAAATGGCCAATTCTACTAAACTTGTGGTGACTGGCTATTGTTTTTGGATTTTAATTATGAAAAAAGGTTTTTTTTTTCCATATATTTATTGAAATATAAATATCAATAAAGTTAGTTACTTGTTACTACAAAATTTCAAGAAAACGAGATTTATTTGTGATCAATGGGCAATGATAAAGAAAGTCTTGAAGGGTAATATTTAATAAACTGTTAATTGAAAGAGTGAAAAATTACATCAGATGTGACTTCATTACTTGTTTGATCTAAATAAAAATTGTTATAACTGTTCTAGTTTGAGATTGACAAAGAATGATGAACAAAGAGCCTTAAGATGCTATCTCAACATTATATTGTAGTTTAAAACAACAGAAAACTACAATCTCAAGTGAATTCAAGTGTAAAACGTATTGATGTTTGAATCCGACAACACTTGGGGGGAGACGAATAGATATATAATGTGGAATTAAAATTAAACAAATAATAATGAGCAACAATCACAGATTATTGTCTCTAGACGATTATTAATGTCAATTTAATTATCAGTCAAGCATATAGATACCAAAACATAAAAGTATATAACACCAATATTTGTTAACGAAGGAAAACTACTTGAAGATCTCTTCACGGGGATAAGAAAAACCTATTGGCAAACCTTGCCAAAACATTCCAATAGAAAAAATAACTTACAGTTGTTCTAAACACAACTAAACCTTCGAAGAAGTTGACCACCCAACCTATAAATCACCGAAGAACCTCTTCGATTTTGGCTCTAGCACTTTCTAGAACATCTAGTCTTCTTTTCTTTTAATGTGGATCACCAAGAATAAACTTCGTTCTTCTCTAACTGGAACTCTAGTTGCCTCTTCCCAACTTTAGAATTCTGAAGGGTTATTAGTAAATAATTTGGTTTTTAATGAGTAGTATATGAGTTAAGGGAGTAGCTTTGTTTTTGATATGTGAGTTAAGGAGAGTAGTTGTTTGTTATTGACATGTGAGTTTGGGGGAGAAATATTTTTGATTGATGATCTGACCAGCAAGATTTGATATTTTGACTTATAGATATTACGATAAGTATTTTGTATAATATCCTTATCATATTTTGAGTTGCTAGTTCAGCTGCATGATATATCTATCATAATTGTCATGTTTTAATTTCTAAGTTATTGACATACGTAGTGTTTTATGTTTTGGTGTTAACATGTTTTACTTGCATTGTTTATATGATTTAGTTATAAGCTTTATTGTAAGTTTGAGTTTCCTTGCTTTTAAACATGTTATTTTTGATTTCATATGTTTCATGAAACAGATATGACAAGTTGTTGAGATGAAGTTTGGGCATTGAGTCATTGGGTTGATACAAGTTAGGTTGTGTTGATTGTATAGTTAAAATAAATGATTTTCACGAAATTTCGAAGGGAGAGTTACCAGGTTCAATTTGTATTGGCTATTTTTGTGCCCAAAATCATAGTTTATTGAATTGTAATTCGAGCGAAAGAGTTGAGGGTTAGGAGTATGTGTTGAAGAAGTCAAATATTAAAAAATGGAAGAATTAGTCTCAAAATCGATCACTGTCTACCATTGGAATGCTCAGGTGAAAAAGAAATGAAGCCACAGTTCTCCAACCATGCGCCAGGTGATCAAGCAGTTGTATGACTACTTGCTACCCGATATTTGGCCAAAACTAGGTCGCGATTTTCAAATTAAGGCTCTTTTCAAACAATTGGTCAAAGGCCTCATATATACCCTTTTTATCTTTGGATTCTTCATCTGAAGAGTCAGATTACTCTATATCATTTACTCTTAAACACAAAGGCAAACGTCATATAGTTCACACGCTTGTCAGAAGTAGAGTTCTTACTTTCATAATCTGAACTAGACTCGTTATGAGTGAGAGCGATGTTCACAGCCTCACCTAGGATTTTCTTGTAACTTGGGCACTCGACTCTAACATGTCCAAAATCCTAATACTAATGATATCTCACAGATTGAGACCTCTTCTTAGCATCTCCAGTATCATTCTTCCCTCTTTTATCTTTCCTATATTAACTAGGGTCACCCTCATACTTCTCACAAGGTTTTTTATTATTCCTAAAGAAAATTTCTTAAATTCTTAACAAAGTAATAAAACTCCTCTTCCATTAGGGTGTCATCATCGGTAGTGTCACAATCTTCCTCCTTAATAATGTAGAGGGCTAAAGACTTGTTCTTTTAGACTGAGGTAGGCTAAGTTCATATATATGTATCGATCCTACAAGTTCTATCTTAATCTCTTTCCTTTCTTCAATAGTAGAAACCTTAGATCTAAATCTTTTTAGCTAGGGATCTCTTAACTTTTCTCACAGTCTTAGCCTTAGGGATTCACACCTAGGTTGAAACTAGATTCATAATATCATTCAGATTATCATAGAATTCATTGAAAGACTCATCATCATTCATTATAATTTCTTCTAATCCGGTGGTCAACATTTGAAGCTTAGAGTTTTTCACGATCTTAGTTCCATCACGTGTGGTTTTTAATATGTCCCAGGCATTTGAAGCTTAAAGGTTTTCACGATCTTAGTTCCATCATGTGTTTTTTAATATGTCTTAGGCTTCTTTAGCAGTCCAATAAATGGACACCCATTTAAACTCTTTCGGGGAAAATAGCTATAAAGATGGCATAAACACCTCTAATATTCCAATTATACTTAGCTAAATCATCTTTAGTCTAAGTAGAGATATTTGTAGCTGAAAAAACACCAGCAACAGACGTAGATGGGGACAATACATGTATTTTAGAAAGACTTTCATAATTATTTTCAGTTAAAATATGGAGGAACAGAAAGTCATTGACTCATCTAGACAAAATTAGGTCAAGGATCAAATTATGCTCTAATACCAATTAAAAATTACCGACGTTTAGACCCAACAATACCCAGAGGGGATGAATATGTGTATAGTACGGAATTAAAATTAAACAAAAAATAATAAGCAACAAATCACATATTATTGTCTCTAAATGATTATTAATGTCAACTTAAACCTTCATTGTCAATCAAGCATATAGATATCAAAACATAAACGTAAATAACAACAATATTTTAGCGAAGGAAAACCCCTTGAAGATCTCTTCACATGGATAGAAAAAAACTTCGGGCAAACCTTGTCAAAATGATCCATTAGGAAAGATAACTTAGAGTTGGTCCAATCAAAACTAAACCTTAGGTAAATCACTGAAGAACCTCTTCGATTTTGCCTTTAACACTTTCTAGAATCTCTAGTCATCTTTTCCCTTTGCGTGGAACACCAAGAATGAACTTCTCCAACGGGAACTCTAGTTGCCTCTTCCAAACTTTAGAACTCTGAAAGATTATTGGCATAGGATTTGGTTTTTGGTGTATGATATTGAGGCAAAGGATTTATGGAATATATATTTGATCTATGTGGTATGTTCATTTGACTAAAATAAAGCCTCCACCAATCGCAAAAGATATTTGGTACAAACTATGACTTGGATATATATAATATGGAGTGTTCAAGGTCGTTACGGATTGTAAAAGTTGTTGAGGGCCCCCAGAGAAAGTTGGGCCGAGGTAGAGAGCCGTAAGCTCAGTGGGGGGTGACAAGAGGACGTGCTCGTACAGCTCATAGAAGGGAGTTGGCCAAATATCACCACCGCTTCAACGGTGGCCTCATGGGTAGCTAGCGAGCACTGGGTGCACGGTGGGTGAGCGATGTCTTCACTGCTTTATTCACTCAAGCATTTTAGTGGAGAACAACGAGCGATTTTGCGACTATTTTTTCTCCTTATTCCATCTTTGACTTTTTCAACACATTCCCAACCCGTGACTTTTTAACTCGAATTACAACTCGATAAATTATAATTTTGATCATAAAATAGCCAATACAATTTGGACCTAACAAGTCGAAAGTCAGAAATAATATATGCTTAACGATAAAGTTAACATTACATTCGTTACTCAACAATAATTGATGCTGACGTCCTAAAAAGATTCTCACTATGTATAAGATTTGAAAGGATTCTTAAATAATAAGAAGGCAATTAATGTGAACATTAGACTATTATATCCTTAATAAATTTAATCTAAAGGTTTTATAATTATTAAATACAGTATTATTCCTTGCGTACAGGAAATGATGCACAGAATCCATACAGGCAGCACCTGTTTGGTGCATTTTCTCTCATGTTTGGGTTCAAAACTAACGAAAATTATCAAGTATTAAATCTGTCAAAATTCTGTAAAATTTTTCTGTACTTGTAACAATGCTCTTAAATACATCCTAAGTCATAACATCGAGCTGTTACCCTGGAGGTCGACATACGGATCTTGCATCCCAGCTCTTAAACATTGATTAATTAATTATTTTCTATATCATTAAACTCAGTATTAATCAATACTTATTTTACTAATTATTTTAATTAAAGGACAGCTGCTCTTGAAACTAAAAAAATGTATTATTGATGGCCCACTAGACTACGGACGTGCACTGTTCATGTAAGGTCAACTTCCCACATGAATTTAGTTGATTGAATGAATGGTAAAGGGAAATAACCCCAATGGAATTGCAAGGTATGGAAAAATGATCCTCATTAAAAAAAAAAAAAAAAAAAAAAAGGGACACAAAAAAAAAAATTCAATTGTTGTTGAGCACAACGTAAATAATCACCATTTACGCCGCAACATATTCGATTGGGAGTAACAGCCTTATTCTTCAGGAAATAGATATTTTTATTTTATTTTATTTTATTTTTTGTGTTCATTACGTAACTTTAAACTAAAATCTTTTATATACTAATGCTTTATATACATAATATCTCTTTAAATTCTGAATCTCTTCACTTATATCAATCTAATTTATGGAGAAATAAGAGTCGTAGAAGCACAATAGGTGCGTCTATGTTGGTGCATATGAAGTATAAGTAGGCTCTACACCATCATTGATGCACATGGATGGTGATGATGGATGTTGGAGAAACGGCTTGTGCGTGGTGGTTGAGGAGACCGCAATTATGAGGAGAGAGTGTTGGTGACGACGTTTTATCAAATACTGTTTTTTGGATGAGATTTTTCTACATACTATCAACTTAGTAAAGATAATAAATTGAAATCTCCTTGTCATATTTTTAAAAACTTGTTTATGTATCAGGCTTTTAATAGAAAAAATGATTTGCGTGTAAAGTGGACTAGTGGAGTGTTAAAAACAAAATCTAAAATCGATAGAGTTCATGTTAAAATCTTAAGTTTCTCAAGGAGTTTGTTCAATTTGGAAGCATGCTTTGTAGTGGATGTCATAGAGATATTAACTAAAAATGGCAAAGCGGAAAAAATTGAGATTTTGTAAAAATATAAAAATAAAATGAAAATTTATCATTTTACAAATGGCTTGCTTGCGTTAGGAGAACTTTACATGGTATATATAGAAGACGTGACAAAAAAAAAAACAAAAAATAATAATAATAATAATAATAAAGGCAAATAACATTCTACAAAATCATTGTATTAGTACTATGAATGAAAATCCAAGAGAAAAAGAGAAAAGGTAGTTGAAAAACAGTAAATATTTGCAAAAGGCTAATAGTTTTAAGTTTTTAACATAAAGTTTTAACTATTAACGTTGACCTCGAATTTTGAACCCCTGACGTGGTCAATAGATCCCAAGACCTTTCATATTCACGCAAGCCTACTTCCTACACAATTAGACGAATCGTTAGTTACACGTGGCTTCTTCCATTGGTGGTGGAGTTGGTCACGCGCACTTCAACGTTCAAATCAGTTGAAGTAATAGGCATATGAGTGCAGGAGGGCTTCAAACGCGAACCTCTAGAAACCAAAATTATTTATTTTTCTAAGTGGACCACGTTCCATTGGATTATAAATAACTACAATAAAGATATGGGATTCTTTTTCTGGTATCTTGCTTAATTTTGCAATTCATTTTTAAAATTAATATTATGTTTTTAATGGGAAACAAAATGTTAAATAATTTAATTTAATTAGTGTTCTGAAAATTGTGCATCTTGACCTTGTTGTATAATTATGCTTTACGCCTTTTTACGTTTAAGCTGGTAAAATCTTGGAACTTGATCTTATCATCTAAACATACTTTACGCTTTTTATAACATTGTATATAACTAGGGGACCATCATATTATATTAATTGATATCAACATGATGTATGTTTAGTGACAAACATTGAGAATTATTATTGAGATAATGCAATTACGAATATTATTCATAAATAAATTATAAGGAGTATAAATAAAATATAACTTTACACTGTTTAGGAATGACTATAATATCATTCGAGACAGTGAGATTATTGTGTGTCAACCTAATAGCTTACATGTTTGCTTTTCAAATTTATTTAATCATTATGTATGTAACTGTGAATTTCTTCACAGATTTTAAGAGTAGACAATTTTAACTAGATTCAAGATTTAACAATTTTAAGGAGAATCTAATTTTTTAAACAGACTCAAAAAAAGAAGAAATGGAGTTTGTGAAAAATCTTTGAGAGGTTATCTGTTTGATATAATGATTTTTGAGAACAATACAATTCTTGAACAATCTCAAGGTCATTAAATTTTTTCCTGCGTAAAATTACGAATTATGAAGTGCCATCACATGTCGACTAGGTTTAGTGTCTATTTGTCTCCTTTTAAAATTTTAAATTGTTTGCCAAAGTATCATTCTTCACCATACATTATTACAATAAAATATTCTACACACAAATTAATAAAGTTTACTTTTTAACCACATGAATTCCAAAAAATATTATTCAAAACCTTTTAATTTTCCACATAATGGGTGACAAATAAGGGCTTAATTACATTGTAAATTATTATAGTGTAGTTTGTGATATTTGAAATTTACTTTCAACTTCATTATCATTTTTTTTTCTGCATTATATTTTTTATATTTGAACTAGAGTTAAAAACTCTAGACCAGTTTAATAAATTATTTAGTTAAATTTATTTTGAATGTCCAATTATTATCAATATTCTTTGATTACTTGCACACATATATTGTAAGTATTATGCCCTAGGTCCAATCAACTTTGGACATAAATACTTTTATATATAATTAATGCAATTAAATGGTAGATCTATTATTTAATTAATAGACAATTAAATAAATAATAGAGTCCGTAGATTCAAATCTTCGTAATTTGTTAATCACAAGGAGTTGTGATTGTGAGATACAAATTACATCTGATTGAATCTTAAATCATCCGTGGTCGTAAGTAATAACGAGATACGGATATCGTTATTACGGATAGACCATCACGTGTGGCATTTCTTACTTGTGAAGTAAGTAGCTGATCTCACAAGTTAAAGTGTGGTGACACTTAAATGAACACGTGGATGTTTTTGTTATAGAACAAAACATTGGAGACCCGTCGAGAGATTCCACATGGAAAACTATCTGAGTGTCAGTGGTTAATCTCTAATGTTCGGTAGTGAAATTGGTCCTTTGACTTGGGGTCGTCATGGTACCTTATATGAGGACAGTCATACTTTGGCGGTGTTGGATGTTGCTCTGAAAAGGGCCGCTAATACGACATCGTTCGGGTACGTCAAGAATCGTATGAAGGTTGTGATTGATCAATAAAGGATTCGTCACTCTTAGATAGTAGGAGATTATGATCTGCGTTTCATTCAATTAAGTCAATGATGAAATCCATGGCTAAGGTATACTCATAAGTCGAAAAGGAGTTTTCGATTTATATTGACTTAATAGTGGAGTGAAAGATATGATCGATGATCGAGATTGACACAATTCCATATCTCGTAATTGATCGGATCATATTGACGAAGGGATTATAGTTTCACGGTAAACGAACAAATTTGGTTTTGTCATACCACGTGACATTTCCCCTCACATGTATTGCCCTGACACATTGCTAGATGTCAATCAGGGACGGCGAATGTGAATTGACGATAAATTAAAAGGGTGTTTTAATTTATCAATTTTGATTAGATCAAAATAATATTTCACGTCGTTAGGTATCGTGGTCGGGAACCTAATGGGTCACACACAAAAGAGAATTGGAAGATTGCAAATTGCCAATTGGTTAATTTAACAATCGTTGGATAAATTAATTAATTGGATTTGTTATTTATATTTTTGAATTAATTAATTGGATTAATTAATTCACGGATCGGGTTTAATTAATTAGATTAATTAATTATTGGACCGGACGGGGCCGAGCCTGTTTGGGTTTATATAAATACATAACTAGGGTTTGATATCCATTAAGGTTTTCATTATTCTTGCTGGCACAAGAAAAAACCCTAGAGGCTGCAATCATATTCTCTGTGTGGATCACCGTTGGAGGCTGGACAATTGGACAGCTGTGGTGGCGAATCAAAGTTGTGGAACGAAAAGAAAAGCCAAAGGATTGCAGATCTGGAAAAGGTACAATCTTATCACAATTTCTATCTAAACACAAAGGCGATTCTTGGTGGGAATCGAAAATTATTTTAAATTTCGCTGTGCATGTATAAGTAGATTCCCAACATATATATTGTTAGGCTGTGACTCAAATTTCATGTGAATTGGAAGTTTGATTTATGGAAGAAGTCTAGATAATTTTGGTTTGGAAGTTCGAATTGATAAGGGATCAAGTTTCATCAAAAATTGTGAGCTTGATTAAAGAAAGGACTTTGGAATGAATAAGAAAATGCTTTAGAAGCATTGGATTCGAGATGGGGCGCCTAGGCGTTGGCAGCACAAACGGATGTAGGGCATTGACCCCAAGGTGCCACCTGGATGGGAGAGAAGATCTCCTAGTTGATTTCAAACGGATTTTTTGTGCTTTGCTTTATCTAGAACTCCTAAAATGGGCTCCCACACACACACACAAAAGATGTAGGATCTTAAATGGCTGAACTAACAATAAGATCATTGTTATATACATTAAAAACTTGAGAGGAATGTTTAGATTTAAATCAAGAGTATCAAATCTTGTAAAACAATTTTAGTTTCTTGGTATATTGAAATTCTCCTACCTTTCCACATTAATTTTGTGTTCTCGTGTGATCTATTATTTTTCATATTACTTTTATTTTCTTGTCTTTATTATTTGGTCGATTCTCAACAATTTGGTATTTGAGCCAAGGTTTTTTGGCGGGTTCTTAGGAGATCCACATTGGTTATTAAAGCGAGGTTTGAATAAAGTCGGTTGTTGTAGGGATGGAAACTATGAAATTTAAGATTCCAATTGTAACAATAGATTTTCTTTGAAAACCAAGATGCAAGCAGTTCTTACTCAATTGGACTAGATGATGTTTTGTTAGGGGTGGATAAAATGCCCATAACAATGACTGCAAAGGAGAAGTAACGTAAGGGTTAGAAAGCCCTATCACAGATACATCTTTATCTTTCTAGTCAAATTCTTTAGGACGTGGCAAAGAAAAAAAGTGTTGTTGGGTTGTGGTTGAAACTGGAGCATCTTTGTATGACAAAGAACTTGACCAGTAAGTTATACTTGAAGCAGCGCTTGTATTCCCATTGCTTGAGATCTCTGGAAATTGTTGTTGCTTTGGAGATCGTGACGGTCAAGTAGGATGAACATAATTTAAGGTTGATATTTTTTGTTCATTGCTGCCTTCATATGTGACTTTTAGAGATATTATTCTTTATAGTCAGGATATTCTCACTATTAACAAAGTATATCATGTGCTTTATACCAAGAAGAAGATGAAGCATCTGGTCATCAAAAGGAGGCCTATGAAATCTCCTCCCCATTTGGTGAAAGGCAAAGGACTGAATACCATAGTTAGTTCTTAAGAGGGCTGTCTTTGAATGGTGGAGAAACGCTGGCACTTGTCACACTTTCTTACAAATTGCATAGAGTTCTTCTTGAGTGTTGGCCAATAGTATCATTGTCTTAGTACATTATGTGCTAGCGTGGGTCTGCCAGTGTTGTTGTCACAGATCTCCTCATGGATTTCAAGTAGAATGTAATCAGGTTCATCCCATCCAGTGCATTGTAGGAGGGGGGACGAGAAGCTTTTCTTATAAAGCACCTTGTCTCGAAGCATATAAAGGTGGCCCTATGCCTGAGTTTGTGGGCCTTTTCCTTATTTTCTGGTAGCGTTTGGTCCTTAAGGAAAAGCAATGATTTGTTGCATCCAAAGAGGGACTACTTCAATCCAAATTACCAGCTCCTCCTTGGAGATGGAAGGTCTGGAAAGGTTTTCAATTGGTACTACCTTGAGCAGCTCTGAATCTTTGTTGCTGGTTAGCTTTGACAGGGCATCAGCATGCATATTCTCGATAACTTTTTCAAGGAAAGACTCCATACTTTTATCTTTTGTAGCAAAATTGCCATTTATTGGCTTACCATCAACTGTGAATCGTTGCTAACCTTCAATCTTTTTACATGTATCTCCTTCAATAGCCTGAGGCCTTCTAGTAATACTCAAATTCTACTACACTGTTGGAAGCCTTGAATCCAAGATTATTGCACAACTGAGCTTGTGCCCCTTTGGGCTTACTAGAATTACCTCTACACTCGATCCTACTTCACTAGAAGATCCATTGACAAACAAGCTCTAAATGGTGGATCAAGTGGTTCTATTGTCATGTTGATAACCTGGGCCTCTATAAATTTCGCTTAGAAATCTCGCAATGCTGGTCCCTTTATCAAAGTCTTTAGTTTGTACGAAATGTTAAACTCGCTTTGTAACGTCCCAAACTTTTTTTTCATTATTATTGTTATTTTTAAATAAAAATGAGCTCGGGGTGCTACTAAAACTTTTTTTTTAATCTAATTTAAGCAGAAATATAACTTTTTATTTTAGTGATCAAAATGTGGTCAACAATTCAATAATGAAAAAATAATGATTTTAAAATAAAATCTTGAAATATCCCATCTCAAACTGTGAATTAAAATTCAACATAAAGTGTCGAATGCTCGTACTCTAAGAAAAATATTAAATACCATGCATAAAAATTAAAATAATAATATTCTTTTAAATATAATTTGACGATTATTTTTCTAGAAACTTTATTTGATTACCCCATAAGTATCGCCGGTCAATCTTCCACTCGTCTACACGATCCATACTAATCTAAAAAGTATTGTAAGAGTGAGTATTTTGAAAACACTCAGTAAAAATACGTGCATATTCTTATAACATGATATAAACATAATATGGCATAACAGACCGACATGTCTTACATTTAGAGCAAACTGGTCACGATTCCAACAGCTCAAGGAATTTCTTAAGAATCCTCATATCCCGTAGGATCTAATCATATTGACCCAAAGGTCCATCCCGTAGGATTTAACTTCTTTTCTTTGACCTGACGGTCCATCCCGAAAGATTTAACATATAATTCGACCTGAAGGCCTTATAGTATTTCATGCCAAATTTACATAAATATCAAGGATAAGAATTTATCACTTACACCATATATTCTTACCCCAGAAGAAATTTCTGAAATATAGCTTTGCAAAATAAATGATACTCCTTTTTCAGAATACGTGTGTCAGTGTGTGTAAACGTGAGAGTAGTAGTTTCTGTGCGGTAAAATGAGAATTTTTTCTTTCATATGATATATAAAGGTAACCACTTGTATTCTTATCTATTACTGAAACATCAAAAGTCAAGTTTGAATATTCAACTTGTAAGTAAATATAATATTTATTTCCATCAACCATGTCTCATCACTTTGACGGTTGGTCGTTAAATTCAAAACAAAATTTATTAATTATTCATTATCTAAATTAAAAGAATGATTTATGTTTAATGTATATATATTAAATTATAAAACCACTTCAAATTCCCAAGTGCATGTACTGAAGTGAGAATATTTAGGTTTAGTTAAACATACACGTTTCCCTCACAACCATATATCACATATTTCTAGAAAAATCATTATATATATATATTGAAATATAACACTTTTCCTTTTACTGGAATTTAAGTTTAAAATCAATTTTTCTTGAGTCCAAATTATTCTATTTAGTACTAGCTACATAACAAGTATAATATTGATATATTTTATAAATTTTCTATAATCTTTAAATAATCCACCCTAGATAAAAGTTACGATAAATTTATGTAACTAAGTCAATAAATCGTTTTTTTGCAACTAGATGGGTTAACTTATATATTAACCTTTAGACCTTAATGTGACAACAATACTAGACATGGGCTATCTCATTCATAAAACGATCAATATTGATTTTTCTCCATATGAAAATATAATTAAAAGTCGGGGCGTCACATCCTTTCCCCCAAAAAATAATTTCGTCCTCGAAATTACCTTATTTAGCCGAAAAGTCCAGGATACTTGGCTTTTATTTCTTCTTCTTTCTGCTAAGTGGCCTCCTCGACTCCGTGATTTTTCCATCGAACCTTTACTAATGCGACTTCTTTATTTCTTAATGCTTGTACTTTCCTTTCGATAATTTCCAAAGGGGCCTCTTTGTATGTTAAATCCGTCTGCACTTCCAAAGATTCATAGCTTATCACATGCTTGGTATTGTGCACATATTTTCTAAGCATTGATACGTGGAATATATTATGCACTGCCGATAGTCTGGGTGACGATGCTAGACGGTATGCTACATTTCCAATTCTGTCTAGAATTTCAAAAGGACCTATAAGTCGAGGTCTCAACTTTCCCTTCTTGCCAAATCTAAGAACTCCTTTTATTGGTGCCACTTTTAGAAAGACTTTCTCACCGACTTCAAATTCTATTGACTTCCTTCGTTGGTTCGCATAACTTTTCTGTCTATCTTGAGCAGACTTTATTCTATTTCTAATTTTGTCAATTGCTTGCACTGTCTTTGAAAAAATTTCTAGGCCCAAGATTCGTTTTTCTCCAACTTCATCCCAATGAACTGGTGATCTACATCTTCTACTATAGAGGGCTTCATAAGGAGCCATGTCGATAGTAGCTTGGAAACTGTTATTATATGTAAACTCTACTAATGATAGATGAGAATCCCAACTACCTCCCAAATCTAAGACACATGCTCGGAGCATATCTTCTAAAACTTGAATTGTCCTTTCCTATTGTCCATCATATTGGGGGTGATATGCAATGCTGAAATTTAACTTTGTCCCCATGGCTCTTTACATGCTTTTCCAAAATTTAGAAGTAAACCTTGGATCTCGATCTCAGACGATGGAGGCTGGAATTCCATGCAACCTAACAATTTCCTTAACATATAACTAAGCAAATTGATCCATACTGTATTTCATTCTTACTGGAAGAAAATGAGCTGATTTTGTCAACCGATCCACAATTACCTAGATGGCATCGTGTCCTTTCGTTGACTTTGGAAGACCAACGACAAAATCCATGGCTATCTGTTCCCATTTCCACTCTGAAATTTCTAATGGGTTCAATGGTCCTGATGGTTTTTGATGTTCTACTTTAACTTACTGACACACAATACACTTCTCAACAAAGAGACCAATCCTCATTTTCATATTCCTCCACCAGAATACATCGCGAAGGTCCCGATACATTTTGGTGCCGCCGGGATGTGCAGCATACGGGGCATAGTGTGCTTCCTCTAATATTTCTTTTCTTATCCCTTCATCTTCTGGTACACATAACCTTCCTTCAAACATCAAAGCATTGTCTTCTGCTATTGCAAAGCCTTTTCTTTTACTCTTACCAACTTTCGATTTGATTTTTCTCAAAAAGGGATCGTTGTCTTGAGCATCCTTCATTTGATTCCTAAGAGTGGATTGAATCTTTAATGCTGCAATCTTTGTAGTAATCTGAGCTGGCGGAATGATAACCTCCAACTTCAATTTATCAAACTCCTTTATCAACTGCAGCTGAGCTGTGGGTAAAACTGCTAATTGTCCCACTGTCTTCCTACTAAGACCATCCGCGACTACATTAGCTTTACCCGGATGGTAATAGACAGTGCAATCATAATCTTTAACTAACTCCAACCACCTTCGCTGCCTCATATTCAAATCCTTTTGAGTGAAGAAGTATTTTAAACTTTTATGATCCGTATAAATATCGCACCTTCCCCCGTAAAGATAGTGACACCATATTTTTAGGGCATGTACTACCGTCGCCAATTCTAGATTATGTGTAGGGTAATTTTGCTCATATTGTTTCAGTTGTCTTGAGGCATATGCGATCACCTTTCCATGCTGCATCAGTACACATCCCAATCCCTGTTTGGATACATCGCTGTATATAACGAACCCATCTGAACCCTCTGGTATAGTTAAAACGGGAGCTGTAACCAATTTCTGTTTCAGTTCTTGGAAGCTCTCCTCACACTTCTCAGTCCATTGAAATTTTACATCCTTTCTAGTTAGTTGGGTCATTGGCTCGACTATTTTAGAAAATCCTTCGATGAATCTTCGATAATAACTGGCTAGTCCCAAGAAACTACGAACTTCACCTACATTTGTTGGTCTAGGCCAGTTGGCTACTGCTTCAATTTTTCTAAGATCTACTTCTATCCCTGGTGCTGTAACCACATGATCAAGGAAAACTATATGTTCAAGCCAAAATTCACATTTCTTGAATTTGGCATACAATTTCTCCCTCCGTAGTGTCTCCAACACTATCTTGAGTTGTTCTTCATGTTGTTCCTTATTCCTTGAATATACCAAAATGTCATCCATGAATACAATGACAATTTGATCTAAATACTAATGGAATACTCTATTCATCAAATCCATAAATATTGTAGGAGCATTTGTTAATCCAAATGGCATTACGGTGAACTCGTAATGATCATAGCGAGTTCTAAATGCCGTCTTTAAAATGTCATTTGCCTTCACCTTCAACTGATGATAACCTGACCTCAAATCAATCTTGGAAAATACTGTTTCGTCTCTTAACTGATTAAAGAGGTCTTCAATCCGAGGAAGGGGGTATTTGTTCTTGATCGTCAATCGGTTCAATTCCCTAATCGTTCCATCGTTTTTCTTTACAAACAAAATCGGTGCACCCCAAGGAGATGTACTTAGTCGGATGTAACATTTATCCAACAATTTCTGTAACTGTATCTTTAATTCTTGAAGTTCTTTTGGCGTCATCCTATATGGAGCTTTAGATAATGGAGATGCTCCAGATACGAGGTTAATTGTAAACTCCAATTGCCTATCAGGTGGTACGCCAGGTAAGTGATCAAGGAATACATCAATGAAATCTCGTACAATCGACACATTACCAATAGTAAGTTTCGAATGTTGAGTTCCATGTATACTCACCAGAAATCCCTGGCAAGATCTTTTCTTTAACATCTTTTCTGCCTTCATGATTGATACGAGTCGAGGTAAAGATTTAACTTGTACAACACAAAATCGAAACTCTTCCTTCCCAGGCTTTTGAAAAATTACTTTTTTTTCAAAACATCGAATGGTTGCTTTCCAACCAATCCATTCCTAGAATGACGTCGAAGTCTTTTATGTCTAGGAGGTATAGATCAACCTTTAATTCTTTTCCGTTCATTTCTAACTTCACTGCCCTACCGATCTGATTAGTGTTCATAATTCTACCGGATGGGATGAAAATTTCTAGAACACTATCGATTTTCTCATATGCAGCACATGATTTAGCAATAAAAGTGGTAGAAACAAATGAGCGAGTAGCTCCTGAGTCTATAAAAACATATGCAGGTAGTTCAGATATTAATAGAATGCCTACCATTACATTCGAATCATCCTTTGCTTCTTCCCGAGTTAAAGCAAAAACTTTGGCTCTCACTTTCTTCCCTTGCTCAAGATCTTTTTTACGTGGGTATGCCTTGCAATCTGGGGCAAAATTTCCTTCTTGGCCACATCGATAGCACACATTTTTCCCAAATAAGCACTCTCCGCTATGCACCTTGTTGCATTTAGGGCATTGAGGAATAATTTTATTTGGTTTTCTGGATCCTGATCCTGTATTGGCTTTTTTAAATTGTCCAAATCCATTCTCTTTATTTGGTCCATTCCACTTTTGTTTACCATAAAATTCATTACTTTTCTCAGTCATCCGATCCATTTCTAAACGATCAGAAATTGATTGAGCTCACTGAAGCACTTCACTATAGGTAGTTGTACGGTGAGATGCCATGATTCCTCTAATTTCTAGACGTAGCCCTAGTTCGAACCTCCTAGCTTTCTTTGGTTCGGTATCCACAAGGTGTGTGTGGCATACCTAGAAAGTTGTTCAAAATTTCTTTCATATTCATCAAGCGACATATTTTCTTGTTTCAGTTGTAGGAACTCCGCCTTTCTCCAATTCCTCAGTGATTGGGGAAAATATTTTTTCATTACTTCTTCTTTGAACTGTGCCCAAGTCATAGCACATTGTTGTTATTCTGTTCTAGTGCGCGAAGCAGATTTGCACCAGTGGCCTGCTGCTTCAACCAGCATAAATTCGGCACATGATACCTTCTGTGCATCAGTACATGCCATGTGTTTGTAGATTCGTTCCAGCCCTCTTAACCACTCTTCAGCTGCCAAAGGGTCTGCCTTGCCATCAAAAGAAGGAGGTTTGAATCGACGGAACTGGTCCACAATTGATCCTGTGTTGTTGGCATTGATCGGTCCATTCTGAGGTGGTGCTGGTGCTTGATTACTACCAAGGTCGTGCACCACCCTCATTAGGTCCCTGAACATAGCTACTTGGTCTTGTTGTTCTTCAATTTCCTTTAAATCAACAAAATAAATGTTGTCTTAAAAAGGTTGGACAACAAAGTAGCTCAATACGTTCACACGAAACTAACTATTTTTATTAATAATACTCCTTGAAAATAGGATATTTAATAGTTCGACAATTTTTTTTTTTTAATTTCCAGTAACGTAAAGGAAGAAATATCATAGTACAAGGAAATAGAATCTAAGTTTTCTAATCCCTATGAATCCTACGAATCTTCATTGGTTAAGCTTCATCTTCAGAGGAGTCTTCTACCTCAGGATTGGACTCTATATCCATCTTAACAGTGGCTCAGGTTCATGATCATTCTCCAACTCCAACTCAATGTCATCCTCATGCTCCCATTCAGGATCTTCCTCTCGATCCGATTCAAACTGAGGTTTTGGCACTACCTCGAGCTCAAACTCAGGCTCGACCTCATCATCATACTCATTTGTCACCTCAGGTTGGGGTTCTAAGCTCTCACTCCACCTATCTGGAAGTGTCTGACAATATATGTAGAAGTCAATCGTGTTTTGGTGCTCTGGAGGGTTACCTTCTAGCATCTCATCTCTAACTATAATTCCCATATTTCCCCCATTGAGGTGAAAGTGAATGTATGAGGTTATTTACAACCTCGATATGTGTGATTTCCAGTCCTACATCCACAGCTATCATACATCTTTCATGGACTTCGTGGACGTGTTCGACAAGGGAATGAGTTGGGTTGGTCACGAAATTCTCATAGGAATGAATGATGGACCTACGATTCAATGCTGCTCTATAAGCCATGACCTTTCTAGCGGTTTGATTAGTTCTAGCCATGTCTGTTAAATAAATGTCCAATTATACGTCATCTTTGTTAGTCAAGTTATACATTATGCTCTTCTGCTTGGAATGAAATGACTAATCATCATACTTCATATACGCTAAGCAAAATAACAACTTACATAGCATATTTCATTCTAAACGTCATGAGCATTTCTTGAAATCAAGCTTAAATAATTCATAAATCATGCTTGACAGTAGGATTAAACATAATATTTCGTTCATACCTTGGGTTCGTCAGACGGTAGCTGATTGACGAGTGTTAAATGCTATGGGTCTTATTTTAAATACTCGTTTAGTGAAAATCTCATACAGAAGTAAAAATATATAAACAAGTAGACATGTACTCACCATAAGTAGAAATCATTTTCTTAACAAGTTATATTGAAACCATTAGAGTAAAATTATTTCATCTACTTTAGAATTTAATTACCCTTTTTTTTACCAGAAAACTATAATGATTAAACAATGATCACATATTTTATCAACTTCCTAAATCTGAAGTGGAAGAAAAATCAAAATTCTATGTCTATCTAATTCGAGATTTAGAAGCAATATTAATCAATCTAAATTTTTTTGCAACACAAAGATCCAAGTATCACCAGGGGTAATTTCTAAGCACTTTATTTGAAAAGTTGATAAGGCATTAGAGTCCAAACTTCAAACCAGTTTCCCTAGGTCCAATTAAAACACAAGACAATCCAAATGGAAAAAGTCCAACCAATTTGGATACATGACAAATTGCAAAAACACAATTTTCATCTCTTGCACAACTGCAATAACAAACTTATGTTCACTTCTCTTCAGCAAATTTTAGGGTAGTTAACATAGTTTACAGATGCAAGTAAAATGCAGCTATGATTATTAAAAATTTCGACATTTGAAGCTGCTAATCCAGTAAATCAGATTTTTTTTTCTTTTTCTCAACTAACGAAAGTGAGGTGTTAAGCAAGAAAAACAACAAAACAACTATGTTATATAATAAAATAATTTCATAAACACATAACCAATAAAGCAAGGAACATATTGCCAGACAGAATTGAGCTCTGGATAAAAGTATGAAGCAATTTCCCACACATCCTTTATAATAAGAAGCTTATAAATTGTACTAAGGAAAGCATTTTCCATGGCATAACAGAAAAATATTTTTTTTTTCATTTAAAGTTTCCTATTTGTACTTAAAATTATATATATATATATATATATAAATTTTTTTTTTTAAAACAACAAGTCTACAAAACCGACTAAACTCGTGCTCTGATACCATTTTGTAACATCCCGAACTCTTTTTTCATTATTATTGTTATTTTTAAATAAAAATAGCTCGAGGTGCTACCAAAACCTTTTTTTTTTTTTTTTTCTAATTTAAGCGGAAATATAACTTTTTATTTTAGTGATCAAAATGTTCAATAACGACAAAATAATGATTTAAAATAAAATCTTGAAATATCCCATCTCAAACTATAAATTAAAATTCAACATAAAGTGTCGAATGCTCGTACTCTAATAAAAATATTAAATACCATGCATAAAAATTAAAATAATGATATTCTTTTAAATGAAATTTGACGATTATTTTTCTAGAAACTTTATTTGATGACCTCATGAGCATTGCCGGTCAATCTTCTACTCGTCCACATGACCCGTACTAATTTAAAAAGTATTGTAAGAGTGAGTATTTTGAAAACACTCAGTAAAAATACGTGCATATTCTTATAACATAATATAAACATAATATGGCATAACATACCGACATGTCTTAAATTTAGAGCAAACTGGTCGCGATTCCAACAGCTTAATGAATTTTTTAAGAATCCCTATATCCCGTAGGATTTAATCATATTGACCCAAAGGTCCATCCCGTAGGATTTAACTTCTTTTCTTTGACATGACGGTCCATTCCGAATGATTTAACATATAATTCGACTCGAAGGCCTTATAGTATTTCATGTCAAGTTTACATAAATATCAAGGATAAGAATTTATCACTTGCACCATGTATTATTACCTCTAAAGAAATTCCTGAAATATGGCTTTACAAAATAAAATAATACTCCTTTTTCAGAATACATGTGTTAGTGTGTGTAAACATGAGAGTAGTAGTTTCTATGCGGTAAAATGAGAATTTTTTCTTTCATATGATATATAAAGGTAATCACTTGTATTCTTATCTATCACTGAAACGTCAAAAGTCAAGTTTGAATATTCAACTTGTAAGTTAATATAATATTTATTTCCATCAGCCACGTCTCATCACTCTGACAGTTGGTCGTCAAATTCAAAACAAAATTTATTAATTATTCATTATCTAAATTAAATGAATGATTTATGTTTAATGTATATATATTAAATTATAAAACCATTTCAAATTTCAAAGTGCATGTACTGAAGTAGGGATATTTAGGTTTAGTTAAACATACACGTTTCCCTCACAATCATATATCAAATATTTCTAGAAAAATCATTATATATGTATTGAAATATAACACTTTTCTTTTTACTGGAATTAATCAGATATACCTAGTTTAAAATCAATTTTTCTTGAGCCCAATTTATTCTATTTAGTACCAACTACATAACAAGTATAATATTGATATATTTTATAAATTTTCTATAATCTTTAAATAATCGACTCTAGATAAAAGTTATGATAAATTTGTATAACTAAGACAATAAATCGTTTTTTTTTTTTTGCAACTAGATGGGTTAACTTATCATATTAACCTTTAGACTTTAATGTGACAACATTGCTAGACATGGGCTATCTCATTCATAAAACAATCAATATTAATTTTTCTCCATATGAAAATATAATTAAAAGTTGGGGCGTCACACGCTTAATTCCACAGCCTGTATCATTAGCGAGTTCTACTTCATTCGATACTTCCTCAAAAAAAAACCTTGAAGGCTCTTTCCAGGTGCTCAAAGTAGACTAGATACATAAGATATGGAAAGCTTGCCATAAGCTCAATATCGATCCTTTAACTCGATTTAAATAGCAATGACGAAGACCACTTAGATTTGAAAGGTACAAAGCCTTACATTGAGAGGTAGAGGAAAAAAAAAAAAAAAAAAAAAAACAATCTATAATACATGGGTAACTAATCCAGTGCTTGTCAAAAAAGAGCAATGGGGATAGGTGAGTATGCATAGAGTTTACCGACTTCAATGAGGCCTATCCTAAAGGCAGCTTTCCTCTCCGAAAGATAGACCAAATGATCGATGCCGTTGCAGGGCATGAATTGCTCAGCTTCGTGGATGTCTATTCTGGATATAACTAAATTTTGATGTATGAGGTAGACCAATAGCACACACTGTTCATAAAAGATCAAGGTCATATTGTTATAAGATGATGCCATTTGGTTGAAAATGATAGAGCTATGTATCATTAACTTTTCAATACCATGTTCACCCAACAATAGGTAAAATAATGGAAAATTACGTTGATGACATGATAGGAAAGAGCTCCACTGCTAAAAATCACATTAGATACTTGTTAGAAACGTTTGAGATTCTCAGGAGATACAAAACGAAATTGACTCTTAAATATGCATTTGGAGTAAGCTTAGGTTAGGCCAATACAGAAAAATACAAGTGATCATTGAAATGAAGGCACCATCCAAACTTAAAGAGATTTAAAGCCTTATAGGGAGAATTACTGCCCTAAGCATATTTCTCTCAAAATCTACCCTTTTTTGACACACTTCGAGAAGGAAAAAAGTTTGAATGGACCCAGAATGTCACAAAGACTTTGAAGAGCTGAAGATACAACAAGCTCAACCATCTCTCGTTTCTAAACCTAATGCTAATGAAAAATTGTCACTTCACCTAGCCGTTTTTTAACATGCCTTAAGTGTCGTACTCATCAAAGAGGAAGATGGTCTACAATTACTAGCGTATTATGTCAGCAAAGCTCTTCACGATGCTGAACTACGTTATTTTCCAATCGAAAAGTTAGCTTATGCACTGATCATGTTTGTAAGAAAGTTATGACCTTAGTTCTTGGAGTATCCCATTGAATCTCGGACCAATTATCCTTTGAGGTAGGTTTCGCAAAATCCAGATATTTCAGGATGCTTAGTGAAATGGGGGTTGAGCTCAGACAGTTAAATATTTTATACAAGTCGTGCACAGCCATAAAAGGACAAGGGCTGAATTCAGTTCTGATCCACGGGAGGAAGAATTCCTAATGGAGGATCATTATTGAAGTACAATCAGGATTAAGGATAAGCTTGATCAGCCGCGATCATTTCTATTTTAGTCGAGCATTGACCTTTGGCTTTAAAGCCTCCAACAATGAAGTTGAGTATGAAGCATTAATAACTAGGTTTAAAATGGCTAAATAGTTAAGGATATCCAAGGTAGTAGTACATAATGATTTGCAGCTCATCGTTAACCAAATTGATGAAATTATTCAGACCAAGGAAGACAGAGTAAACAACTATCTCCAAGCTATCCAGAAGAAATTAAAAAACTTTAAAATGGGAGAAATAAAGAAAATATCTTGATCTCATAACAGCTACGCTAATGCTTTAGCCAGTCTTGTAACCAGCGAAGGGGAGAGTGAGCTCGACAACATTCATTTGGGGATAAGTTGGAGACCTCGCCATAGAGGAAAATATGATGATGTCTATCATCATAGACCCTAAACCCACATGGATGGATGAAGTCATTCAATTTCTTAGGTATGGAAAAGTCCTATAGACTCTGCAGAAGCTTAGAAGTTAAGAATAAGGTTAGCTAGATATATCTTAATTGACTATGTTCTTTACAAGAGAGGATATCTAAGGTGTTTAAATGAAGCACATATGCTTTACAAGAAATGTACGAAGGAATTTTTGGTAGCCATGCTAGGGAACAATCCTTAGCTTAAACGATTTGGAAGTAGGGTTATTTTTGGTCTACCATAAAATGAGATGCCTTAGATTTTGTAAAAGAATATGATAAGTATCAACGTCTTACACAAATAATTCGGGCCCTACCGGAAGAACTCACTTCCATCATTAGTCTATGGCCATTTTCTAAATGGAGAGTAGATCTGATTGTACCAATGTCCACTAGAAAATATATAATTAAGTTTTTTATTGTTGCCATTGACCATTTCACTAAATGGGTTGAGGGTAAACCTCTTGCAAAAATAACTAAGCAGAAAATAATTGATTTTACCTGGAAGTCAATCATTTGGCATACCCTATTCAATTATTAACAATAACAGAAAACAATTCGACAACGTGTGATTAAGAACCTTCAATGAAGTGTTCAATATTAGTAAGAACTTCTCCACATCAAATAGATAAGTTGAGGCCATCAATAAGATTAAGCACACTTTGAAAGCTCATCTTAACACTCTCAAAGGAACATGGGTAGACAAACTGAGGAGAGACATCTTTCTCCTTAGCATTTGGTTTGGAAGTTGTAATTCCCATTGTAGTGGAAATCCTTTTGTCTTAAACTACTTTCTTCAGTGAAAATAAAGCACTACTCACTGAGCCAACTTGTTGGAAGAAAAAGGAAATAAAGCATGGGAATCCTTTTGTCTTAAACTACTTTCTTCAGTGAAAATAAAGCACTTCTCACTGAGCTAACCTGTTGGAAGAAAAAGGAAATGAAGCATGGGAATCCTTTTGTATTAAACTACTTTCTTCAGTGAAAATAAAGCACTACTCACTGAGCCAACCTGTTGGAAGAAAAAGGAAATGAAGCTGAACTTAGGATAAAAGTCATCAAGCAAAGGTGTGCGAGATATTATAATCGAAAGGTACAAACTAGGAAGTTAGAAGTTAGTGATTTGGTATTACGAAAGATTTTCCTAGCTACAAGGGAACAAAATGCGGGATGATTAGGTCCTAACTTTGGAAGACCTTACATAGTTCTCAAGATTCTCTCAAAAGAGTTCATACGAGCCGGAGGACATGCAAGGATACCATCTCTTACACCCATGAAAGGCAGAGCACCTCAAGAAATATTATCAATAACTCAAAAGAATGATGTTTAGAGAAAAGTTATAGTTTCTTATATGAATAAAATCGTTTCGTTCCCTAATTCTTGAGCAACACATAAGTTCCGAAACCTGCTGTTCCGTAGATCGTGCTAAATGTTCTAAATACTACCACACTTAGTGTAAATTTTTAAAATAGAAATTCTAAAACCTGCTCTTCAGTAGTCCGCGCTAAATGTCGTAAGTGCAATAACACTTAGTTAGAATTTTGAAAACTTGCTATTTAGCAGTTTGTGCTAAATGTTGTGAGTGCTACAACACTTTGTTTCTAAAACAGAAATTTTAGAACATGCTCCTAGGTAGTCTGTGCTAAATATTGTAAGTATTGTAGCACTTATAACATTTAGCATGGACTACCAAAGAGTAGATTGTCGTGAAAATTTCTAAAATAGAAATTCCTAAAACCTGCTCTTCAACAGTCTGAGCTGATAATGATGTTGACTTAAGCAAAGACTTATTTAAAAGACCAATTTTTCATTATGTTCATGACATTATTATCAATGTAACCAGAGGATGTCTTCAGAATGGGCCTATGAGGTCTTAGCAATAGCATTAATCTTCTCCAAGGCAGCTTTTTGTTCATCAAAGTCCTTGTACAAAAAGCTTATGTCAAAATCCAGCCTCACTTCCTCAATGTGCCTTTTCACCTCGGCCAAACCATCAACATAAATGTTCTGCGCTAATATGTCAAAAGCTAGTAAGTTCTTCTAGTCTCCACTGCTATTGAGGCTCTAACTTCTACCTCATTAGCTCGCTTCTTCTTCTTCTCAGCCTAGACTCGCTTCATCAGCAAAGATTTTCTCTTCAACAGCTTTCTATTTCTCATTCTCAGAAGAGTTTTAGACTCCTCTCCCTATATTTTGGTGGCCTATAGTTTCTCCTTCAGATCCTCCTCTACCTTTAGTTGGGACTTCTGCCTCATATCTGGTTAAATTCCTAAAATTAAAATTTGAACATCTAATGCCACTAAAGAAAAAGAAAAAGTGATTGGGACAATAGTAGTGCACTGACCTTATCAGAGACTGACATCATGTATAAGATAGACATATGGCCGAGAATTTTTTGCTATAATACATTCCTTACTTATAGCCATTTGGTTCAAATGTGACTAATCCCATTAGTTCTGTTCCTCAAGAGCAAGTAGCTGAAGTTTTCAATAATTTTGATAAAATGACAGTGAGGTTAGCAGCATGAGGTAGAGTTCTCAGGAAGTCCAAAAATGTCTCTAGGCATTGCCCAAACAGTGTATCAATTTCTGAACTTATTTGGTTAGGATGTGGAAACAGAAGATCAATTTAAGGGAGAGCTGAAGAAGTAATTGGCAGGGTAGAGATAGAACGAGAACGGCAACACAGAGAGATTTTTTCTTCCTCATCATCATTAGTTATTGCCTTTCTTTTAGCTAGCCAAACTCTTAAAGCCTCCGCCTCTACCTCAACTTGCTTGGAGGCCTCATATCCCAGTATCCTTCATCTAGGCAATGTTTATAAAGGCAATAAAAGGGTGAGGTCATTCTAACCAATAGAAAATCGAAATTCACAGTTCAAATAAGGGAAGGTTTACTTGGATAGCAGGTGGTGACATGGATTTTGTAGGAGGAGGTAACTTTCTGATTGAAGGAGGAGGTGAAGACCTCACTGGGAGAGGAGGCGATTGCACTGCGCGGAAAGAAGATTGAGGCCTCGCAGGAGGAGGAGGAGATGATAAGGTTGCAGAATGCGAGTAAAGCTAACGTCGGGCAAAGAGACCTACGCTAGTCAGATTGGAATCAGTGATTAAACTACCGCATGGTCTCCGATTCGATGGCAAGACCCTAATTGCATTAGATATCAGTTTTGTTCCTAGAGTGATGGTGCACCAGCGATAAATTACCTATTGTTAAGGAAAATAAATCACACATTGATAAAATATCGAAATAATGACCAATTTATAAAGATTTTGTGACTCTTCTCTTAACAAAATTGACCTTATTAAGATAGACTTCGAGTCTTGACATGGTATCAGAACCCATTAAGCTCCAATGAGCTATTCAATCCGATTAAAACTCAAAAAATTAGCGTACGAATTTCAATATTGGTCTGTTCAAACGAGCCACCATCTTGCGGGGACATGTTAAGGGAAATAAATCCCACATCGATAAAATATCGAAATAATGACCAATTTATAAAGATCTTGGGCCTCTTCTCTTAACAATGTTGACCTTATTAAGATGAATCCAAAATCTTAACACCTATCATAAATAAAACAAGAAATCTTTGATGATCAGAAAATTCAGGTCATTAGTTCAACGAATACCTAAAATACTTGCAAATTTTGTGATATCGAACTAGGACTACACATTCTTAGTTACCTCATTTTTCCTCACATAGAAAAAGATCTCCTTCCAATTTTTTATGGATGGAGAAGTACCTAGTACTATCGACCCTCCTATGTTGGCCTTCAAGCTTGTATAGTACTATCCCAAATCTTTATCGTTCTCCTTGAAAATGTCAAGAGAGTTGAAATATTCAATGATGAGCTCGGAGAAGTCCAACTTGTGCTAAAGTAATAGGCAACCATATAAAGACCTCCACCTATTTGGACAAAGCTGTGTTGGGGCAATTACTCAAGAAGACAAGAACCTCTTAATCACACGGGGGGAATGAATATTCAGCTCGGTGTGAAAAATGGCTGGGTTTGAAGTGATGCAACCGTGTGGTAGGTCGTAAGCACGGTCATCATCCCTAGGCAAAAATGCCTCCACTAAGCTAGGGATGCTATAATCTACCCTCCATTTTTCCAATTTCTGTTCGGTGGTGGTGGACTTTATGTTGGCACACTACCATGTCTCACCTGAGGAGCCACTGTCGCTTTTGATGGCCCTAACAAAGTTGGGTAGAGTGGGATTGAAGTTGAAGACACAGGGTGAAGCATGGAGAGAAGAATGCGGTTGAGAATTTTGCCAACTTACTAATTAGACGAAGGCGCAGAAGAGGAGCTTATGCCCTTGTTTGAGCCCCCATCTTTTTTTGGAAGAATGAATTTTTGAATAGTGTATTGATGGAAAATGTGTGGTTAAAAATGAGGAAAATTTTTTAATTTGCGTATAATATTATTTTATTGAAGAATATGTGGTTGAAATAATGTCAAAATACTGTTGAAAAATAAATTTTTCTAAAAAAATGAGGCTCAAACAAGGACATAATCTTCCCGAATATTTCTCCAAGAAGTAACTAATGAGTTGTTTGAACTCATTATATAAAGTCATAAGAAAAAAAATATTTGAGGACAGGAAAAAATACTTGGGATCAATTGTCCACATGTAAATTTCTAGAAAAGGGTTTGAATCTTGAATGTTGAAGTGCTGAACTCAATGCATTCCCTCATCTTTTTATATACGAAAAGGAATAGAAAGAGGCACCTCTTCCAATGGTTGTGAAAAATGAAAAGTTACCTTTTCCAAATCGTTATATCACTAAGTGGCCTAGAACACCAAATTCACAACCCCAAAGAATAACTTCCCCAGTAAGCCATTGTTTGAATTTTTTAGCAACCGCCATTTAATGACCTCTATGTGTTACAAGACATGACTCCAGTCAGAACCTATCATATTGAAGCCTTGAATCGCTGGCAGGGGCGGATTTAGTACGTGGCCAACTAGGGCGACCGCCCTAACTGAATTCGTCGGGGAGAATTTTTTTTTGTTGGTAATAGATAAAAATTTTAGGTTATATAATTGGTAGTTTATTTTATTTTCAAACCTCTCTTCTGCTTAGTTGGTTAGAGCTTTCTTTTATATATTGTGAGTCTTGGATTCGATTCCTTCCCCTCCATTTCATTGTGTAAAATTTTTGTTTTTACAATATTTACCAAAATTAATTTCCTAAGGAAACGATTCGAACCTATAATTTCTAGAATTAGGATGATTGAAAGATTAACCACATGATAATGGTTGAATTTTGAATCTAAATTTAACAAAATAATATCTGTTAAGACTTTACAAAAGTTTTTTTTTTTCGTTTTAAATATTTTATACTTTAATAATTTATAAGATATGACTTATGAGTATTGAGTTTTAATTTATATGTTGTTTGAGAATTTGTCTATTGTGAATTGTGATATAAAAAATTAATTTGAGTATCGTGAAATGTGAATATGTGATTCATGAAAATTAAAAATGAGAAATTGGGGAATTTATAATTTGTGATGAATTGGTGTTGAGAATTGAAAATTGAAACTTTGATTATATTTTAAAATTACTTTTAATTACGTTTAATCTTAAATTAACTTTCAATTCTCATACTAATTATGGAATGATTTTTTCAACTGAATTTTAATCTAGTTTTTGTAGTGGTGTATCTAATCTTTCAACTACTTTTGGCCAAGCAAACGATTTGTTAAGTATTGATAACACAAATAAATCTTATGTATCATGTAATTTATATTATTTCGGATTGTATGGAAATATAATATGATATAAATATACGATTTTTATGTTTTAGTATATTTACATATAGATCGAAATTTTTTTAATATTATTTAATTTAATATTAATAAACGATATCGCTATATGGCCATTAATTATCGACAGACAACGACCAACGATCAACGATCGTCTTAACTGAGTCGAAATCCTGAATTCGCCACTAATCGCTGGCCTAATCTTTATTTGTGAACAAATGTATCAAAATTTATGATGATACTATTTGGAGCAAAGGACAAAACTGCAGTCAAAGGTGAACAATCATAACCTTTGGAGGACAAAGATAAACAAATCACCATTCCATGCCATTTCCCATAATAGCTCGAATCAAAAGAATACTTTAGCTCGATAAGCTCCACTGCGATTGAGAGACATGACCATTATTTATTTGACATATGATGTCATCACCTCTCTATTGACATATCTCAAGGAGACACGTGGCAAGAATAAAAAACACTCATAACCAACCAATCAAAAATTATTAATGATAGAAATAATTGTAGTTATACCAAACAGTCATGATGACCAGGTAGACCAATCTCTTTGTCCGCTAAAATTCATGCAACATGAATGAAATGACATGCTTATTAAGGGTATGCTATAGATTAAGTGATCTAGTCATAGTTGACGATGTGATTGAGGCGACCAATTTGTTAAAACTAGGCTATAAATTAATGCCAACGATGAGAGGAGCAAAAAACTTTCCATTTTCATACTTATTTTACTATGTGATGGTGAGATTTTCCAATATCCCTGATCAGCACATATCCCGACGACTATTTTTGATAAAGTTGTAAATCCATCTGCGGTGTCCTCGAGCATGTTCATCCTCGAGACACTAGGCCCGACCACATCTCGTGCTGCTTCGCATATTGCAAACATTTTGTCCTCGGGCACAGTCCTCGGGCATGTGCTCCCCTCACAACTGACGATGGTGGACCCTTTAGAATTCCTACGCAATTAGGAATCTTAACTCCCACAAGAATCCTATCTCACATATAATTCTGGAATTCAACCAACTCCTTAACTATTCAGGACTCCAACAGATGAGGACATCCAGCTAATTGAGTCCTAGGAGAATGTCACTTACTACTATAAATACAGAACCTTGAACCATTATTCAGGTACGTTTTTCATTGTTCTTCAGCACATAGCCTTACGCATATATTTCCCTTTCTGACTTAAGCATCGGAGGGGCGACGAGAACACACCTCGTTGCCTTCGTTTCAGGTACCGGAAGATCACGTTCGTGCTCCTTATCAGTCATCAAGCTCGGAAAATCTACAGGTACGATTTTTGGTAGCATCATTGGCGCCGTCTGTGGGAAACGCTACCAAAAGCCATGGTAAACACACGTTCAGGTCTTCCACCAGCAAGCTCATGCGCTCCAAACTAACCCCCTCCTGAGGATATCCCTGTTCCTCAAGAGGAATCATCAGAAGTGCCAGAGCCCCAGCCGGCAGTCGTCACTGCTGGAGCCTTTGAAGAGCTCAAAGTTAATATAATATTTATTTCCATCAGCCACGTCTCATCACTCTGACGGTTGGTTGTCAAATTCAAAACAAAATTTATGAATTATTGATTATCTAAACTAAATGAATGATTTATGTTTAATGTATTTATATTAAATTATAAAACCATTTCAAATTCCAAAGTGCATGTACTGAAGTGAGGATATTTAGGTTTAGTTAAACATACACGTTTTCCTCACAATCATATATCACATATTTCTAGAAAATCAATATATATATATATATATATATTGAAATATAACACTTTTCTTTTTACTGGAATTAATCGGATATACCTAGTTTAAAATCAATTTTTCTTGATCCCAATTTATTCTATTTAGTACCAGTTACATAACAAGTATAATATTGATATATTTTTATAAATTTTCTATAATCTTTAAATAATCGACCCTAAATAAAAGTTACGATAAATTTGTATAACTAAGACAATAAATCGTTTTTTTTTTTTTTTGCAACTAGATGGGTTAACTTATCATATTAACCTTTAGACCTTAATGTGACAACAATGCTAGACATGGCTATCTCATTCGTAAAACAATCAATATTGATTTTTCTCCATATGAAAATATAATTAAAAGTCGGGGCGTCACATCCTTTCCCCCTAAAAATAATTTCGTCCTCGAAATTACCTTATTTAGCTGAAAAGCGTAGGATACTTGGTTTTTATTTCTTCTTCTTTCTCCCAAGTGGCCTCCTCGACTCCATGATTTTTCCATCGAACCTTAACCAATGCGACTTCTTTATTTCTTAATGCACGTACTTTCCTTTCGATAATTTCCAAAGGGGCCTCTTTGTAAGTTAAATCCTTATGTACTTCCAAAGATTAATAGCTTATCACATGCTCGGGATCGTGCACATATTTCCTTAGCATCGATACGTGGAATACATTATGAATTGCCGATAGTCTGGGCGGCAACGCTAGGCGGCATGCTACATTTCCAATTTTATCTAGAATTTCAAACGGACCTATAAATCAAGGTCTCAACTTTCCCTTCTTGCCAAATCTAAGAACTCCTTTTATTGGTGCCACTTTTAGAAAGACTTTCTCACCGACTTCAAATTCTATTGACTTCCTTCATTAGCCTGCATAACTTTTCTATCTGACAATAAGTTCCTTGCTTTATTGGTTATGTATTTATGAAATGATTTTATTATATAACGTAGTTTTTTTGTTGTTTTTCTTGCTTAACACCTCACTTTCGTTAGTTGAGAAAAAGAAAAGAAAATCTGATTCAATGGATTAGCAGCTTCAAATGTTGAAAATTTTAATAATCATAGCTGCATTTTACTTGCATCTGTAAACTATTTTAACTACCCTAGAATTTGTTGAAGAGAAGTTAACATAAGTTTGTTATTGCAATTGTGCAAGAGATGAAAAATGTGTTTTTGCAATCTGTCGTGTATCCTAATAGATTGGACTTTTTCCATTTGGATTGTCTTGTGTTTTAATTAGACCGAGGGAAACTGGTTTGAAGTTTGGACTATAATGTCTTATCACCTTTTCAAATAAAGTGCTTAGAAATTACCCCTGGTGATACTTGGATCTCTGTGTTGCAAAAATTTTTTTAGATTGATTAATATTGCTTCTAATTCTCGAATTAGATAGACACAGAATTTTGATTTTTCTTCCACTTCAGATTTAGGAAGTGGATAAAATATGTGCTCATTGTTTAATTATTATAGTTTTCTAGTAAAAAAAAGGTAATTAATTTCTAAAGTAGATGACATAATTTTACTCTAGTGGTTTCAATATAACTTGTTAAGAAAATGATTTCTATTTATGGTGAGTACATGTCTACTTGTTTATTTATTTTTACTTCTGTCTGAGATTTTCACTAAACGAGTATTTAAAATTAGACCCATGGCATTTAGCGCTCGTCAATCAGCTACCGTCTGACGAACCCAAGGTATGAACGAAATATTGTGTTTAATCTTACTGGCAAGCATGGTTTATGAATTACTTAAGCTTGATTTCATGAAAATTCTCATAAAGTTTAGAAAGAAATATGCTATGTAAGTTGTTATTTTGCTTAGCGTATATGAAGTATGATAATTAATCATTTCATTCAAAGCAGAAGAGCATAATGTATAATTTGACTAACAAAGATGAAGCATAATTGGACATTTATGTAACAGACATGGCTAGAACTTATCAAACCGCTAGAAATGTCACGGCTTGTAGAGCAGCATTGAACCGTAGGTCCGTCATTCATTCATATGAGAATTTCATGACCGACCCAACTCATTCCCTTGTCGAACACATCCACGAAGTCTATGAAAGATATATGGCAGCTGTGGATGGAGGATTGGAGATCACACATATCGAGGCTATAAATAACCTCATACATTCACTTTCACCTCAATGGGAAAAAATGGGAATTATGGTCAGAGATGAGATGCTAGAAGGTAACCTTCCAGAGCACCAAAACACGATTGACTTTAACATATATTGTCAGACACTTCTAGATAGGTGAAGTGAGAGCTTAGAACCCCAACCTGAGGTGACAAATGAGTTTGATGATGATGTTGAGCCTGAGTTTGAGCTCGAGCCAGTGCCAGAACCTCAGTTTGAATCGGACCCAGAGGAAGATCCTGAATGGGAGCATGAGGATGACATTGAGTTGGAGTTGGAGTTGGAGAATGATCATGAACCTAAGCCACTGGTTGAGATGGACATAGAGTCCAGTCCTGAGGCAGAAGACTCCTCTGAAGATGAAGCTCCACCAATGAAGATTCGCAGGATTCATAGGGATTAGAGAAGATTCGCAGGATTCATAGGGATTAGAAAACTCGGATTCTATTTCCTTGTACTGTGATATTTCTTCCTTTACGTTACTGAAAATAAAAAAAAAAATTTGTCGAACTATTATATGTCCTATTTTTAAGGAGTATTATTAATAAAAATAGTTAGTTTCGTTGAACGTATTGAGCTACTTTGTTGTCCAACCTTTCTAAGACAATATTTATTTTGTTGATTTAAAGGAAATTGAAGGACAACAAGACCAAGTAGCTATGTTCAGGGACCTAATGAGGGCGATGCATGACCGTGGTAGGAATCAAGCACCAGCACCGCCTCAGAATGGACCGATCAACGCCAACAACACATGATCAATTTTGGAGCAATTCCGTCAATTCAAACCTCCTTCTTTTGATGGCAAGGTAGTCCATTTGGTAGCTGAAGAGTGGTTAAGAGGGCTAGAATGAATCTACAAACACATGGCATGCACTGATGCACAAAAGGTATCATGTGTCGAATTTATGCTGGTTGGAGCAGCAGGCCACTGGTGGGAGTCTGCTTCACGCACTAGAACAGAAGAACAACAACGTGCCATGACTTGGGCACAGTTCAAAGAAGAAGTAATGACAAAATACTTTCCCCAATCACTGAGGGATTGGAGAGAGGCGGAGTTCCTATAGCTGAAACAAGGAAATATGTCGCTTGATGAATATGAAAGAAAGTTTGAACAACTTTCTAGGTATGCCACACTCCTTGTGGATACCGAACTAAAGAAAGCTAGGAGGTTTGAACAAGGGCTACGTCCAGAAATTGGAGGAATCATGACATCTCACCGTACAACTACCTATAGTGAAGTGCTTCAGCGAGCTCAATCAATTTCTGATCGTCTATAAATGGATCGGACGACTGAGAAAAGTAATGAATTTTATGGTAAACGAAAGTGGAATGGACCAAATAAAGGAAAAGGATTTGGACAATTTAAGAAAGCCAATACAGGATTAAGATCAGGATCAAGATCCAGAAAACCAAATAAAGTTATTCCTCAATGCCCTAAATGCAACAAGACACATAGACGAGAGTGCTTATTTGGGAAAAATGTGTGCTATCGATGTGGCCAAGAAGGACATTTTGCCTCAGCTTACAAGGCATACCCACCTAAAAAAAATCTTGAGCAAGGGAAGAAAGTGAGAGCTAAAGTTTTTGCTTTAACTTAGGAAGAAGCAAAGGTGGATTCGAATGTAATGGCAGGTATTCTATTAATATCTGAACTACCTGCATATGTTCTTATAGACTCAGGAGCTACTCATTCATTTGTTTCTACCACTTTTATTGCTAAATCATGTGCTGCATATGAGAAAATCGATAGTGTTCTAGAAATTTCCATCCCATCAGGTACAATTATGAACACTAATCAGATCGCTAGGGTAGTGAAGTTAGAAATGAATGGAAAAGAATTAAAGGCTGATCTATACTTCCAAGACATGAAAGACTTCGACGTCATTCTAGGAATGGATTGGTTGGGAAGCGACCAAGCAACCATTTGATGTTTTGAAAAAAAAGTAATTTTTCAAAAGCCTGGGGAGGAAGAGTTTCGATTTTGTGCTGTACGAGTTAAATCTTTACCTCGGCTCGTATCAGTTATGAAGGCAGAAAATATGTTAAAGAAAAGATCTTGCCAGGGATTTTTGGTGAGTATACATGGAACTCAGCATTCGGAACTTACTATTGGTAATGTGCCGATTGTACGAGATTTCATCGATGTATTCCCTGATGACTTACCTGGCGTACCACCTGATAGGCAATTGGAGTTTACAATTGACCTCGTACCTGGAGCATCTCCAGTATCTAAAGCTCCATACAGGATGGCGCCAAAAGAACTTCAAGAATTAAAGATACAGTAATAGGAATTGTTAGATAAAGGTTACATCTGACCAAGTACATCTCCTTGGGGTGCACCGATTTTGTTTGTAAAGAAAAAAGATGGATCGACGAGATTGTGCATTGATTATAGGGAATTGAACCGATTGACGATCAAGAACAAATATCCCCTTCCTCGGATTGAAGACCTCTTTAATCAGTTAAAAGGCGCAACAATATTTTTCAAGATTGATTTGAGGTCAGGTTATCATTAGTTGAAGGTGAAGGTAGATGACATTTCAAAGACGGCATTTAGAACTCACTATGGTCATTTACGAGTACACCGTAATGCCATTTAGATTAACAAATGCTCCTACAGTATTTATGGATTTGATGAATAGAGTATTCCATCAGTATTTAGATCAAATTCTCATTGTATTCATCGATGACATTTTGGTGTATTCAAGGAATAAGGAACAACATGAAGAACAACTCAAGATAGTGTTGGAGACACTACGGAGGGAGAAATTGTATGCCAAATTCAAGAAATGTGAATTTTGGCTTGAATGTATAGTTTTCCTTAGTCATGTGGTTACAGCACAAGGGATAGAAGTAGATCCTACTAAAATTGAAGCAGTAACCAACTAGCCTAGACCAACAAATGTAGGTGAAGTTCGTAGTTTTTTGGGACTAGTCGGTTATTATCGAAGATTCATTGAAGGATTTTCTAAAATAGTTGGGCCAATGACCCAAGTAACTAGAAAGGGTGTAACATTTCAATGGACTGAAAAGTGTGAGGAGAGCTTCTAAGATCTGAAATAGAAATTGGTTACAGCTCCAATTTCAACTATATCAGAGGGTTTAGATGGCTTCGTTATATACAGCGATGCATCCAAACAGGGATTGAGATGTGTACTGATGCAGCATGGAAGGTGATCGCATATGCCTCAAGACAACTGAAACAACATGAGCAAAATTACCCTATACATGATCTAGAATTGGCGGCGGTAGTACATGCCCTAAAAATATGGCGTCACTATCTTTACGGGGGAAATGTGCGATATTTATACGGATCATAAAAGTTTGAAATACTTCTTCACTCAAAAGGATTTGAATATGAGGCAGCGAAGGTTGTTGGAGTTAGTTAAGGATTATGATTGCACTATTTATTACCATTCGGGTAAAGCTAATGTAGTCGCAGATGCTCCTAGTAGGAAGACAGTGGGACAATTAGCAGTTTTACCCACAGCTCAGCTGCAGTTGATAAAGGAGTTTGATAAATTGAAGTTGGAGGTTATCATTCCGCCAGCTCAGATTACTACAAAGATTGCAGCATTAAAGATTTAACCCACTCTTAGGGATCGAATCAAGGATGCTCAAGAAAAAAAATCCCTTTTTGAGAAAAATCAAATCGGAAGTTGGTACGAGTAAAAGAAAAAGCTTTGCAATAGCAGAAGACAATGCTTTGATGTTTGAAGGAAGGTTATGTGTACCAAAAGATGAAGGAATAAGAAAAGAAATATTAGAGGACGCACACTATGCCCTGTATGCTGGACATCCCGACGGTACCAAAATGTATGGGGACCTTCACGACATATTTTGGTGGAGGAATATGAAAAGGGGGATTGGTCTTTTTGTTGAGAAGTGTATTGTATGTCAGCAAGTTAAAGTAGAACATCAAAGACCATCAGGACTATTGAACCCATTAGAAATTCCAGAGTGGAAATGAGAGCATATAGCCATGGATTTTGTCGTTGGTCTTCCAAAGTCAACGAAAGGACACGATGCCATCTAGGTAATTGTGAATCGGTTGATAAAATTAGTTCATTTTCTTCCAGTAAGAATGAAATCCAGTATGGATCAATTTGCTCAGTTATATGTTAAGGAAATTGTTAGGTTGCATGGAATTCTAGCCTCCATCGTCTTAGATCGAGATCCAAGTTTTACTTCTAAATTTTGGAAAAGCATGCAAAGAGCTATGGGGACGAAGTTAAATTTCAGCATTGCATATCATCCCCAATCTGATGGACAGTCGGAAAGGACAATTCAAAATTTAGAAGATATGCTCCGAGCATGTGTCTTAGATTTGGGAGGTAGTTGGGAGTCTCATCTATCATTAGTAGAGTTTGCATATAATAACAGTTTCCAAGCTACTATCGGCATGACTCCTTATGCAGCCATCTATGGTAGAAGATGTAGATCACCAGTTCATTGGGATGAAGTTGGAGAAAAATGAATCTTGGGCCTAGAAATTATTTCGGAGACAGTGCAAGCAATTGACAAAATTAGAGATAGAATAAAGTCTGCTCAAGATAGACAGAAAAGTTATGCGGACCAACGAAGGAAGTCAATAGAATTTGAAGTAGGTGAGAAAGTCTTTTTAAAAGTGGCACCAATAAAAGGAGTTCTTAGATTTGGCAAGAAGGGAAAGTTGAGACCTCTATTTATAGGTCCTTTTGAAATTCTAGACAGGATTGGAAATGTAGCATACTGCCTAGCGTTGCTGCCCATACTACTGGCAGTGCATAATGTATTCCACATATCAATGCTTAGGAAATATGTGCACGATCCCGAGCATGTGATAAGCTATAAATCTTTGGAAGTACAGAAGGATTTAACTTACGAAGAGGCCCCTTTGGAGATTATCGAAAGGAAAGTACATGCATTAAGAAATAAAGAAGTCGCATTGGTTAAGGTTTGATGGAAAAATCATGGAGTCGAGGAGGTCACTTGGGAGAAAGAAGAAGAAATAAAAGCTAAGTATCCTGGGCTTTTCGGCTAAATAAGGTAATTTCGAGGACGAAATTATTTTTAGGGGGAAAGGATGTGACGCCCCGACTTTTAATTATATTTTTATATGGAGAAAAATCAATATTGATCGTTTTATGAATGAGATAGCCCATGTCTAACATTGTTGTCACATTAAGGTCTAAAGGTTAATATAATAAGTTAACCCATCTATTTGCAAAAAAACGATTTATTGTCTCAGTTATATAAATTTATTGTAACTTTTATCTAGGGTCGATTATTTAGAGATTATAGAAAATTTATAAAATATATTAATATTATACTTGTTATGTAGCTGGTACTAAATAGAATAAATTGGGCTCAAGAAAAATTGATTTTAAACTAGGTATATTCGATTAATTCCAATAAAAAGAAAAGTGTTATATTTCAATATATATATATTTAATGATTTTTCTAGAAATATGTGATATATGATTGTGAGGGAAACGTGTATGTTTAACTAAACCTAAATATCCTCACTTTAGTACATGCACTTTGGAATTTGAAATGGTTTTATAATTTAATATATATACATTAAACATAAATCATTCATTTAATTTAGATAATGAATAATTAATAAATTTTGCTTTGAATTTGACGACCAACCGTCAAAGTGATGAGACGTGACTGATGGAAATAAATATTATATTAACTTATAAGTTGAATATTCAAACTTGGCTTTTGACGTTTTAGTGATAGATAAGAATACAAGTGGTTATACTTATATATCATATGAAAGAAAAAAAATTCTCATTTTACCGCACAGAAACTACTACTCTCACGTTTACACACATTGACACACGTATTCTGAAAAATGAGTATCATTTTATTTTGCAAAGCCATATTTCAGAAATTTCTTTGGAGGTAAGAATACATGGTACAAGTGGTAAATTCTTATCCTTGATATTTATGTAAATTTGGTATGAAATACTATAAGGCATTCGGGTCGAATTATATGTTAAATCCTTCAGGATGGACCGTCAGGTCAAAAAAAAGAAGTTAAATCGTACGGGATGGGCCTTTGGGTCAATATGATTAAATACTACGGGATATGGGGATTTTTAAGAAATTCCTTGAGCTGTTGGAATCGCAACCAGTTTGCTCTAAATTTATGACATGTCGGTATGTTATGCCATATTATGTTTATATCATGTTATAAGAATATGCACGTATTTTTACTGATAGTTTTCAAAATACTCACTCTTACAATACTTTTCAGATTAGAACGGATCGTGTGGATGAGTGGAAGATTGACCGGCGATGCTTATGGGATCATCAAGTAAAGTTTCTAAAAAAATAATCAAATGAAATGTGTATAAGTATGTAAATGGAAAAAAAAAAAAGACGTCTATTTATATAAAATTCTCTCATGTAACTTAAATCAATAATTTCATATTAAACACTTGAAAATCAAAAGCCTTCCACAATTAATTAAGAACTATATTAATTAGTTATTGTTAATGGGATAATTATGTTTTATTAATTATAATGTATTACGACCCTTTCATATCTCAAATTCCAACGCATGCCATTACTTTCATTTCATTATTTTATTATTATTTACATCTTGATTTTATTAATAAAATATATAAATTTAGAGATGTTCTTCAAATAAAAGTTTGACAATTATTTTTTTAGAAAATTTATTTGATGATCCCATAAGCATCACTCGGTCAATCTTCTACGCGTCCAAACGACCCTTTCTCATCTGAAAGGTATTGTAAAAGTGAGTATTTTGAAAACACTCGGTAACAATACGTACACATTCTTCTTCACATGATATAAATATTAAACTGACATAACATACCAAAATTTTTTAGATTTAGAGTTCAAGGAATTTCTTAAGAATCCCCATATCCCATAGAATTTAACATCTTTGACCAAACGGTTCATTCCGTAGGATTTAACATCTTTGACCTAACGGTTCATCCCAAAGGATTTAACATAGAGATCGACCTGAGGCCTCATAGCATTTTATGCCAAAAATTATACAAACATCAAGAAGTAAGAATTTGCCACTTTACATGAGATATTCTTACCTCAATTTGATACTAAATAAATCTGAAAATATTTTGTGAAACAAGATAATATCCCCTTTTGAAATTGTGTGTGTTCTCGTGTATATGTAATGAGAACAAAACAATATTTCTCACACCTTTTTATACATAACACTTAGAATACAAACCATCATACGTTAGGGAATTCAATGTTTGATTAACTTGCTCTTTATTTCAAATCCATCACGGTGAAAAGTTGAAAAGATTTATATATTAATTAAAAGAAAACATGGTTGGTTTTACGTTTTTTTTTCAACTCCCAGAAACATCCCACACTTCATTTAGCATAAATGATTTATTTGTTTACATGAACTTTTAGAAAATTATTTGAGTCAAATATTTAAAGATGATGAAAATATATCAATATTATTCTCGTTTTATAGCTCGTGTTAAATAATATAATTTGGAATCAAGAAAAAGTAATTTCGAGCTAGTATGCCAGAGTTATTCTAATAAAAAGAAATATGTTATCTTTTAATATTTTATTAATATATAATATAAAATAATTTTGCTTCTAGAAATCTGTACTGATTATAATGGTATGAAACGAATAGGTTTCAATATAATTAAAGTTATTAAACCTAATTATCCCATTAGCCTTTATAATATATACATTTGTTAGCCTCATCACATTCACAAGCCGTTTTTGTATTAATGTTACATGCATTGTGGCTAATTCCATTAATATTCAATTAACGAGAGGATGCCTTTTAACATTTCTATAAGTTACGTGTGTGGCGAAAAAAATATATATATATATATGAGATGGGAATGATTTTCCTTCTACGACAATAATATTATACATATTTCGCGCTACTAATATTTTTAGAATTCGAGTAGTATCATATTTATATTTTCAAAAGTCATTTTCAAATAAATTCTTGGTATCAAATTGAGGTAAGAATACATGATGCAAGTGGTAAATTTTTATTTCTTGATAATTGTATAAATTTTGGCATAAAATGCTATGAGGCCTTCGAGTCGAGTTCTATGTTAAATCCTTGGGGATGAACCGGTAGGTCAAAGAGAAGAAGTTAAATCCTTCGAGATGGACCGTGAGGTCAAAGAGAAAATGTTAAATCCTTCGGGATGGACCATTTGTTCAAAGATGTTAAATTCTACGGGATAGGAATTCTTAAGAAATTCCTTGAGCTCTGAATCTAAGAAATGTTGGTATATTATGCTATTTTTATATTTATATCATGTGAATAAGGATGTGCACGTATTTTTACTGAGTGTTTTCAAAATACTCACTCTTACAATATTTTCAGATAAGAACGGGTCGTGTGGACACATGGAAGATTGACAGAGCGATGCTAATGGGATCGTGCACATATTTCCTAAGTATTGATACGTGGAATACATTATGCACTGCCGATAGTCTGGGCGGCAATGCTAGCCGGTATGCTACACTTTCAATTCTGTCTAGAATTTCAAAAGCACCTGTAAATCGAGGTCTCAACTTTCCCTTCTTGCCAAATCTAAGAACTTCTTTTATTGGTGCCACTTTTAGAAAGACTTTCTCACCGACTTCAAATTGTATTGACTTCCTTCGTTGGTCCGCATAACTTTTCTGTCTATCTTGAGCAGACTTTATTCTATCTCTAATTTTGTTAATTGCTTGCACTGTCTTCGAAATAATTTCTGGGCCCAAGATTCATTTTCTCTAACTTCATTTTAATGAACTGGTGATCTACATCTTCTGCCATAGAGGGCTTCAAAAGGAGCCATACCGATAGTAGCTTGGAAACTATTATTATATGTAAACTCTACTAGTGATAGATGAGACTCCCAACTACCTCCCAAATCTAAGACACATCTCGGAGCATATCTTCGAAAATTTGAATTGTCCTTTTCGACTGTCCATCAGATTAGGGGTGATATGCAGTGCTGAAATTTAATTTTGTCCCTATAGCTCTTTGCATACTTTTCCAAAATTTAGAAGTAAACCTTGGATCTCAATCTGAGACGATGGAGGCTGGAATTCCATGCAACTTAACAATTTCCTTAACATATAACTGAGCAAATTAATCCATACTGGATTTCATTCTTATTGGAAGAAAATGAGCTGATTTTGTCTACTGATCCACAATTACCCAGATAGCATCGTGTCCTTTCGTTGACTTTGGAAGACCAACGACAAAATCCATGGCTATCTGCTCCCATTTCCACTCTGGAATTTCTAATGGGTTCAATGGTCCAGATTGTTTTTGATATTCTGCTTTAAGTTGCTAACATACAAGACACTTCTCAACAAAGAGACCAATCCCCCTTTTCATATTCCTCCACCAGAATATGTTGCGAAGGTCCTGATACATTTTGGTACCGCTGGGATGTGCAGCATACGGGGCATAGTGTGTTTCCTCTAATATTTCTTTTCTTATCCCTTCATCTTTTAAAATTTTATCGAAAGTTAGTTGGGTCGAATATTTAAGTATTTAAAAGTTCATAAAAAAAAAACATATCGATATTATACTCATTTTGTACCTCGTATTAAATAACATGAATTGGTTTAAGAAGAAATATTTTTAGATTAATTATACCCGAGTTATGTTGATATAAAGAAGTATTCTAGATTTATATATTTTATTAATAAAATCAAGATGTAAATAATAATAAATTAATGAAATGAAAGTAATGGCAAGCGTTGGAATTTGAGATATGAAAGGGTTGTAATACATTATAATTAATAAAACATAACTGTCCCATTAACAATAACTAATTAATATAGTTCTTATTTCATTGTGGAAGGCTTTTTGATTTTCAAGTGTTTAATATGAAATTATTGATTTAAGTTACCGTGAGAATTCTATATAAATAGACGTCATTTTTTTCCATTTTCATACTTGTACACATTTCATTGTCCATCAATCTCAACTCATATTTTAGAATTTTTCATATCAATCGTGGTAAGAATATATCGTGCAAAGTGATAAATTCTTATTCCTCGATATTTGTATAATTTTTGGCATAAAATACTATAAGGCATTCGGATAGAACTCTAGTTAAATCCTATGGGATGAACCGTTTGGGTAAAGATGTAATGTCCTACGGGATATGGGGATTCTTAAGAAATTCCTTGAGCTCTAAATCTAAGAAATGTTGGTATGTTATGCTAATTTTATATTTATATCATGTGAATAAGCATATGTATGTATTCTTACTAAGTATTTTCAAAATACTCACTCTTACAATATTTTTAGATGAGAACAGGTCATGTGGACGCGTGGAAGATTGACAGACCGATGTTAATGGGGTCGTTAAGTAAATTTTCTAGAAAGATAATTGTCCACTTTTATTTGAAGAATATCATATGTATGTTATTTAATATGTTGTTCAAGCATTCGATATGTTATGTTAAATTTTAAATTAATAATTTCAAATCGAGTATTTTTGATATATTTCCGCTTAAATAAGATAGAGAAAAATTTTGGTAGCACCTCGAGCTTATTTTAATTTAAAAATAATATAATAATATGAAAAAGAGTTCGGGGCGTTACAGAATGGTATCAGAGCACGAGTTTAGTCGATTTTGTAGACTTGTCGTTTTTAAAAAAAAGTATATATATTTCTTCATCATGTTCAAATGTGATTTATGTGTATAAATTTTCCCTTAAAATGATCATTTATTTTATTTAGTGGTTTGCAATATAAAAAAAATGTAATTTTGGGTAGAAAACAAAAAAAATATAATAATTGATTCAATGGATTAGCTGCTTCAAGTTCCGAAATTTTTAATGCTCAAAACTGCTAGTGGGCTCATTTTACTTGCATTTGTAATCTGTTTTAACTTTTAACTACCATAGGATTAAGAATTTACTGAAGTTTAGTGAGCGTAAGTTTGTTATTGCAATTGTACAAAAAGAGATTAAAATTGTGTTTTGCAATCTGTCGTATTTCTAAGTTGGACTTTTTCGTTTGGATTGCCTTATGTTTTAAGTGGAACAAGGGAAACTGGTTATTTAATGTTTGAACTACAATGTCTATCACTTTTCAAATAAAGTGCTTAGAAATTACCCTGGTGATCTTGGTTCTCTACGTTGCTAAAATTTTTAGATTTATTCTTTAATATTGCTTCTAATTCTTGAATTAGATAGACACCGAATTTTGATTCTTCTTCCACTTCAAATTTAGGAAGTGGATAAAATATGCGCTCATTGTTTAATTATTATAGTTTTCTGGTAAAAAAAAAAGTAGTTAATTTCTAAAGTAGATTAAATAATTTTACTCTAGTGGTTTCAATATAACATGTTGAAAAAATGATTTATACTTATGGTGAGTACTTGTCTACTTGTTTATATATTTTTACTTCCGTATGAGATTTTCACTAAACAAGTATTTAAAATAAGACCCATCACTTTTAGTGCTCATTAATCTACTATCGTCCGATGAACCCTAGGTATAAACGAAATATTATGTTTAAGCTTAATTTCAAGCATGATTTATTAATCATTTAAGCTTGATTCCATGAAATGCTTATGATGTTAATGTTAGAATGAAATGTGTTACGCAAGTTGTTATTTTTGTACATGAAGATATGGTGACTAGTAATTTTATTAAAGATACTATAGCAGAATGTATAAGTTGATTGACAAAGATAGAGCATAATTGAATGTTTATATGATATAAATGGATAGAACTTATCAAGTCACTAGAAAGAGGAGAAATCGACAAAATAAGATAATTTCGAGGATGAAATTAATTTAAGGGGGAAGGGATGTAACACGCCGTATTTTTCTTACTATGTGAACCTAAACTTGTCATTTAGCATAAATGATTTATTTGTTTACATGAACTTTTAGAAAATTGTTTGAGTCAAATATTTAAAATTGATGAAAATATATCAATATTATACTCGTTTTATAGCTCGTGTTAAATAATATAATTTGGAATTAAGAAAAGGTAATTTCGAAAGAGTATGCCAGAGTTATTCTAATAAAAAGAAATATGTTATCTTTTAATATTTTATTAATATATATTATAAAATAATTTTCCTTCTAGAAATCTGTACTGATTATAATGGTATGAAACGAATAGGTTTTAATATAATTAAAGTTATTAAACTTAATTATCCCATTAGCCTTTATAATAAATACATTTGTTAGCCTCATCACATTCACAAGCCGTTTTTGTATTAATGTTACATGCATTGTGGCTAATTCCATTAATATTCAATTAACGAGAGGATGCCTTTTAACATTTCTGTAAGTTACGTGTGTGGCGAAAAAAATATATATATATGAGATGGAATGATTTTCCTTCTACGACAATAATATTATACATATTTCGCGCTACTAATATTTTTTGAATTCGAGTAGTATCATATTTATATTTTCAAAAGTCATTTTCAAATAAATTCTTGGATATCAAATTGAGGTAATTCACATGATACAAGTGGTAAATTCTTATTCCTTGATATTTGTATAAATTTTGGCATAAAATGCTATGAGGCCTTCGGGTCGAATTCTATGTTAAATCCTTGGGGATGGACCGTTAGGTCAAAGAGAAGAAGTTAAATCCTTCGAAATGGACCGTGAGGTCAAAGATAAAATGTTAAATCCTTCGGGATGGACCGTTTGGTCAAAGATGTTAAATTCTACGGGATAGGAATTCTTAAGAAATTTCTTGAGCTTTAAATCTAAGAAATGTTGGTATATTATGCTATTTTTATATTTATATCATGTGAATAAGGATGTGCACGTATTTTTACTGAGTGTTTTCAGAATACTCACTCTTACAATATTTTCAGATGAGAACAGGTCGTATGGACGCGTGGAAAATTGACAGAGTGATGCTAATGGGGTTGTCAAGTAAATTTTCTTGAAAGATAATTTTTCACTTTTATTTGAAGAATATCGTATGCATGTTATTTAATATGTTGTTCAAGCATTCGATATGTTATGTTAAATTTTAAATTAATAATTTCAAATCGAGTATTTTCAATATATTTCCGCTTAAATTAGATAGAAAAAAGTTTTGGTAGCACCTCCAGCTTATTTTAATTTAAAAATAATATAATAATATGAAAAAGAGTTCGAGACGTTACAGCAGTCCAATGCAAATCAGATGATATGTGCATAAAAGTTGGAGAAAATTTATTCACTTCGAAGGGAAGGTTTGCAAAAAGGGAAAGATATTGTAAGACACCAATAGTTTGCCAATATGTAGTGGCGTTGACAGGTAGAGAGCAATCAGAGAGAATGAGATAGTGAATGTATTGGACATGGGAATGGTGTATTCTTTTGGTTGTCATGTTTGTGCAGTGGAGGAGATCTGAATATATTTTTGTTGTACAAGGAGAAGACCAGAAGGTATGAGATGAACATGAACATTGAAAAACATGAAGGAAGAACCATAATACTTTAGTAAGAAACACTGAACAAGTGTGTGAATGAAGGTAAAATAGTGGTTTTATTCCTTGTCCCAAAGAAGCCTTCAATGAAGAATTGATAGAACGTGACAGATTTCGAAGATATATGATCAATTGGACTTTATCCAGTTAAAAGATTCCAATTCATCTCCAGAACATGAAGTACATTTGACAATGTGACCTTCTTCAGATGTGAAATACAAGTGTTTGCTCTATTTGCCAACAACTTTTGAACAACCTTCATTTCCCATTTGGATTTGTTGTTTCTTGATAGGTTTTGAAGAGAGACCTATAATTCCAAATCTGTCGAACTTCTTTTATTAATTTCCTCTAAAGGCATTTAAATGTGATAAAAAAAAAAGTTTAGAAGCATAAAAAAGGATTATTTCTTTCGCTGTTCTTCCAATGATTCAAGAAGTTCCTCCAACACACTATCATCCAGATACTCCAGCTCATTTTTCTCTTGCCTTGTCGTTGAAGGACCTGAAGTTGTAGAAGAGACGACAATGAAAATGCAGCTTGGCCATAAGTCATCGCCACCTCTTCTGCCATATCAAATATTCCGAGCCACATGCAAGCTTCTTGCCTAGTTGGATTGCTACTTACCACTGGCCGAAAAATTAATGTATCAGAAAATGTAACAAGTGATTCCACCAATTGAAAATGAATCTTTGTTTCCACAAAATGAAAATGAATCTTGTTTAAACTATAAAGAAATTATATGTAATTTTTTCTGTGCATCTTCCTGTATCAAAATACTGCAAAATTTCTCGTACAAAGTGTAGAATGAACATTTGTTGAAATTACATTTAGAGTCTGAAAACTTTTCCAAGGTGTTGAGTCTTTGAAAAATTCGCTTAAGGTAATTATCTATAAATCATAGTATTCAATAAATTGAAAAGCCATTTAGAGAATAGAAAAGCACAAACCCATAGTTTCGTTTACTTTGTCAAAAGGAAAAGAAGAAATGGTTTCCATATTTTAATAACAAAACTCAAACTAAAGTTCTAATAAGTAGTAACACTCCTCAAAGCGTAAGAGAATAAATTCATAGAAAAGTTCTAATTATTAATAACACTCCTCAAAGCATAGAAAATACATTACACCGAATAATGTATTCGCACCAAATAATTATTTTCCTAATGAGCAACTTAAATCATATGAATAGATCTTATAACACATACCTTGTCTAGCATTGTCTTCACCAAAGGGAACTGCATCTTCATCTATTTTTTCGAGATTCTTTTTCTCCTTTTTCCCTTGCGGCTACCATTTGGATTAGCGTTGAACAATATGAAGGTTCCAACTTCTGGCATGGATCGAATCTTTTTGCCAAACTTTTCATGTATATGGTACTGAAAAAAAATAAATAAAAAAAAATCAGTGAGGCGCCGACCTACTAAAACTTAGCTAGTTGCAACTTATTTTGATTGGGCCAAACCCTCCAGCCTTCACAACTTAGTAGGTTTAGAAAATGAAATATGGATGTTAACTAACAGTAGTACGTTCAAAAAAAAAATAAAAATTGTTACTTGAAAGTTTAAAGGCCTAATGGACTGCTATAATTTTCAGGATATCCACCACCAGATTTTATTGTATGAGAGAAAATTCCAACCTCCCTCTTCCAAACAAAAAACAAAAATAAAATAAATTTCAACTATAATAAGTTGTAAAAGAATTTTAGCTTATATACCTTATCAGTTATATTGTTGGGGCCGTCACGTTTTCGGACATCACATGTCCATCCCACTAATTGCTCTTGCAACAGCAAACAGTAACTTGTGTCCACTAGGAGGCTGGTGTTTTCTTCAGTCATTATCATCATCTCCGATGCTCCTACACGTGTGCGCTTTGCTTTTTTAACCTCATTTTTACCTTCTTTCTTGTATAAAAGCTAAGAAGCATCAGAACACTAGCAATAAATAAGAAAACAAAAGATTATGCATCTAAATTCGAGATACAGGTGTGTGTTGCCTAATTAAGAATTGGGGGAACAAGACAGCATAAGAACACAATATGAACTAATTAACATGCAATAATGAGTCCCATAATTTACTCTTTCCAACATATATTCAAAAAAACCAAAAGTTCATGGTTTTTAGTTCGCCAAAAAAACCTAGAATTATAATTATTGCTTGTTGTGTTAATGGCGCCTTAGAAATTATTTCAACTTTAAAATAAAGAATAATGGTTTTGCATTTTAATGTACCCTTACTCATTTTTTTCAAAAATGGCAGAAATTATATTACATCTTGAATAATGAAGAAATTTACCTCATGCATCTGAAGGATAAAGCATTCATCATCTTCTTCCTTTTTTGTGGATTTAAAAAGTTGGGAACTCAACCAGCTTTTAGTTTCTATAGTCACAGCCCTATTTCTTTTTCCTGATTCCATCTCCTCCTGAAAGGAAGTTATGATCTTTTAATACTGTATCCAACAAACATAGAAACTGAATCTAATTACACTAGTAGACAATTCATAAAGTAATGGTTTCTAACTAAAACCCTAACCAAGTGAAAAAGGAAAATGACAATAAAATCAATAGAGAGAAACTAGAGAGATCCAAAATTCACAATTAATACTCTTCGTGTCCAGTACGGAATTAGAATATTTTATTTGAGTGGGAAAAAATTATCTAGCAAAAATAAATATAAAATAATAACACTATTATTACTTTTCATGGACAATATCACTTTCAATTTCAATATCCCTTTCATCTTGAGCAACTACACCGATATTACTACATTTCTTCCTATCAATATTTTGACCTTACCTCTGCATAACTGTGGACGTTGAATTGAATACTACATAAATAAAAATTTACAGTGTCATTGAAGATGAATATGAGAAATAAAGAGTTTTAATTTAAAGAAAATCAAACAAACACTAAAATGTAGTGTTAATAGCTTCGAATAGATTATAGCGTAGAAATCTCGTTTCTCGAACGAAAAAAAAAAACCCAGGAAATTGGAGCTCTTGATGCCAAATTATTGAGCTTAAAACCCACAAAAAATACTTTATTGATATAAAATCAATTATACAATTTGGACAAACACACTTCTCTCTTTAATTCTCTCTCTCTCTAAATTTATATTCTTACAGATATATACTGCCACCCTATATCTCACTCCTCTGCTCACACTCATACTCAGCACGACCAATACGCACATACATAGAATCCTAGGACATTGGGCTAAATCTTCTAGTATGGCGGTGGCTCCTTCTCCAGATTTCGGTGGTCTTCTCCTTCTAGCCAACTCCAGATTTTTCTAAAATTGGCGGTTAACTTCAAAGCTTCCAGACACATGGGGTTAACATAGTGGTCGGAAAGAAAGGAGCAATTTGCAAGTGCCGTAGTACTGAGAGAGGAGTAAGTTTTATCTCTTTTTTCCCCATTTTTGGTTAATATTTAAAAAAAAAAAAAAAAGCAGAAATTTTTGTGTGGTCCACTGATTGCCCTTGCCCAGGTGTGCCTCCGCCCCTGTCCATGTCTGTTGAAATCCCATCTCACCAGCTTATTTGTTAACTCTATTGAGTTAAACCAAACATAGACTGGAACAAAATAAAAAAAACCCAATCTGCAAATATGATGAAAATATAACTTTTGTCAACTACCTTATTAATGAAAAATCATTAACTATACAATGACAAAAAGGAGTACCTTTACACTAATTTTTATATTATTTTTAAAAAAATATATTTTATTAAAGTGTTGGAACGAATTAGTTACAGAAAATATACCGATACATACATAAAAAGAAAGGAGGTAATTATCATAATAAATAAATGTTGTTTTAACTATTTCCTTTGTTATTCTGAATTTAAAACTAGGATTTGAGATTTCCAAAGAACATTGGGATATAAGAGTTACTTTTTTCTGTTTGTGCAAAACCTTTGAACATACATTACATTATAAATGCATATTGACTCATCATAAGCCCTCGCATATAGAGGGAGAAAGGAGAGGGATTACTAAAGAGAGATAAAATTGAATACATTTGGGAAAATATTTAAGGACTACTAATTTTGTCACATTAGAATTCCTAATACACCATGAGACTATGTTTGTTTTACTACCACCCTCTCCCTCCACTGCTGCAGCTGCCCCAACGTTCGCTATAACTATGTTTAGGATATGTACTTCTCGATTCATTTTTAATGCCTTCCAGGCATCAAATTAACAACAAATCCTTCAATTCAAAGGGAACCCAATGCAATCTGTTTGCAAATATATGCGCTAAATCGATAACAATCTCCAAGAATGCTTCCCCACAATGTCAGGGCCTCGTCCTTCACTATTAACAATCTAAGAATCCCTAGAATTTCAGAGTAATCTATAATTCTTTTCATTGTTAGTACCCACTCCCATGGACATTTTCTGTCCACAAATCTGATAAAATAGTATGTGCAAGTTATCTTGGACAATGTGGTGAGCGTCCAATTGCAAAAAATACATATATAATTTTAGTTGTTAGAGGCATGAACTAGTTTGAAAGCATTAATATAATTCACAATATTTCATATTGATCAAGTAATAAAATTGACGGATTGGTGAAGTCAAAAATATACCCTTCTAATTTGTTCTCTTCCATTAGATTTTGTATTAAAAAATTTATTGTCATACAACATCTCGAAACAGCTAAAAATTAATGTTTTTGATCAAAATTTTGCACTAGTTTCAAAATTGACGAAATTGAAAAATCTAGAAAACAGAAAAAATCTAGAATCATATGCTAGCACACAGGGGAGGATCCAGACATTTTGTACTGTGGAGTCAAAAATTAAAATATTTCTTTTTCAAAATAACATATTATTAACGACAATAACTCAATATACTACTACAACTTTAGCTTGCACATCTTCAATTGATTGTTCCCAATTTCAAATATTAGACTATTGGACATAACAAATTGTAAAAAATCCCAAAATTTGCAGTACAAAAATCAGCCAATGTTTTCAATTCCTCAATTTTAGACATCCTGTTCCAATATTTTCAATCTTCAACTATCAAAAGCAGTTTAACAATTGCGCTTTGATTTTCTGTTATCTATTTAAACCATTTCTTTATCACATGGTTTTTTGATACAAAGTATAAAATCAAAGCATCTAAATAGAAATAAGGAAAACCCTTTAACCTTCCAATTTATAATGTAACATCAAAACCCTTTAATCTTCCATGTTTACAGAGAATTCAAATTATTATTATTAATATTTAAAAAAAAAAACACTATCAGTATAAATTAGGATGACAGAATCGGAAGGCTATTCTACATCTAACATATACTTGATTTCTTTTGTTATTACTACTCCTCAAAAACCACATAACCAAACAAAAACATACCAATTACCAAAGCCTATAGCATATATTAATTTAACTATGACTTCGGTTGTTTGGCTTCAACAATTAGCAATAGCAGGGGCGGAGGGAGGAGGGTTGTATTTCATTTGTGCCATGAAGAGAAGACAAGAAAAGAGAAGGGAAGAGTCGAAGAGAGACGGCCTCAGTCTGGGATTGGGAAGTGGGAAGATTAGAATTCACTGGTCATATATGTTTAGTTGGGTAAATGGAAATTGGGTTAACCGGGTAGATGGGTTAAAAATAAAAATAAAATAAATTGTGGGGTCATTTAACCCCACATGACCCCATGTGGGTCCGCCCCTGCAAGCATACATGATTCTAGCATGCATTTATCATTTTTTAAGACTTGTGTAGGTGAACTTCATGATTTACATAAAAATCTAGGAAAAAATTATGATGATTCTTCTAACATAATTAGCTTGTTGCTATACAACTCGATGCATTTTTAAATATTTGAATGTAATTACATTCGGTAATAAAATTAAAAATTCTAATTCATATTACCTTTATTTTAACAAGATTTGAAGTATAAAGGATGTTTTAGGTAGAGGAAAATTCCAGCGATCTGACTCCACTTAAAATATAGTTAACACATACAAAACTTTCAACAGCTATATTATGATTAGACTACAGTTTAAAATTGAAAACATGATCTATATATTTTTCTAATCAATTTAAAAATGTAGTCCCAGAAACTTCTCTCAGTACAAGCTATTCAAACAACAAAAATTCTCACCCTTGTAGGCATAACTAGATTCCAAAAAAAAAAAAAAAAAGCCAAAATTTGACAAACAGATTTTATATAAGCATTAAGCAAAAACCAAACCTAATTCCCGGTAGCATAGCAGTAAAAAAAAAAAAATCAGAACAACAACAAAAAGAATAGATAATGAAATCGAGCTAAGCCTCCCACCGTCAAGTTAGCGATCAATGTACAGACGGAGAATAAAAAGGCAGAAAAAGGCATGAAAGAATTGAAAAAGAAAATCATGAAAAAGGAAGGCTACATATGTACCTCAATCTCTAATACTCTTTCCTCTGGTAGAGCCCAAGAATTTGCCTCCGGATACAATTTGCCATCCACTGAGAAGAATTGAAGCTCCATTGTCCCTGTTGGAAATATGTGAAGAAAATCTCAAGGGCTTAAGATTGTGAAAGATCGAAGAGAGTGCATAGAGAGTATGTTTAGCCTTTGTCTATTTGATTTTATGATAGTGCATAATAGCTCATTTTTCTTTCAGAACGTAGGGCCTACTTATGGTGTCAGATAGGTCCCACTAGCCAAATTAACCCTGACTATATTGTAGAAGACTATTAGATATTTAGATGCTTGTTTTGTAATTTTTTAAATGCTTATAAAATATGGGTCCTACATAGTGTTTGAACAATATGGGAATAATAATTAGTGAGTCCTACGAAATGTATGAATAAAATGTTATGCGTCCTATGAAATGTGTGAATAAATAAGATGTTCAACAAGCTAAATTAAAACATAAACTAAGGCAAGTTGTGCTCGATTGCATGCAATGCATGCAATCTATCAACAGGTTTCCTTACCATTTTTATTCTGTAGTCATTTTTATTGGATTATGTCGCCATTTATTTTTGCAGTTATTTGTTATATGTAAAAATTTAATTTTTTATGTCCTCTATATGTAGTTAATAAACTACTGTTTCAAAATAAACAGTTATGGTTTTTCTTTGTCTTCTACTTCTATACTGGGAGATCTAATGATTTTGTAATTATATATAACTAATTGTCTTTAATGTTTATAGCATGAAGAGTTACGATTAACCAGTTGAATACACTACTAAGCACGTCGTTATAGTTAATTAACTACTATTCTACAAATAATCATTATTAGTATTTTTTTTCTATCTTTTAGATTAATATTAGAAGATGTGATAGTTAAGATTCCTCGTATGTTTTGTTCATACTAAATAACTATTTATTTTATAATAATTATAGTATGAATTTAATTGTACAGTTCAGTAGCTAGCTACTATACAACAAAAATTAACTTGGCATTAATATTATCTCTAAATCATGACTAGTTAAGACGCTCCTTTTTCTTTCTATTTTAACTAGATAGTTTTCAAAATTATCTATTTTAACAGAAGGCAAAAGGCAGAAGGATGACGCCCACGACGGTCATTTTAAAACAGGCCGTAGTGAATTATTTGTAATAAAAAATGCAATATTGCTTGACAGCAGTCCATTGCAAATCAGACGATATGTGCTTAAAGTTTGAGAAAATTTATTCACTTCAAAGGGAAAGTTTGCACTAGTAAGGGAAAGATATTGTCAGACACCAATAGTTTGCCAATATGTAGCGGCGTTGACATGTAGAGAGAACAATCAGAGAGAAGGAGAGTGAGAGTGGGTGGACTGTACATAGGTGTAGTGTATTCTTTGGCTCATGTTTGTGCAGTGGAGGAGATCACAAATGTATTTGTGTTGTGCAAGGAAAAGACCGGAAGTTATGGGATGAAATCAACAACGATAAAAATAATGGAGATAATTTAAATCTTTTAGTAAGAAACATTGAATTGTGTCTGAATGAAGGGAGCTAAGATAGTGGGGTTATTCCATGTCCAAAAGAGATCTTCAACGAAGAATTGGTATAACAGCTAATATTGTGAAGATATATGATCATTTGCCAATTGGACTCAATATCCAGTTTAGAAGATTTAAATTCATGTCCGGAACATGAAGCACATTTGACAATGTGACCTTCTTGGATGTGAAATACAAGTGTATAATTTGTTTGTCAACGACTTTTGAACAACTTTCATTTTCCATTTGGATTTATTGTCCATTGTAGACTTCTTGCAAGGTTTTGAAAAGAGACCTGTCATTGCAAATCTGTCGAACTTCTTTTTTAATTCCCTCAATGGCATTTAAATGTGATAAAAAAAACAATTTAGAAAGATAAGAAAAGGATTACTTCTTTTGCCGTTCTTCCGATGACTCAATACTCCAGTTGTGTCCTTGTGTCGTCCTGTATCCCATGTGTAAGGAAACATTTGATACAAAAACATGAAGTGAAGAATAATCATGATGAGTGCCATGCAGTGTAAAATATGGAGTTTCAAAATTAGGCGCAGATGAAGGCAACCGATTAATTAGGTAGACAACAGTGGAAAAGGTTTCTACCCTCAAAAATAAAGGGGCACCACTATGAAATAACATAGTAATTCCTAGTTCTCATATTATCCCATATCGCTTTTCAACCATACCTATTTGCTCTGGAGTATATGGACATGATACCTGATGAATGATCCCAATGGAAATAAAATGGGATGATAACTTGGAGTTTATGAATTCTCCTCCTCCATCTGAGTGCAAAACCTTAATTTAAATCACCGTTAAATTGCCAGTTAATGTACTGTTCAAAGGCTAAATAAGTATTTGCAAAATCAAATTTATGTTGTAAGGGAATGATCCAAGTATACATTGAAAAATCATATATTAAAAACGAGTAATATTTGAGTTTTCCAATTGATCAAATAGGAGCAGGTCCCCACAAATCACAATTTTTTTTTTTGTTTTTCAAAAATACTAGAACTTGAATGTTTAGAACAAGAAAACGATAATTGACTAAGCTTTCCTAATTGGCAACACTCACAAATATGTTTGGGTTTTGCAGCACCTATAACATCAATTAACCCTTTATTCTTTAAAAAGTGAAAAGCAGAAGATTGGGATTCCTAAGCGTTGATGCCAAATGTCTGTGGAGCCAGATTTGAATTGATGAGAAAAGTAGAGCTCTGTGAATTGGGAAGAACATAAAGATCATCATTGCACTTCCCCGTGGCCACTGATTGTCCTACTTTTTGTTCCTTAACACAAAATTCAACATTAGTGAATTCACAATTAACTGGAAAATGGGTTGTTAGTTCACTTACAGAGAGAAAGTTCCTCCCCCCTCAAGTGAGGAACTAGCAAGATATCATGAAGAGGTAAGGTTTTATTTTTTTGCTTAATGCTAGAATCTCCAATACTAAGAATTGGTAGAGAAGATCCATTACCAAAAAGAACTGAATGTACACCAGAGTAGTTGTAAATATTAATTAATAATCGTGTCTTACTTGTCATGTGGTTGGAGGCTCTAGTGTCTAAGGTCCATTCCGTTTAAGTGACTGTGTTATCTAAGGTGAGTGTTGCCAGAGCTTGAGGTATGTTATCATGTCGAGTTGGCCTTTTGGGCACCCACCAATATATTTTTGCAATATGTGGCACCATGCCATAGTACTGGCATTTTTCTTCATGATAGAGGTCTCTTTCCACAGGTGTCATTCGTCGTTCACCAGGCATGGTGGTGGGTGCTTTTATTGAGTGCTCGATGTGGGGCTTGCAGAGTAGCCACGATTTTGGCTCTTTGTTTGTTGTGCCTGAAATCCTTTCCCTATTGAAATAAATTTTTGTTTGTTGCCATGATATCTTGAGAAAGATTGTTGAAATCTGATGCAGGAGGATCCGAGTCAAGTGATGCTGATTTGTCAGATTGCACGATGATGGCGCTGAGATATCATGAGATGGCGGATCGGCGCAAAGATGGAAAGTAAATCACCATTATTTCCTTAATTGGGAGATTTTGACGCGTCTTTGGTAATTTGGCCATAACTTTGGCTACGGTTATCGGAATCGCTATTATGACCCCAATTCGGAAAGCTCTCGGTGGACGTCAATTTCAAGCCCAAAATCCACTGTTTTCCTTTCCAAAATTCGATTTTAAGTTATTTTTTACTATTTATGGTAATATTTAGTTTCCTTTTTTTTATATGTTAGAGAACTCAAAATAAGCCAAATTTTTGGCAACTTACTTCTTTTACTTAATATTTTATTTTGGTATAATTCCGGGATTTTGCCATTTTTGGTAATTTTCCAATAATTTCGTATTTCGCAGCTATTTAACCCGGCTTGTGGGTTAGTTTTCAGCATTCTGCATTATTAATAATATTGAGTTGAATTCAGAGTATTTTCTCTGTTTTTTTGGGCGTTTCTATCGTTCTTTTCTTGCGAATCATCTGCTACAACCAGCCAATAGGATAATCACTATCCTACCCGGCGTCAAAATCGCTGCAATTTTTGTTGTTGTCCATAAAATGCCATTTGAGAGTGACTGAGTTGGTGGAATTTCAAAGATTTGAGAACCAATTGTGTCGTTGATCAAGGCTTTGAGGCTTTGAGACAATTTAGAGTACGATGGTCTTGGTGTTTTGAGCATGGTAGTGGTGAAAGTTTCATATTGAATGCCAAGACTAGTTAGAAGACAAAATACCTTTTCTTTGTCTGGAACTGGTTTCCTAATTGCTACAAGACTATCACATAAACCTTTGAAGGTTCAGATGTGTTCTCCAATTGTTTTGTCATCTTCTTTTCGGAGATATGTTATTTGTTGTCTGAGTGTAAATTTACGTTCTTGTGAATATTCTGCATAAGCATTCTTTAGAGATTTCCAACCATCATTTGTAGTCCTGTTAGGAAAAATGGGTGATTTGTGTGTAGATATTTATCAATTAGCATAATCGATGAAATAACATAAACATAATTCAACAATAATATAAAAATAAGAAGAATGTTAGAAATGCAAGTCTTGAGAGTCACGTCGAAAACGTTATCTTAAAGTCGTGTTGCTTCCCCTTTGTGCGGGTTTTTTTGGGCACTAGACGACTCTAAGATAAAACTCAGGTGGCTAACAATCGATTTCCCTTCTATGGGCACGACTATACTGGGATAAGTGAATGAACCCTTATCACGTTGCCAAAAAACTATAGAAGTCAATATATAAGTGTAGAGAGTATTCTATAAAATTATCATTTTCATGTTATGGTTAACCCCATGAAAATCATTCCCTTTTATAAGGAGAAATCCAACTCCCACATTCATGAAAATAAATCACATTTAAGTATGAGTTACAATGTAAATTATGAGATTTAATTTTGTATTAAAACTTAATTTTAAAAATCAGAACTGAAAAATAATATTTTTTGTAGAAGTTTAAAACTTTTTTCAAAATGTTGTAACAATCCTCCACAAGTTTTAAACTTTCAAAATATATAATTATATATGGCAATATAATACTGTACAATAGGTGTATGTATCTTTTGGACTTAAACCTCACTTAGTGATAACAGTTTTCATTTGAGGGGACCATAATGGACTAAGCCTTGAATTAAGTCCCTTTGGTCAAACTTCTATTGTTTCATACACCGTATCAATTTAGGCTCTAGTTCATAGCGGATAGCGCTCTCGATGGCCATGCACTCTAATCTTGATTCTAGTAAGAATCTTCCCAATCCTATAGCCATGGTCTTATGACAGCTCTTACTTAGGTAAGTCCTCCAAAGGTGTGGGTGACCCACACTTCGTAAGAATTCTCGACTCGGTACTCATTCAGAGTTAAACCCTTCTTAACATCACATTATTATTAGCATTATCATCCTAGGGATGAGTACAAATAATATAGTACTATTATGAGTCACATAATACATGTTGTTTCTACCACATTGAATCTTCTTCATGGGATCTCCAATCACAAAGGTTTAGTAACTCCCGAAGATGACTCCCTCGATGATTAATATATGTCCCATATGGACTATAAGTTATTTTATGTCCCTCTTTGACAATAATTTGGTACCATCAATTTGTAAATCTTATCCTCCTCCTACATATCTACACATCTGCAAAGTCACCTAAGAATTTTTTACTAAATGTCAATATCACATATATAATTATAATAAGATAACTTCACAAAATTTCTGATATTGGCTTCTAGAAACACTTTTGGGAAGATGTATCCATTGAGCTCTTGCATTTCAACTCCGCATACCCAAGATATCCATCGTGTGGAGCTTCTCTGAAAATTTTCCATGTCTACAAACACTTCTAAACATTTTCACAAAATATTAGTGTCACAATAAATGAGAATAACTTAGATAGATTTAAATAAGAGTATGCGATTTCGATATTCATCCAACTTCTCTTCAAGTATCAACCAAAGAAACGAAAATTATATTAAATAGTTTAATACTCCCACATTTCAAGGATATCCTACTTGAATTGAGTAAGTATATGATCTTACAATTTATCTCTTTTGATAGGATTAAACGTAGTGAGGAGATGATTGATGCACATATTTATCAACCTCACACTTTCATGATTTCTATCATCCAATACATAAACAAATTCTTCTTTAAATATGTTTGCAAAATATTAGTCATAACGCTAAAGAATAATCACCTTGGTAGACTAAATCACAAATTAAAGATCAAGAAATCATATCATTTTGTGAAAAAAATGAGTGAAACAGACTGCAAGGTAGAACCAATTCTCCATTCATTCATTACAATTATAATCTTAGATAATTAAATTCTCAAATATACATTGTGGTAAAATTGGTATTACGGAAGGTGTACAGAAAACCGGGGAGACTCTTAGAGAGACTCGATTGGAACTGAACTCAACAAAATTTAAACGCTTGAGAAAAACTCCCAATTTCATATATTACACCTTGAAAGACAATTACACTTTATAATCAGCACTATTTAAGTTGCTGATGCTCAAACACAAGAAAATCACAACACGTAATCAAGAAGGCTTAGCTAAATTCTTAACAGGATTAAGGAAGATAACCTTGGCATACCCGCAGAACCTAAACAGCAAACATATAACATTGCACTTCAGAGAACCTAAATAACAAGCATATTGATTTTTGTTGCACTGGTTTTATTACACTTCTATCTCTGGATAAATGTTCACAAGTTTATACTGATTTATGTCTTGATGTTGACTATAAACCTTCTAAAATTTGAATAAATCATAAATCACACTTGAGGCTCTTGTTTTTCTTCTGCTTGAATGCTTGCAGGAGTTCTAAATAGTAAAGGGTTGACAACTTAATCATACAGATAGAAAAACGTCCTTACAATCATTCATTTCCAGTTCTGAATGTTGCAAGTCTGTCATTGTAATTACCAATGAAATTTAGCTTCATATTTTACTTATTTTGTTTTACAATAGTACACGTTGATAAGAAGTGAGAGCAGTATAAATGATTTGGGCTTGAAAACATTAAAAGGCCGTTGCAGGATGAAATAGCTTGGAAAGTGATAGGAGTAGTTTTAATAGCAAACCAAGAGGCAACCCAATAAATAAATTTAATGAAGTAACTGAAAAACGTCATAAAAGGAACAAATTGCAGAGCCGATGATCGACAAAAATCCAAGGATAGTTGCAACAAAATTTAAATGGTATTATATGACCCACCATCCAGTCTGAGATCAATTTCCCTCAAGTTCATAATTTGATAAAAACTTAATGAAGAAAAAGCACAACATATTCATTGCTTAAATATACATCCAAACAAAGAACATAGTATAGAGTGAAGAGAGGTGTTTCTTTCTTGATTTTTGCATCAATAATCAAATGTGTAAACTAAATAATACATAACCTTGACCAATTTTGGTCCATTTTCAAATGTATAATATCATCAATCACATTTTCATATTTAGAATGGCATAATACCACAGCAAATAAGCATTTGACATAAATGCCATTTTGCATGTTAGAATTAAGGGTGGACACTGCTACGTGGATCAAATGAACCGGTATTGCCTGTTCATTCCAGGTTCATAGAAACATAAATTTGATTTCCCTGAACTCAAGAATTGACAATTTGGTTTCGGATTACAGTGAACCTGAAACCAAACTGGTTACTCAAATCTTTAAAGTTTACATCTTGGATTAATAAATTTAAGTAGATTCATCACAAGTAGGCATTCAGTGATCAGGATAAAAAACAAAACTTGCACAATACGCACAAAGTTATTACTTTGAACACATATATTTTTTGGTTTCTTTGCATAGACAAGAAAGAATCATCAGCTCTAACAACCCTCAAATATAAATTAATTTTTCCATAAAACAGACTACACAAACGTTACAATTGCAGAAAATGTCAGTTACACTAACGCAAACCAATAAAATGTTGTTAAAATATATTTAAAAGAAATCAGAAAAGTAAAACATTAATCATGGTTAAGAATGAAAACAAAAAGTATGCAGGTAGAAGTCGTTCAAGACAAAGATTTAACATGGACCAATATCAATAGCTTACCCTAAATATTGAGGAACACTCATGAAGGAAATAAATTGATATTTCTGACCATGATCGCAGAGTACGCAGGGATCATATGCACATTTCATCTAAATATGCTTCAATTGATAAAATATAATGCAGTAACATATATTGAATCAAGATTTGATGATCACACCATATTTAATCTACAAGCAAATCGCCTCAACACGACTTTAGATTGTTGGGAAAAATTGGTGATTTTTGTTTAGATATTTATCAACTATTATAATCAATTAAATGACATAAATATAATTCAGCAATAATATAAAAATAAGAAGAGGGTTAGAAAAGCAAGCCAATGGGAGTCACGTTGAAAACGTTCTCCTAAAGTCATGTTGCCTCCTCTTTCGTGCAGGTTCTTTCGGCACTATATCGTTCCAAGATAAAGCTAACAGTCGGTTCTCCTTCTATGAGCACAACCATAGGGAGATAAGTGTACGAACACTTATCAAGTTGTCAAAAATTATAGAAAATAGTATATAAGTGTAGAGAGTATTTTACGAAATTATCATTTTCATGTTATGGTTAACCCCATAAAAATCACTCCCTTTTATAAGGAGAAATTCAACTCCCACATTCATGAAAATAAATCATATTTAAGTATAAGTTACAATGTAAATTATGAGATTCAATTTTGTATTAAAACTTAATTTTAAAAATCGAAACTGAAAATTAATATTTTTTTGTAAAAGTTTAAAACTTTTTTCAAAATGTTGTAACAGTGTCCACTCCCACAACGAGGAGAAGCATTTCTTCAGAGTGTGTTCCAATTATAAACCTCGAAGAAGGCAACCCGTCTTTTGCCATGCAATGTATGCTTCCGTCAATCTTGGTGTAGGGGTTTATGCATTTTTAGTATTATTGGAATCTGGTATGGTGTATTTAGTAGGGGTAGGATATTCATTGGTAAGGTGACTGAGCAATTCTTGGCTTTCTACAAGGGCCAAGACTTGTTCATGCCACAATAAATAGTTTGTGGGACTGAGTTTGAGAGTAATGAAATTCCCAACATTGAGTTATCGTAAAATCATGATTTTAGGAGGCTATTGAGCTACTGGGTTGCTGCTGTTTAGTTTGTGTCATATGTTCACAGCAACTCCGATAACAAGAAGAAAAATCGGAAAAAAGGGGAGAGAGGATGAAATTGCTTTCTTATTATTTGAAAGTAAGCACTTGGCTTTGAACTTACCAAATACAGAGGACCATAACCTCTGTTTAAACATAAAACCAGAGTGACAGATTACACAAAATTTGCAGAACAGATTGCATGAAATCCGGGATTTAATGTGCTGTATCTTGACTGATTTCAAAAAACATTGGTAATGATCTGAATTGATTTAAATCCGAGATATGCTCATTCCGTTTCTTTGTTGGAGTTTCCTTATCTTGCTGAGTTACCATTTTGGGCTGAATTTGTTTCCATTGAGCCTTCTTCATCCTCCAATATCTCTCCATCAATATAGCATATTTGTGGGAGTTACCAGCTTTAACTCTCATACAGTTTTGTGAATCCTTTTCACTCAGTTTATTCCCTCAAATCATGTCGAGCCGTTGGGTTGTGCTAATAGGTCCTACGTAATGTGTAATACCAAGGGGATAATATATTATAGATCTTACAAAATGTGTAAATAAATAATATTTTCAATGAGCTAAATTAAAACATACACTAAGGCAAGTCGAGTTCAATTGTATGCATGCAATCCATCGAACAGGGTTTCTGACCATTTTTTATTCTGTGATAATTTTTATTCGATTACGTTGTCATTTATTTTTGTAGGTTATTTGTTATATACAAAAATTTAATTTTCAATGTCCTCTATATATATTTAATAAATTCCTGTTCCAAATAACCATTATGATTTTTCTTTATCTTCTACTTTAATATTGAGAGATCTAATGATTTTTCCCGAATATATAACAAATTATATTTTTATGTTTATAGCATGAAGAGCTATGATTAACTCAGGGGCGGAGCTAAAAAATGATGTTAGGATGAACTGAAATTTAAAAAAATTTGAATGAACTTACGCCACAAGAAGTCGAATTTTGGAGGCTATTTTCGTGACATTCACGATAAAAAGTATACGATGCTCAATGAGATAAAAAAAAGTTTAGATGCCTCACATTAAAATATTTCACTAAATTTTTGTATTTTTTGCGGAGCTAAAAAATGATGTTAGGATGAACTGAAATTTAAAAAAATTTGAATGAACTTACGCCACAAGAAGTCGAATTTTGGAGGCTATTTTCGTGACATTCACGATAAAAAGTCTCAATGAGAAAAAAAAAAAAAAAAAAGTTTAGATGCCTCACATTAAAATATTTCACTAAATTTTTGTATTTTTTTTAACAAATAGAAAATCGATATTTATCTTAAAAGAAAATAAAAAGAATTAAGCAAAAATATATATCCACCAATGAGCGTTTAAAAAGTTACTTAATGAATACTGTTCTAGCAACTTTGACAACTAATCTTTCCAAACAAATTAAAGTTTTAACAAATGTTCTTTTTATTGTCGATATAGGTTACTTTATAAATAAATAAGTTCTAACAAATATTCTTTTTATTGTCAATATCAAATTTATAGTAAGTTATTTATTTTGATCATAATATCTACTTTATGGTCAAAATATGTATTTTTTTCATAAATATGAAGTAGTAATGAATGAAAATATACATAATTTAGAAAAATTCATAGTGTCTCTAACTATTAATATAAGTAATTTACTTTTAGATCTAATCAATACAAATTATTTATAATAAAATTTTCTTAATAATTAAATTTCAGTCAAACGTGCATTAAATATAATATCCAATTTGACAATAAAATATTCACATTTCATGATTGTCTCAAAAAAAGTAATTAATAATGTGGAAATTATAGAAATCACTAGAGTTAAAATCTAGAGTTCAAAAATCAAATGAGTAATTTAACATTTCAAAAATCAAATTTTACATGTTTAAATATTAAATATTATTTATTCTCTCTTCAATCTCCTCTCTCCTCCCCCTCGTATTCTCTCTCCCACCCGTATTTATTCTCTCTCCAATATTTCTTCTCCCTCCTCTCATCCGTAGTATCTCTTTCCACCTATCTTCTCTCTCTCTACCAGCTTAAGAAAACGGTTCCAGCTCCAGCGATATCTGTTAATTTGAGCGATGAGGCTTATATTTTCATTTATTTTCATCGTGGTGGCGGCAGTGATGTCGAGTTTGAGGTCTATTGGTGGTGGTGTGCTGTGGTGGTGGTCGGGGCTGTAGTAGTTGTCGCGAGTGTTGATGGCAGCCTGCAGTGATCGACGATGACGTGGTGGTGTGGATGGTGGTTTGTGTGTGGGTGACATGGGTTGGGTGACAAGATCGTGCCGCTTGTTTTTCATTGTTTTGGTGATTGGTCTCTGTTAATGTGGTGGTGGTTTGTGTTGCAGTGGTGAGGGGTGGCTGGTGGTGTTGTGCTTGCTGTGGTGGTGGTCATAGATTATTTGAATGATTGTGACCATTAAATTAGTTAATATGTGATCAATAAAAAATATATGATCGATAAAAAAGATAAATCGGAACTAATGTGACCTAAAAATATATTAATTTGTGATCGTCTAATAAATTGTGACCTATAATATGTATGTGTGACCGATACATCAAATTGTGACGGCTTACTTTTTGATCTGTGATCTTTGAACAAATTGTGACCTATAAATTTTTGAATTGTGATCCTAAAATAATTCATGGTATTTAAAAATCATGATTTGTGACCGAAAAATAATATGTGACTAATTAAATTGTGAATTTGTGACAAACTGCATAAATAAGTGAACATAATATATTTAATTAGTACAAAATATATTTAATTAATTAATTAAATCATACATAAATTTTATTAAATAAAGTAAATCATAAATTTTAGGGAGCTTGTTCACAGATGGAAATTAATAGCTTGATTTTAGGGATTAATTGCAACTAAATCCCCCCTCTCTCTATCGGATGGAAACTAATTGCTTGATTTTCGGGATTAATTGCAATGAAATCCTCTCTCTCTCTAGGATTCTCTGTGTTTTGAAATTACAAACTTATCATCTTAAAATTGAAATATAGCATAGTTAATAACTGGATCATGAAATTTTTCCATTAATAATTGTAGTGTTTTTAATACAATTTGAATAATTGGACATTGGAATTAGGTTGAGGCTTAAATAATATCTGAGCTAATGCTAATATCTGGACCACAATTCTAAAATTTTATCTTAAAAATGTATATGTAGCCCAACAATGCCCCCATTACCTCCGCCTCTGGATTAACTACTTGAACATAAACTATTTAGTGTTGTTACAATTGATTTACTACTATTCTATGGATAACTATTATCTTTTTTGTTTTTCCTTTTTTAAATCTATCTTTTAAGATAGTTAAGATTCCTCATACGTTCTACTCAAATAAATAACCATATATCCTGTGATAATTTTAGCATGAATTTCATTAATTGTAAATCTAGTACCTAGCTATTATACAATAAAAATTAACTTGGTGTTAATATTATCTCTTAGTAATGACTAACTACGACGCCCCTCTACCAGCCAACATTGAAGCACTTTGGCCTTCTAGCAATAGGAACATGAAGCCAATCTATATGTCAAATGATAATTTATCTGGAAGTGTGGGAAGGTGGGTTAGGATTTCTATTCAAGTCTAAATTCATCAAATGAATATGCAGAACTAGCATATGAAATATAAAATTAATCCAAGAATAACTAATTAGTGAAAAGGAAAGTTAGTAGGCTTTATGTTCAGTTTTGTTTCATAAATTTGGAGAGTACATGTTCCATGAACTCTTTGAAGGCACTATTGTGCATTTATGTGTTTCTCAAGTTCATGACGGGTTTACGTGTAACGTTTTTTATTGGTGAATGTGTGGTTAAAAAGAGGAGACAAAAAATTATATTTTGGATAAAATGGAGCCCAAACATGGACTAGTATGCTTATTTCTTTGAGATTCTTATGTATCAAAAAAAAAAAAAAAAAAAAAAAAAAGCCTATTCTAGTTTACAAGATATAAGTGGAGGTTGATGTGCACTAAGAAATATAATTGATACTATGATAAACAATGTCAGCGGAGGTTGATGTGCAGCCATCATGATCGGAATCAGCGAAGGCAGAAAGATGAAGCCCACAATGGTTATTTTAAAACAGGCCATCAATAGTGAATCTTATGTACTAAATAATGCAATATTTGCTTAATAGCAATCCATTGCAAATCGGATGATATGTACATAAGGTTTTGAGAAAATTTATTCGCTTCGAAGGGAAGGTTTGCATAAGGGAAAGATATTGTAAGACACCTATAGTGTGTTGGACATGGGAACGGTGTATTCTTCTGGTTGTCATGTTTGTGCAGTGGAGGAGATCCGAATATATTTTTGTGGTACAAGGAGAAGACCAGTAGGTATGAAATGAAATGAACATCGAAAAAAATAATGGAGAGAACCTAAATATTATAGTAAGAAGCACTGAAAATGTGCCTGAATGAAGGTAAAATAGTGGGTTTATTCCTTGTCCCAAAGAAGCCTTCAAAGAAGAATTCATTGAACGGTTGAGATTTCGAAGAAATATGATCAACTGGACTTTATCCAGTTAAAAGGTTCCAATTCATCTCCAGAACGTGAAGTACATTTGACATGTAACCTGCTTCTCAGATGTGAAATACAAGTGTATGCTCTATTTGCCAACAACTTTTGAACAACCTTCATTTCCCATTTGGATTTGTTGTCCGTCATTGATTTATTGATAGGTTTTGAAGAGAGACCTATCATTCCAAATCTGTCGAACTTCTTCTATTAAATTCCCTCTAAAGACATTTAAATGTGATTAAAAAAAAAACAGTTTCGAAACATAAAAGAGGATTATTTCTTCTGCTGTTCTTCCGATGATTCAAGAAGTTCCTCCAACAAACTTGTAAGTATTATGCCCTAGGTCCAATCAACTTTGGACATTAATACTTTTATATATAATTAATGCAATTAAATGGCAGATCTATTATTTAATTAATAAACAATTAAATAAATAATAGAGTCCGTAGATTTAAATATTTGTAATTTGTTAATCACAAGGAGTTGTGATTGTGAGATACAAATTACATCTGATTGAATCTTAAATCATCCGTGGTCGTAAGTAATAACGAGATACGGATATCGTTATTACGGATAGACCATCACGTGTGGCATTTCTTACTTGTGAAGTAAGTAGATGATCTCACAAGTTAAAGTGTGGTGACACTTAAATGAACACGTGGATGTTTGTTATAGAACAAAACATTGGAGACCCGTCGAGAGATTCCACATGGATAACTATCTGAGTGTCGGTGGTTAATCTCTAACGTTCGGTAGTGAAATTGGTCCTTTGACTTGAGGTCGTCATGGTACCTTATATGAGGACAGTTAT
>NC_036245.1:13290826-13292979 GCF_002742605.1 Olea europaea var. sylvestris | reverse complement strand
ATATATATATATATATATATATATATATATATATATATATGATTTTATTGTTGTTGATGAGACTTATGAATGCAAAATCCCTCCATAAAATATTAAGTCACATTTGTAATCGCCTTCCGTCATTATAGTGAAAAACCAGAGTTCCAAATCATCTCAGCTTGTTGAGTACACTCAAGGCTGGTCCATTAGGGATATGTTTGACACTATGAAATATTTGATATTTCTGAATGATGGGTAGATAAATTTTAGAGGCATGCTAAGCTAACACGTAAAATGTGTGAAAACAAAGAGTTGTCAGCTTAATGATCTGGAAGTTGTATGGAGATACAATTGATAATAGTATCTACCCAAATATAATATTAGGGCTTGTTGAGTACACTCAAGGTCTTAATATAATAGATGGGATCCCAGCCCACTGGGAGTCAAGCATGGACTCCATAAATTTATGTGAGAGGGTCATAAATTTTATTTAAACAGTGGGAGCATAATTAATTTAATAAAAGACCATATTAAATTAATTGATGCATTTTATATATATTATTCTTTTTTTTTCGTCATTTACATTTATATTGAATCTGAGTGACCATATGTTTTGAATGGCATACTAGATGCCAACAACCAAACTATATTTTCTTAATTGACACTGCAATTTGAAAATTGTTCTTATGCATGAGAAAATTGATCACGTCCTTGAGTAGCCATTTTCAAGATACACCTGCTGATGACTCTATTAAAGAAGAGGTGGCTACTATAGTAAACGCAGTGATGATAATAGTACTGCAACGTATGTGATACTTGCAACTATGTCACTGAGTTACAAAAGCAACTTGTGAGTATAGATGTTAACACATAATTCTTCATTACAAAGAGTTGTATGATAATAATTATGTGTGGAAGGATATGAGACTTTCAAACAACTATACTGCTGCAAAATGACAGAGTAATCTTCAATCGATGCTTGGACACTGAAGATGATTGACGTTGAGAAATGTCTCAACTGTGTTCAATCATAAATAATGAACTAACTAGTGACTTGGTTCTGCAATCTCTGTCAGAGAAAGCTATTCATAACTAATTATGAATTTAATGTGAATAAGCTTGAATGCACAAAATATTGAGTTGCTTAATATGTTTAAGACTGTTAAGCCCAACATCAAAGTTAGTAGTGGGCAAACCATTGATTCCTTTAAAGATATTAAGAGGAAGTTTAAAGGGACTTTGTGAAAGTACCCAATATGGTTAAGACAGTATAAGCGAAAGGACAAATACCAAATCTAATGACCCTTGGTTTCATTATAGAATGAAAGGTCATTGGAAGGAATATTATATGACTTACGTCTACTTCACGAGTTTCTTAGGTATATGATACCAGGTGTAAATATCGTATTTATACAAATATGGAGAAACTAAAAGAAGTAGACCACTGCGAGAGGGAGAAGTTGACATACACGTTGGAGATGAGCAAAGATTGCTACATTACCTGTATGAATATACTTTTTGCCATTGCCTTTTGGTTTAGTATTGAAATGTCGTTTTATGCCAACTATAGCTGGAACATTAAAATGAATTTCATGTTCAGACATGAACTATTTTAATGTTAAGGACAATTGTTGTTCTTATTTATCTTGTTAAAGATCCTAATGGCTATGGTAAATTATAAAAGGACATTTATATTCTTTAATACTAAAGATTCTATAATAAGTATAGAAATTATAAGGCATAAATACTATAATCTAATTATTACCAAAAATCTGGCATGACAGACTTTGTCATTTAGATGAAATATAATTCCAAAGTTACATAAAGATGTATACTTGGGATTAATTCATTTTGACAAGTACAAATTATGCATGTCTGGCACAATAACCAAATCTTCTTTTGCTTGAAAAGAAGAAAAGGTCAGCATAATTACTGGTCTAATGCATAGCGATGCATATGGATTCATGTCAATCAATGTCAGGTAATGTTTCTCTTATTTCATCAATAATCAAGTACACTTGATGAAAACTCAAACATGAAACTCTTGAAAAGTTCAAGGGATTCACACTAGAATTAGAGAAACAAAGAGGTAAAGATACCTTCACATTAAGATTCGATCAAGTGAGAGTATCTTAAAGATAAAATTTAGATTATCTAAGAGAGAATGAGATTCT
>NC_036245.1:13251693-13290231 GCF_002742605.1 Olea europaea var. sylvestris | reverse complement strand
GGATTATAGTTTCACGGTAAACGAACGAATTTGGTTTTGTCATACCACGTGACATTTCCCGTCACATGTATTGCCCTGACACATTGCTAGATGTCAATCAGGGACGGCGAATGTGAATTGACGATAAATTAAAAGGGTGCTTCAATTTATCAATTTTGATTAGATCAAAATAATATTTCACGTCGTTAGACATCGTGGTCGGGAACCTAATGGGTCACACACAAAAGAGAATTGGAAGATTGCAAATTGCCAATTGGTTAATTTAACAATCGTTGGATAAATTAATTAATAGGATTTGTTATTTATTTTTTCGAATTAATTAATTGGATTAATTAATTCACGGACCGGGTTTAATTAATTGGATTAATTAATTATTGGACCGGACCGGGCCGAGCCTGTTTGGATTTATATAAATACATAATTAGGGTTTGAGGTCCATGAAGGTTTTCATTATTCTTGCTGGCACAAGAAAAACCCTAGATGCTGCAATTATATTCTCTGTGTGGATCACCGTTGGAGGCTGGACAATTGGACAGCTGTGGTGGCGAATCAAAGTTGTGGAACGAAAAGAAAAGCAAAAGGATTGCAGATCTGGAAAAGGTATAATCTTATCACAATTTCTATCTAAACACAAAGGCGATTCTTGGTGAGAATCGAAAATTATTTTAAATTCCGCTGTGCATGTATAAGTAGATTCTCAACAACACTATCATCCAGATACTCCAGCTCATTTTTCTCTGGCCTTGCTGTCGAAGGACCTGAAGTCGGCGGGGACGACGACAATGAAAATGCAGCTTGGCCATAAGTCATCGCCACCTCCTCTGCCATATCAAATGTTCCGAGCCACATGCAAGCTTCTTGCCTAGTTGGATTGCTACTTACCACTGGTCAAAATTAATGTATCAGAAAATGTAACAAGTGCTTCCACCAATTGAAAATGAATCTTTTTTTCCACGAAATGAAAATGAATCTTATACTAACTACATATAAATTACATGTAATTTTTTTTTTTTTTTGGGTGTATCTTTCTGTATCAATATATTGCAAAATTTCTTGTACGAAATGTAGAACGAACCCATTTGTTGAAATTACATTTAGAGTCTGAAAACTTTACCATGGTGTTGAGTCTTTTAAACATTCGCTCAAGGTAAGATAATTATCTATAGATCACAGTATTCAATAAATTGAAAAGCCATTTAGAGAATAGAAAAGCACAAACCCATAGTTTTGTTTACTTTGTCAAAAGGAAGAAAAGGAAAAGAAGATATGGTTTCCATATTTTAATAACAAAACTCAAACATAAGTTCTAATAAGTAGTAACACTCGTCAAGCATAAGAGATAAATTCATAAAAAAGTTCTAATTATTGATAACACTCCTCAAAGCATAGAAAATACATTACACCGAATAATGTATTTGCACCAAATAATTATTTTCCTAATGAGCAACTTAAATCATATGAGCAGAACTTATAACACATACCTTGTCTAGCATTAATGTCTTCACCAAAGGGAACTGCTTCTTCGTCGAGATTCTTTTTCTCCTTTTTTCTTTTTTCCCTGACGGCTGCCATTTGAAATAGTATTGAACAATATGAAGGTTCCAACTTCTGGCAAGGATCGAAACTTTTTGCCAACCTTTTCATGTGTATAGTACTGCAAAGTACAAAAGAAATCAGTGAGGAGCCGACCTACTAAAACATAGCTAGTTGCAACTTTATTTTGACTGGGCCATACCCTCCGGCCTTCACAACTTAGTAGGTTTAGAAAATGAAATATGGAAGTTAACTAATGATAGTAAGTTAAAAGTAAATAGTTAAAAAAAAAATTAAAAAAAATAGTTACTTAAAAGTTTGAAGGCCTAATGGACTGTTATAATTTTGAGGATATCCACCACCATATTTTATTGTATGAGAGAAATTCCGTCCTCCCGCTTCCAAACAAAAGCCAAGAACTGTAAAATAAATTTCAACTATAATAAGTTGTAAAAGAATTTTAGCTTATATACCTTGTCAGTTATATTGTTGGGGCTGTCGCGTTTTCGGACATCATGTGTCCAGCCCATTAATCGCTCTTGCAACAGCAAACTGTAACTTGTGTTCACAAGGCTGTGTTCTTTGTCATTATCACCATCTCTGATTCTTCTACACGTGTTCGCTTTGCTTTTTTAACCTCATTTTTACCTTCTTTCTGGTTTATAGACAATAGGTAGTTGATGAAAACATCTTCCTGGATCTGTGTATAAAATCTAAGAAGCATCAGAACACTAGCAATAAATAAGAGATCAAAAGAATATGCTTCTAAAATTCAAGATACTGGTGTGTGTTGCCTAATTAAGAATTAGGGAACAAAACAGCATGAGAACACAAAATATGAACTAATTAACATGCAATAATGAGTCCCATAATATATTCAAAAAAACCAAAAGTTCATTGTTTTTAGTTCACTAAAAAAACCTAGAATTATAATTATTGCTTGTTGTGTTAATGGTGCCTAAGAAATTTCAAATATAGAATAAAGAATAAAGGTTTTTTATTTTAATCTACCTTTACTCATTTTTTCTACGATGGCTAAAATTATATTATATCTTGAATTATGAAGAAATTTACCTCATGCATCTGAAGGATAAAGCATTCATCACCTCCTCCTGAAAGGAAGGTTATGATATTTTAATGCCATATCCAACAAACATAGAAACTGAATCTGATTATACTAGTAGAGAATTCATAGAGTAATGGTTTCTAACTGAAACCCTAACCAAGTAAAAAAGGAAAATGACAATAAAAGCAATAGAGAGAAACTAGAGAGAGATCCAAATTTAACAATTTGGACTCTACGTTTCCGATGACGGAGTTAGAATATCTTATTTGGATGAGCAGAAATTATCTAGCAAGCAAAAGTTAATATAAATAATAACACTATTATTTCTTTTCATGCACAATATCACTTTCAATTTCAATATCCCTTTCATCTTGAGCAACTATACCGACATTGCTACATTTCTTTCTATCAATATTTTGACCTTTAAGAAGATTTTCATTTAAAATACCTCTCCATAACTGTTGACATTGAATTGAATACTGCTTAAATGGAAATTTATAATGTCATTGAAAATGAATATAAGAAATAAAGAGTTTTAATTTAAAGAAAATCTAACAAATGCTAAAATGGAGTGTTAATAACTTCGAATATTATAGCGCAGAATTCTCATTTCTCGAACGAACATCAAAACCCAGGAAAGTGGAGCTCTTGATCAAACTATTGAGCTTAAAACCCACAAAAAAATTTACTTTATTGATATAAAATCAATTACACAATTTGGACAAAATCACTTCTCTCTTTAATTCTCTCTCTAAATTTATATTCTTACATATATATACTGCTACCCTTTATCTCACTCCTCTGCTCACACTCATACTAAACACGACCAATACACACATTTATAGAATCCTAGGACAGTGGGCTAAATCTTCTAGTATGGCGGTGGCTCCTTCTCCGGATTTCAGTGGTCTTCTCCTTCTATCCAACTCCAGATTTTTCTACAAATGGTGGTTAACTTCAAAGCTTCCAGACACATAGGGTTGACATAGTGGTGGGAAACAGAGGAGCAAATTTGCAAGTGCCGTAGTAGTGAGAGAGGAGTAACTTTTATTATTTTTTTCCCCCATTTTTGTTAATATTAATTAAAAAAAAAAACCAGAAATTTTTGGATTTTCCACTGACTGCCCTTGCCCAAGTGTGCCTCCGCCCCTGTCCGTGTCGGTTGAAATCCCATCTCACTAGCGTATTTGTTAACTCTATTGAGTTAAACCAAACATAGAAGGGAGCAAAATAAAAAAACTCAATCTATAAATACGATGAAAATATAACTCAATCTATAAACAAGATGAAAATATAACTTTTATCGATTACCTTATTAACGAAAAATTAATCGTTAACTATACAATGAAAAAAGGAGTTACATTTTTCTCTTTGTGCAAAACCTTTGAATATACATAAAATTATGAATGCATAGGCTCATAAGCCCACGCATATATAGGGAGAAAGGAGAGGGATTACTAAAGAGTGATAAAATTGAATAAATTTGGGAGAATATTTAAGGACTACTAATTTTATCACCTTAGAATTCCTAAGCCACCATGAGACTATGTTTGTTTACTGCCACCCTCTCCCTCCACTGCTGCAGCTGCCCTTGCATTCACTATAACTACTTCTCGATTCATTTTTTAATCCCTTCCAGGCATCAAATTAGCAACAATTTTTTCAATTCAAAGAGAACCCAATACAATCCGTTTTGCAAATATATGCGCTAAATTGATAACAATCTCCATGAATGCTTCCCCAAAATGTTAGGTCCTCGTCTTTCACTATTAACAATCTAAGAATCCCTAGAATTTCATATTAATCAATAATTTCTTTTCATTGTTTAGTGCCCATTCCCACGGACATTTTCTGTCCAAAAATCCGATGAAAGAGTATGTGCAAGTTATCTTGGACAATGTGGTGAGCGTCCAATTGCTAAAAATACATATATAATTTTAGTTGTTAGAGGCGTGAACTAGTTTGAAAGCATTAACATAATTCACAATATTTCATATTGATCAAGTATCAAAATTGATGGATTGACGAAGACAAAAATGTACCCTTCTTATTTGTTCTCCTCCTATTAGTTTTATAATAAATAAATTTATTGTCATACAACATCTCAAAACAGAAAATTTAATGTGTTTGATCAAAATTTTGTACTGGTTTCAAAATTGACAAACTCGAAAAATCTAGAATCATATGCTAGCACACAAGATTCTAGCATGCATTTATCATTTTTTAAGACTTGTGTTCATGAACTTATTGATTTACATAAAAATCTAGGGAAAAATTACGATGATTCTTCTAATATAATTAGCTTGTTGCTATAAAACTCGATGCATTTTTAAATATTTGAATGTAATTACATTAGATAATAGAAATTAAAAATTCTAATTCATATTACCTTTATTTTGACGAGATTTGATGTATAAAGTATGTTTTCAATTAGAGGAAAATTCCAGTGGTCTGAATCCACTTAAAATATAGTTAAGACATACAAAACTTTGTCCCCCAGGACACATCCCAACTGGCAAAGAAGAGGGCGCTTCAAGGCTGACAGATTAGAGGTCATGAGTTCGATTCCTGGAAGGCTCTTGGAAGGCAGATATTCTCTTGGAAGGCAGGATTTATCCTATAAGGCAGGAGCTCTACTGAAAGGCAATGTGCAAAGATGGAAAATACGACTTGCTTGGCACTTTGGCAGATCAGTTGGGGGGCTCTTGAACACTGGTCAGTTTGGAGCACAACCTGCGGTTTAACCTGTCTGCAGCTTGAGAGGCCAAGGTGTAGACTCCAAGATTTAGTTACTGGAAGGTGGATATCTGGATATCAAAAAAAAATAAATAAATAAATAAATAAAGAGGCATACAAAACTTTCAACTATATTATGATTGGACTACAGTTTAAAATTGAAAACATGATCTATATATATTTTTAATCAATTTAAAAATATAGTCCTGAAACTTCTCTCTGTACAAGCTATTCAAATAACAAAAATTCTCACCCTCGTAGGCATAACTCGATATAAAAAATAAAAAGTAAAAATTTGACAAACAGATTTTATATAAGCATTAAGCAAAAACCAAACCATAATTCCCTGTAGCATAGCAGTCAAAAAAAAAAAATCAAAACAAAAACAAAAAGAATAGATAATGAAATTGAGCTAAGCCTCCCACCATCAAGTTAGCGAACAATGTACAGACAGAGAATAAAAAGGCAGAAAAAAGACATGTAATAATTGAAAAAGAAAATCATGAAAAAGGAAGATTACATATGTACCTCAATCTCTAATACTCTTTCCCCTGGTAGAGCGCAAGAAATTGGCTCCGGATACAATTTGCCATCCACTGAGAAGAATTGAAGCTCCGTTGTCCCTGTTGGAAATATGTGAAGAAAATCTCAAGGTTTTAGATTGTGAAAGATCGAAGAGAGCTGAAAGAGTGTATGTTTAGCCTTTGTATATTATTTATTATTATTATTATTATTATTTTTTTTTTTTTTTTTTTATGATGGGGGAATCCGCAGCCGCTATTTTTCGGGTGCGCACTGGGTAAATCCTCAAACTGATGCAATAGCCTGCAAAACATGTCAGTTAGGTAAACCGCACTAGACAAGTCCTATGCGACAGATTCGACCGAGAAAGTGTTGGAATGGGGAATCGAACTCCTAACTAAAGGCCTCCACACTTACCTACTCTACCAATTTGACCACCCCATGAAGGGCAGCGTTTGTCTATTAGATTTTATGATAGTGCACAATACCTCATTTTTCTTTCAGAACGTAGGGCCTACTTATGGTGTCAGATAGGTCCCACAAGCCAAATTAACCTTGACTACATTGTAGAAGACTATTAGGTATTTAGATGCTTGTTTTGTAATGTTTTTAAATGATTATAAAATATGGGTCTTACGTAATTTTTGAACAATAAGGGAATAGTAATTAGTGAGTCCTATAAAATGTATGAATAAATAAAATGTTATGGGTCTTATGAAATATGTGAAAAAATAATATGTTCAACAAGTTAAATTAAAACATAAACTAAGGCAAATTGTGCTCAATTGTATGCATGCAATGCATGCAATCTGTCGACAGGTTTCCTTACCATTTTTATTCTGTTGAAAAAATTGGTTTTAATTATTAGGTTTGACCAATTAATTTAGTGAGTCCCGTTAATCGGAAATAAAATTTCTTTGGCCGAATGTGTTCTACTCCATGAGTAGATTAATATGGTATATTTATTCTCTCAAAACCAATTTAGGGTGAATGAGAAATTAAGGCAAAAAAATGCCTACTTGATGTTGAAATAAAATAGGTGGGAAATTAGAAAATACCAATCTCACATACGAAAACTAAAAGAATATAAATCATCTTATATAGCTCAAGTTTGGGACTTGGGTTTGGACCCCAAGGGGTACCAATAGTCTTTGAAGGGGAGAGAACCTACATGCTAGTAGGTTAAGCCAAAGCCCACACGCGCCGCCGTCCGTCCGATAGGCCGACCGGCTCGGCTCGGCACTGTCACAGGTCGTGAGCCAAGCTGATATATATTTTTTTGGTAAAATAACATTTAATTATATTATTTTATTATTATAATAATAATATATTTTATGTTATTAATTTTTTCTTCCCCGAATTTTCTATGAGTGACACGTGGTACGGTGCTTCTAGAATTTAGCGGGTTCTGGCGGTTGACTGTTTAAGTGGGGGTTGGCGATTGACTGTCCAAGTGACGGTTGACTGTCCAAAGTGGCGGTTGACTGTCCAAACCGTTTGTGTCTTTTGGACACAACTTTTCGACAGTTGTGTCTGTTGGGATACAACCTTTCAACATCTATAAATAGCCCACCATACCCCAATTTTTATTCATTCCAAAAATCAGAATTGATTTTCTACTCTCCCGAAATTATCCCTTTGTCCTGCATAATTTCTGTTCTTATAATTCAGTCCTCGAAAATTACTTTTCGTGCATTTCACTCATCTAGTGTGTGTGGAGAGATCTAAACTTTACGGGTTCGTCGGGTCTTGTAATTTGGAGTACTACTATTACAAGACGAGGTGTTGTATCTTGGGAAACGAGTGCTGCAATACCGTTAGTACCAGTGCAGGGCATTATCGTTTTAAGGAGAAAGGGTCGAACTCTTGTCTCGACCGTTCAAAACCATCCAAACGTCGTTACTCTGCCCAAATATAAATTACGGTAACACTATTATCTACTATTATTTTTCAACATATTCTGTAGTTATTTTTATTGGATTATGTCGCCATTTATTTTTTGTAGTTTATTTGTTATATGTAAAAATTTAATTTTTAATGTCCTCTATGTATAGTTAATAAACTACTGTTTCCAAATAAACCGTTATGATTTTTTTTCTGTGTCTTCTACTTCTATACTGGGATATCTAATGATTTTGCAATTATATATAACTAATTATCTTTAATGTTTATAGCATTAAGAGTTACGATTAACCAGTTTAAAATAACACTATTAAGCATGTTGTTATAGTTAATTAACTACTATTCTACAAATAATCATTATTAATATTTTTTTTTCTATCTTTTAGTTTAATATTAGGAGATGTGATAGTTAAGATTCCTCGTGTGTTTTACTCATATTAAATAACTATTTATCTTATGATAATTATAGTATTAATTTAATTGTACAGTTCAGTACCTAGCTATTGAACAACAAAAAATAACTTGGCATCAATATTATCTCTTAGTCATGACTAGTTACGATGCCCATTCATTTCTCTCTCTATTTTAACTAGATATTTTTAAAAATTATCTGTTATTCTTAGCAAACTATGAAATGTACGATAAAAAAATATATAAAGGGAAAATCATATAATGTTTTCCCTAATGAAATTGTCTAAGTTAATATATGGTCAAAGTTTCACTAAAAATATCTTCTACAACATTAAAATCCGTAATGGTGAAGAATACAGGTTCTTTATGAAGTAAAAATTATTAATATAAAGAAAAAATGAATAATCATCCCAACAAGGTGAGCATGAGTAGAATCCACACTGAACCTATCCTCCACCAGGTGATAATGCAGCGCTTTGGCCTTCTAGAAAAGGAATGTGCAGCCAATCTATATTTAAAATGATAATTCATGTGGAAGTGTGGCAAGGTGGAGGATTTCTATTCAAGTCTAAATTCATCAAATAAATATATAGAACTAGTATATGAAATATAAAATTAATCTAAGACTCACTAATTAGTGAAAAGGAAAGATTAGCGGGCTTTTTGCTTAATTTTGTTTCTTAAATTTGGAGAGTACATTTTTCGTTAACTCTTTGAAGGTAATATTGTACATCTATGTGTTTCTCACGTACATGATAAGAGAAAACAATAGCGTATTCTAATTTACAAGATATATGTGGAGGTTGATGTCCACTAAGAAATATGATTAATACCATGATAGCCAATGTAAGCAGAGGTTGATGTGCGGTCATCATGATCGGAATCAGAGAAGACATAAGGATGAAGCCAACAACGGTCATTTTAAAACAGGCCTTAGTGAGTTATTTGTAATAAATAATGCAATATTTGCTTGACAGCAGTCCATTGCAAATCAGACGATATGTGCTTAAAGTTCAAGGAAATTTAATCACTTCAAAGGAAAGGTTTGCGCGAGTAAGGGAAAGATATTGTAAGACACTAATAGTTTGCCAATATGTAGTAGCGTTGCCATGTAGAGAGAGCAATCAGAGAGAATGAGAATAAGAGTGAGTGTACTGTACATAGGGGTGGTGTATTCTTTGGCGTTGCCGTGTTTGTGCAGTGGAGGAGATCACGAATATATTTGTGTTGTGCAAGGGAAAGACCAGAAGGTATGGAATAAAATCCACATCGATAAAAATAATGGATATAACTTAAATCTTTTAGTAAGAAACATTGAATAGTGTCTGAAGGAAGGGAGGTAAGATAGTGGGGTTATTCCATGTCCGAAACAGATCTTCAACGAAGAATTGGTATAACGGTTAATATTGTGAAGAAATATTATCAATTGCCAATTGGACTCTATCCAGTTTAGAAGATTTCAATTCATGTCCGGAACATGAAGCACATTTGACAATGTGACTTACGTGAATGTGAAATACAAGTGAATTTTTTGTTTGTCAATGACTATTGAGCAAGCTTCGTTTTCCATTTGGATTTATTGTCCATCTTTGACTTCTTGCTAGGTTTTGAAGAGAGACCTGTCATTGCAAACCTGTTGAACTTCTTTTAATTTCCCTCTAAAGGCATTTAAATGTGATTAAAAAAAGTCTAGAAACATAAAAAAGAATTATTTCTTCTGCTGTTCTTCCAATGATTCAAGAAGTTCATCCAACAAACTATCATCCAGATACTCCAGTTCATTTTTCTCTTGCCTTCCCGTCGAAGGACCTGAAGTCAGGGAGAATGAGGCAATGAAATTGCAGCTTGGCCATAAGCCATTGCCACCTACCTTGCCATATCAAATGTTCCGAGCGACAAGCAAGCTTCTTATGTAGTTGGATCGCTGCGTATTTCTGGTTGAAATTAATGTATCCGAAAATGTAACAAGTGTTTCCATCAATTGAAAATGGATCTTTGTTTACAAAAAGAAAATGAATCTTATACTAACTCCAAAGAAATTACATGTAGTTTTCTTGTCCCTTTGTGTATCAAAATAAACCCATTAGTTGAAATTATGTTTGTAGAGTCTAAAAACTTTTCTATGTTGAAATGTTGAATCTTGGAAAACATTTGCTTAAGGTAAGATATCTATATATCATGGTATTCAATAAATCGAAAAGCCAATTAGAGTATAGAAAAGTACACAGCCCATAGTTTTGTTTAATTTCTCAAAAGGAAAAGAAGAAACGGTTTCCATATTTTAATAAGAAAACTCGAACAAAAGTTCTAGCAAGTATAACACTCAAACCATAAGAAAATAGATTCAACAAAAAGTTCTAATTAGTAATAACCCTCGAAGCACGTAAAAATGAATTACACAAATAATTATTTTCCTCATGAGCAACTTAAATCATATGAACAGAGATTATAACACATACCTTGCTAGCATTTCTTCACCAAAGCGAACTGCATCTTCATCTATGTTTTCGAGATTGCTTTTCTCCTTTTTCCTTTTTCCTTTGTGGCTACTTTTCGGAACTGTGTTGAACAATATAAAGGTTCCTGTTGACCAATAAACCTCCAATTGGTGGATTTTCCGGGCTCGGTATACCAATCTCCACCTTTTCAACACCCAAGCAAATCACGACCCAAACCTCTAACTTTCTTGTACACTCTGGTTGCCTTACCTTGTACCCACTAAGGACACAAAAGGGACGGTGTTTTCAGCCACAAAGGCTAGAGAAGAGGAAGAAGAAGAACCGGCCAAAGCAAGAGCACGAGCATAGAGGTAGAGAGTTTTTCTTCTAAGACAAAACACGTGAGTAGTAGAAGACCAAGGAGGCTAGCTTATATAGTTTAGGTTAGGTCAAATATATGGGCCAAGTCAATATAAAGAGGTTAAGTGGGCCAATGTATATAAGCCGTCCAATGAATGTGGAAGCTGGGTCATGAGCAATACTAATTAATTAGGTTGTTCCAAATGGTTCAAATAGTTTTAGGGTTGTGTCCCCAATCTTGGGTGTCGATATTTAATTTATCGAACATCGGTTTAATATCACCGCCCGGGATTATTGCGTATCAAAAAATCCAACAATCTCCATCTTGATGTCTAAAAATTAGCAAGCAACCAAAAACACAAAGTTTAAACTTGCACAATCAAGGTAATCCAATGAAATTGGTTTCACAGATCTTACCTCGTGTTTCGAATCGAAATACACATCATACCTGCTCCATGTACTCGCCGGGGCTAAGGTCCAAAAGCACCTAAGTAGGAAACAAGTATCACAGTAAACAAATAATCATGCGATGAAGATATTATATAGGATACTACACAAATCTTTTAAGAAAATCACGTTCACACAGAACAATATATTAAAACCATGTTAATCAGTGTACGGTCAAACACATATGCAACAAATGCATAAATGACCCCACGAAAGATCTCACCACTTATGCTATCCTATTTCGTGTTACTTCCACCTTGATAACACATATTTCCTCTCATCGCCTACCATGCTCACTAAACAAATCATTCAAATGACCATGTACTCCTAGGGATCTACACTCTACCTTATCAAAAGACATCTAACACACTGCTAATGCATCCTAACCTACTATGCATGCAAACGATCACACTAAGAAATCACATCACCTCAAATTCATGCAAACACACATATCAAACAAATTAAAGTGCAACATATAGTCATGCAACAAATTAGGCAATCACACATGCAGAAAGGATCACACACAGATGCATATGCAATGACTATGTTTACTCTTTCAATAAACCTCGCTGGGGTCATAGCTCGACCCCTCAACCACATTTGTCTCACCTCTCACATAACCCTTCTTCTTGGGACAATCCCTAATAAAGTGTCAAGACTTACCGCAACTATAACACAGCCTACTACTAGACTTGTCCTGTCCTTTACCCTTTATCTTACCACCTTCATCACTCGAGTCACTATTCGAATCACCACTATTTTGAACTCTAACCAAATATATTTGCTTAAACTTCATCCTACTCCATATCATGTGTAACTCACCACTCCTCTTATTTTCATTTTCAGCCTTAATTTTCATATCTTTACTTCTAAGAGAATCTATGACAATTTCAGGTGTCTACGTATCCCTATTATACTTAGTGGCATTTTCAGCTTCCTTATATGACTCGGGCATGGAATTAAGCATGATAATAGCCTTATATATTTCAGATACGATTTCTTCACAATTAACAATATCTTGGACAAGTTTATTGAAAACATCCAAATTGTCATCGAGATCCTTTGAAGGATCCATTTTAAAACTGAAGAAACGCTCAAGAAGATAAAGATTATTGAGAGTAGATTTAAGCAAATACAGGTCTTCCAACTTCGTCCAATGATCTTTCGTAAACACGACGTCAAACAGGTGTAAAATGATTGAGGTATAAACAAGTTCATCGGCTTCTTCTTTTTGTTCTTTTGAAAAATTAGTTTAAAAATTGCCTTCAATGGCTTTTGAAACGTTTTGTTGGACCAAAATACCCTTCAGTTTTTGTTGCCAGATTGAAACATCATATTTTCCATTAAAAATACCAACTCTGAAATGCGAAGACATTTTTTGAAAAAACGAAGCAATGAAATGCACAAATAGGTCATACAAAATAATCCTACTACCACAATATAAATTGTCCTAGATTGTCAGGGTTTTGTAAGACTCACTGTCTTAGATCAAGGGAACGTTCGAACGGGTGAGGTCTAGGTATTCTAACAGAAGTAATAACACAGTAAAATTTACAATGCTACAAAATATGTATATCCAATTAAACGAAATTTCACGGCAATTTTAGCACAAAGCACAATACGCTAATTTATCCAAAAATAAGTACTCAATCACAAAAAATTAAGAGCAAGTAATCCTAATTTCTAGCACAAGCAGTGGTTGCTAAGCAATGACAACACCCCAATTCCAACGATCACTCTACACGATGATCTGCTAATGCTAAAATTTAAACTGAGATAAGCCAATATACCAGAGCGGACCTATCTGAGTTCGTAAATTATGAGAGATGTGAATTTATCACTTTAGGACCACCACTATTCGTTCTAAAGTTTTTGAAAACTATAGCAACAAAAAAATCGCGATCGAGTCCAGAACACCCGAAGAACAACTATCTCCAGATTCTACTATAGACCCTGAAATAGAAAACTTTCAATACGAAAAATGTCAGAAATAATGTGAAGAGCAGACTACTTGAAGACAACTCCTCGAAATTCCCATCCACGTACCCTTGCCAGAATGCCCACACGTCGCCACCGCCGACCACCCAGCACTGCCTCTACGTGTAGATCACGATTTGGCCTCCGTTTCACCAAAAGACGTCTGGATTGGTCAAAAATTGAGGTTGCAAGTTCGATTTTTGTAAAGAAATTCGAACAAATTTTCTAGACAGCTTTCTGTTTCATTTTTGGTCAGATTTTGGCCGAAAATTCCATCCCAACCTCGCTCTGACACCAAATGTTGAACAATAGAACTCCAATTGGTGGATTTTTTGGGCTCAATATACCAATCTCAACCTTTACAACACCTAAGCAAATCATGACCCAAACCTCCAACTTTTTTCCACAATCTAGTTGCTTTATCTTGTACCCACTAAGGACACAAAATGGACAGTGTTTTTAGCCACAAAGGCTAGAGAAGGGAAAGAAGAAGAACCGGCCAAAGCAAGAGCACAAGCATAGATGCAGAGAGTTTTTCTTCTAAGACAAAACACATGAGTAGTAGAAGACCAAGGAGGCTAGCTTATATAGTTTAGGTTAGGTCAAATATATGGGCCAAGTCAATACAAAGAGGTTAAGTGGGCCAACGTATATAAACCACCCAATGAGTGTGGAAGTCGGGCTATGAGCAATACTAATTAATTAGGTTGCTCCCAATGGTCCAAATAGTTTTAGGGTCGGGTCCTCAATCTTGGGTGTCGATATTTAATTTATCCAACATCGGTTTAACATCATCGTTTGGGATTATTGGGTATCAAAAAACTCAACAGCTCCAAATCAAATTCATACTTTGTTTTTACTGTCCCAAACCATCCAACCTCCACTACTTAGTAGGTTTAGAAAATGAAACTTCTAATAATAGTATGTTAAAAGTGAATAGTAGAAAAAACACAATAAAACGTCAATTAAAAGTTTAAAGGTCTAAATGTACTGCTTTAATTTTGAGGATATCCACCACTGGATTTTATTGCATAAGAGAAAATTACAACCTTTGATTTCGATACAAAATAAAATAGTTTTAACTTATACACCTCATTAGTTATATTGTTGGGCCTAACACATTTTCGCACATCAAGTGTCCATCCCACTAATCGGTCTTGCACTAGCAAACTATATCTTGTGTCCACAAGGAGCTGGCTGCTGGTTTCTTCAGTTATTTTCACCATCTTCTGTTCTCCCATACATGTGCTTTGCTTTTTTCACCTTGTTTTTACCAATATTCCGGTTTATGGACAATTGGTAGTTGATGAAAATGTCTGCTTGGATGTACAAGCTAGAAAGATTAGAACACTACCAATAAATAAGAGATCAAAAGCTTAGGCATGTAAAATCTAAGTTAACATTGTGTGTTGCCTAATTAATAATTAGGGAACAAGACAACATAAGAACACAAGCATGAACTAATTAACATACCGTTGACATCGAAAAATGTACCTCTAGCGTGGCCAACAGATCCCAAGACCTCTCACATCCAGATAAGTCGTGTTCCTATACACTAGGACAAACCGTTAGTCATACGTTGTCTTCTCTGGTAGGGGTGGAGCAGACCGTGTACGCTTCGATGGTCAAGTCAGTTTTTGGAAATAAATGTATGAGTATGGGAGGGCTTTTAACATGAGCCTCCAATATAAAAGGGGGTCGGTATTGGGATTAAAGTAGAAAATACAAAGAGAAAAGGTGTAGTATCAAAATCTAAACTTGCATTATCCTTCAATGACACTAAGTGTGAGCTTTTATAGCGTGAGATAGTGAGTGTAGACCATTGAATGAGAGGACACGTGGTCATATCCTCTTGGACTTAACCTCCCATCATGAGCATCAATCAATCACAGTGTATTAATGCTAATGCCAACTTCCCTTCCATAAGTTGTAGCTTGCAGCAGTTGACTTGACCAAGTAGGTTGGCTATGGTGGCTGTGGCAGGGAGTTATCACGTCAATCATATCAGTAGATCTGATTCGAAGGGTGTTTAGCCAAAGAACCTTGCCTCCTTTTCCTGAGGGGTTCAGTTATATAGGGGTTTGGTTATATTGAGGTTCAGTTATATAAAGGCCGCAAGTTTGCACACGTGGACTTAACCCATCCACATCGGCTCAGCTATTAAGTGGGACCTAGCTAGGGCCTTTGTTGGAGAGAACATACAACAATAGTCCCCGAAGTCTATGTATGCGTATTTATATAATACGTCGACTTGAAAAGTGGGAGAAAGAAGAACGAAAAATGAACGCGATATAACACATAGTCCCTGAAGTCCAGGTATTGATATTCATATAATATATGGACTTGAAAGGTGTGGAAAGAGAGGACGAAAAAGAAATGTGGCATGCATGGAGAAAGAGAATGATGGGATTTCGAAGGAAGAGGCGATGCCATGGGGAGAGGCGAGTCGGTTGCAATATGTGGAAGCCGTAATGAGGCTTCGAGGAAGAGCCAATGCCATGAAGAGGCAAGCCAGTTGTAATATGTGGAAGTCATAATGAGGCTTCGAGGGAAGAGCCGATGCAATAAGAGAGGTGAGCCGGTTACATCCTGAATAATGAAGATATTTATCTCTTACATTTGCAAGATAAAGCATTCATTATCTTGGTCCTTTTTGTTGGATTTAAAGAGTTAGAACCTCAACCTTTTAGTTTCTATAGTTATATCCCTCTTTCTTTCTCTTGATCCCATCTCCTTCTTAAAGGAAATGGATGATCTTTTAACATTGTATTCAAAACATAGAAACTGAACCTAATTATACTAGTTGTTGACAATTCGTAGTGTAATGGTTTCTTACTAAAACCCTAACCAACTTGGAAAGAAAGAAAATGGCAATAGAAAGCAATGGAGAGAAACTAGAGAGAGATCCAAAATTAACAATTAATGATGAGTGTGTTTTTACACATTTATTAGGCACTTTAATGAGCTAATTAATGGTGAAATTGGATGGATTCCACATAATTATGTAATTATGGTTTGTAGGCCAAAATTCAAAATTGAAAGAGAAAAGAGCTATAGGAAGGAAAAGAGGACCAAAAGTGCACAAAAACATGACTTTGGGGGACCAAAGTGTACAAGTGTCGAAAGTTTTGAGGACTAAAATGTATAAGATAAAAGTTGAGAGATTGGACGCTCAATTAACCAGAGGACTAGAGTTGAAAAAAGAGAAAAAAAAGGGAAAGTGGGGCCTAGGCCCCACGCTGCTGGCACAAAGGTAGAGCCGCGGCGCCACTCACTGGCGCCTAAGGGCATGGCTACCGAGAGACCTGTTTGGCAACTTTTTAAAGTGGCAAGACCATTTTTCAATAATTTGACACGCTTATTGGGCCTTTCAGAAGGCATTTTGAACCATTTCCATCCATCATTCAAAGGAAAGGAAAGAAGAGAGGGAAATAAGGAGAAAACACAACAAATTTTGGGAGTTCAAAGGAAGATCCAAGATTTCAACTCTATTTTTCTTCAAGAATACATTCAAGAGAAGGGTTTCTTCTATTCTTTTATGTCTTTTCACTATCTCCCTCATTTTGTAATGGATTTCATCTCACTTTCCATGTTCTATCTCTATTTGGTAACGGGCTAAGTGTTTAAAGTTGGAATTTATGATGTAACTTGACCTAAGCTTTATTAATACGAATATAATTACAGTTTAATGCTAAAGTGCCATTGTTCTTGAGACTCGAGAAGAAGCCCACTCCTCAAAATCGAGCCTCAAGAAGAAGCCTATGCCTCAACTGGGGATCAAGAAGCCTAAACAAAAGGCCAAACTTCGTGTCATAAAGATCCATTCGTATGACTCCCACTTCTTTGAAGCAAAGATTGTATAGAAAAATGAGTTCAAAATATAAGAAAGCCCAACATAGAAGGATGAGGGAGGCCCCTAAAGAAGGGGTCTCCTTGAGAAATTTCCCAGTGGGTCATCACCAACCATGTCACTAGCATAGACGAGGTAGAATGAGAGTTACTGTCTAACTAACTTGGAAAGTGGCTAAATGAATACCAATATGAGAAGCATCATCTAGAAAAATGCCTTGTGCAATAACTCTGAACATGGGGACTAAAGTGTAAATGTTTCGAAAGTTAAAGGACTCTGAATGAACTTATCAATAGTATGATTGAAATAAAAGTCGAAATATGAGGATCAAAACATACAAGATCAAAAGTTGAGGGACCTAGCATGAAATTACTGAAGAACTTGAAGGATATTTTCATATTTTGTTTATATACAAGCATGAGCTTCCACAGGCTCACCATATAAGGCATCATCTTTGTTTATGCTTTAGCACCTCAACATACAATTGGCCTCATCCTTGTCTATGCTTTAGGCTCACCATACGAGGCATCATCTTTGCCTATGCTTCAACACCTCAGCATGCAAGGCCTCATCCTTATCTATGCTTCAGGCATACCATATGAGGCCTCATATATTGCCTATGCTTCAGCATCTCCGCTATGTAAGATCTCTTCATTCCAAGTATAGGGTTCCAATTGTTTAAGAGCTATTCGCGAGAAGTTTATTTCTCATCTCACCAGATACTTATTCCTAGCTTCACAAGATATTTATTCCTTATCTTTCATTATCATCGAGCCTAGCTATAAGACCTCGTCATTCCAAGGTTGATTTATAAGATTTTGATAGTTAGAGAGCTATTCACATGATATTTATTCCATATCTCGCCAGATACTTATTCTTGGCTTCGCGAGATATTTACTCATCATCTTTTACTATCATGGAGCTTAGCTACAAGATCTCGTCATTTTAAAGGAATTCATAAGAATTCGATAGTTCAAGAGTTATTTGGAGGATGTTTATTTCCTGATGAGTCGGATGTTTATACCTGACAACGTGAGATGCTTATTCATCGCCTCTCACTATTGTTGAGACTAGCTGTATCACCTCATCATTTCGAGGCCAGTTTATAAGACTCAAATAGTTAGATAGTTTATTTGTCGATGTTTATTTCCCACCTCGCCAAATGCTTATTCTAGGCTTCTCGAGATGTTTATTTTTCACCTTACTATCATGAAGCCTAGGTGTAAGACCTCGTCATTCCAAGTCTAGTTCATAAGAATCCAATAGTTTGAGAGCTATTTGCTGGATGTTTCCTCACTTCTTATTATCGTCGAGCCGAGCTATAAGACCTCATCATTTCAAGGTAGACTATAACACTGATAGTTTGAGACCTATACGCGAGACGTTTATTTCCTACCTCGTCAGATGTTTTTTCCTGGTTTCGCGAGATTTTTATTCCTTACCTCTCGATATCGTCGAGCCTAGCTGTAAGATCTCATCATTTTGAGGCTATTTTATAAGATTTTGATAGTTTGAGAGAAAAAAATGTTTATTCCCCGCCTTGCCTGATGCTTATTCCTGGCTTTACGAGATATTTATTCTCACCTCTCACTATAGTCAAGTCTAGCTATAATATCTCGTCATTTCGAGGTTGTTTTATAAGATTCTGATAGTTTGAGAGTCATACATGAGATATTTATTCCCCGCCTTACTAGATGTTTATCCTTTGCCACTCACTATCGGCAAGCCCAGCTATAAGATTTCATCCACTCGAGGCTAGCTTACAAGTCTCCGATAGTTTGAGAGAGCCACCAGTTCGATATCCATTCATCATTCTATGAGATGCCTCACTATACGAGTTGTTGCATTATGAATACATTTATATTCATGAGAGCTCATCATGCCATTGCATCAATTGCATTAAAGCTTCCTATCTTTAAAAGCTTTAATTCTACTTCAGCTATGTTACATCTATTTATCTTCAAAGAGCTTTTGTTATCCCCTACATAGATGAACCATCCATCTGCAAATTCTCCAAGGTTGACATAATAAGCCTCCCATGGATGAAGCTGAACACCATGGAAGAAGCTTCTATATGGATGAACCATCCACTATGTATGGAAGCATAAGCGCTTCGGAGAGGAGGTGAATTCCAAAAGGAACCACCTCCAAATTCTCCAAAGTTGACATCATGAGACTCATATGGATGAACCTGTATACCATGGGAAAACCTCTGCATAGATAAACCATCCATCATGTAAGGAAGCACGAGTGTATCGAAAAAGAAGTAGATTCCAAAAGGGACCATCTCCAAATTCTCCAAGATTGACATTATAAGCCTTCCATGGATGAAGCTAAACACCATGGGAGAAGTCTTTGCATGAATGAATTATCCACCATGTAGGGAACCATAAGTGCCTCGGAAAAGAGGTATATCCCAAAAGGGATGACCTCTAAATTTTCCAAGGTTGATATCATAAGTCTTCCATGAATTAACCTGAATACCATGGGAGAAGCCTCTACATGGGTGAACCATCTACCACTATAGAAGGAAGCATAAACAACTCAGAGTAGAGATGGATCCCAAATGGGTCCCCTCCAAAATTTCCAAAGTTAACATCATAAGCCTCCTATGGATGAAGCTGAACATCAAGAGAGAAAACTTTGCATGGGTGAACCATCCACCATGCAGAGAAACATCAGCGCTTTGTAGAAGAGGTGGATCCTAAAAGGAACCACCTCCGAATTTTCCAAGGTGACATCATAAGCATCCCATGGATGAAGCTAAACACTATGGGAGAAGCCTCTACATGGGTAAACCATCCATCATGTAGAGAAGCATCAACACTTTGCAAAAGAGGTGGATCCCAAAAGAGACCACCTCCAAATTCTCCATGGCGACATCATAAGAGCCTCTCGTAGATGAAGCTGAATACCATGGGAAAAGCCTCTGATAGGATAAACCATCCACCATGTAGGAAAGCAAAATTGCCTCATAGAAGATGTGGATCCTAAATGGAATTACCTTCGAATTCTCTAAGGTTGACATCATACGCCTCCTATGGATGAAGCTAAACACTATAGGAAAGGAATTTACATGGATGGATCATCTACCATACAAGAAAATGTGAGCATTTCTTAAGGGAATGTTAAAAAAAGAAGCTTACATTCAAACCTTTGAAGATGACATTTAAAAATGATTCATCTTCAACTCAACACTTCAGAGCCTAGTCTCTTCATCAAATTTCAGCCAACTAAAGCATAATTTTAGCACTTTAGAGCCTAATCTTTGCATCAAAATTTCTGCTAAATTAAACCATCATTTCAATCTCTTCAGAACAAGAATTCAAATTAAGGCCTTTAAAAAAATTTAAAGCTTTTCATGGAAGGTCATATTTTTTTAATCCCAACCATGATATAAATATTTATACTTGAACTTAGGGGACTATTGTGTTGTGTTAAAAGTGTAATAAAAAGAGGAACCTATGATGCTCGGACTCGGGTATGAGTATTGGACATGGGTACATATCTAGGAATCGACCCTTCTCATTTTAAAAATTAAGATATGGGAATACGATAAAAAAGAATCTGAATTTTGAACACGAGTACGATGATACGTCTTACAAAATATATATATTTGTAAAAATGACAGATCAAGTATTTTATTGTAATATAAATATTTCTAATTTTATAATTAATAATACAGAAATTGTGATGTTTTAATTATTATATAAAAAGTTGACATGAATAGAAATAAAAAACCAAAAAAATAGTATACTAAGGAACCAAATATAAGTATTGGACAATCGTTTTGAATAAATCAGTCTAAATTTTTAGTTACTTGTGCACAAATTAACTGATATTAGCTGTCAAAAAATGAATTCATAGTTTAGTTTGTTCATCAACTCTTTCGATAAAATTAATTTAAACAATTGGATTATAATTTGAAATCAATTTAAATTTACAGCCAAAATAATTTCTTTTAAAATAATTAGAAAAAATCAATTTCAATTTCTTATATACTACTTAAAATTAATGATAGAAATAAATTTAAACTCCATACCAAAAAAAGATTTAGCGCTAAATTATTTTAATTGCAAAATAAAAATTTCACACAGAAAATTTAAGAAATAAGAAATTTAATACAATAAAAAAAACCTCAAATTAAATAGATCTGGCCAAACAATTTATTCCAATAAAATAATTACAAGTGATTAACTCTATGTATTGGACTTTAAAGAGCCCACCCAACCCTCATCTTTTCCAACTCTTTATCTTCTCTCTGCAGAATCAAAAGTAGAAATCCAGAAGCAAGACTCCACCTTCCATCTTCTTCTCCCTTTCGCTATAGTGTTTGAGTGCAAAACTAAAGATCGATCCATATCACGTGTCAATATCCGTGTCACGTTGTGTCGACACGAATACTTTTCCATTTTTGGAGAGTCTGAGCAAAATAGGGAGGAACAACCAAGTTACGCAACAAATATGCCATATTAGAATATTACATCTCAAAATAAGAAGTCCATGCCGTAGAATTGAGGCTCAAGAAGCCCAAACTCCACGTCACAATAAACTAAGCCGAAGCACTGTGTAAGTGGTCGAAACCTTGAAGCCGAAGCACTATGTAAGTGGTTGAAACCCAGAAGCCGAAGCACTGTATAAGTGGCAAAGCCCTGAGCCGAAGTACTATGTAAGTTGCTGAAGCACCGAAGCTAAAGCACACTATAAGTGTCGAAAGCTATAAAGCTGAAGCATTGTATAAGTGGCCTAAGCCTTGAAGCCGAAGCACATTTAAGTGGTTGAAGCCCACATTACCAAAGTAGAAGCCTCCTAACTATAGAGAACCATCTTCCATATTCACTTTTCCTAATAAATCTTTTACATATAGATCTTATTTGAATGATTGATGTGTCCTCTATAATGAGTGACATGTCAAAATCTTGTTTGCATAGGTTGTAAGGTACTGCTCCCCTTAAGAACATTAAATGTGCCACAGGCTAGTGAGGTCAATTCGATACCTCAGATAGGATACTTTGGCTAAGGAGATGAAGCCATGTGCCTCCTTATCCAATGGACACCATTTCATGTATAACATTATATATATATATATATATATATATATATATATATATATAGTATGTATGTATGTATCGTTGCGTTGAACATTCTTGTCTCGTGTTGCAAAGATTCTTCCCCTCTCAAACCTAAAATATTGTTGAGTAGCTATCCGTCCAAAGGGTTGGAATTAGCTTGCGTGAATGCGAGTGAGCCCAGTATCAGTTGTCCATGTCAACAATACCAAAAACGAGATCAACAAAAGGCATTAATAGTCAAATGCTACTTTACATAACTTCTTATCACTAAAAATAAATTGACAAATATACTTAACAAAATCTCCATATATGTAAGTCTACTCTGTATATCTGGTTCATCAAACAAAAATGGAAAGCTGACTACTCAAGAAGAAGGGGGGAAAAAAAATCCTCTGCTAATTCCTATGCAAATTTTCATCAATATGAATATTTACCAAATTTATACACATCATGTTTCTACTACAATAATATCATTTCTTCATTAAAATTACAAGCATTAATGACTATGTCAATTAGATTAGTCCATTCAAGTAGATAACATAAAATTAAACAACAAATATGCTTAACAAATTTCCAAGTACATTGGTGTTTTCAACTGTGCATAGATGCATTTCTAATTACAGAACTGACTTGCTTCTTTATAAAGTAGGGAATTTTAATACGAAAATTGTACATACCAACCATTCTTTGTGACCCTATGACCCGTTTGGGTTTAGCATCTTAACACCTATCACCATCCCTACCCTAGGCTTCAACGCTGCGAGTGTTCATCAACCATCCCTTGAAATAAAAACCAACTTCTCCTAATATATTGTCTGGGTGAAAGCTTCTTGTGGCTGCCTTCAGATTGAATTTCTGCTCCTTTTTTCACGGACATATTTAGAAGAAATAACACCTACATATATTTTCCAGTCAGATCAAATATTTTGATTGTATTAAAATTATATGTCACAAATTCAGAATTAGCACTTATCTTTGCCAATGTAATTCATAGACCGTCGAACTGCACACATTACTTAAAGAATAACTATACTTCAAGCTCAAATCATGTAGATAAACAGTAGATATTATTTTACAATAACATATACAATGAAGAACATATAGAAGGTTCCCCAAGTAAAAGCCATTGGTGAGAAACTCAACCAAGCAGAATCTCTAGTCTCAAATACCTATCATATTGTTCTTTCTTGGCAGGTTTAATCGGAAATTAAACACCGATTACAAATGGAGAGGATGTGAATACGAAAGTCACTTGCCGCTCAAATATTACATCACACTAAAACGTTAGCAATTATAGCACAGAGGAGAAACATATTATTGAAATGTCGAAACTATAATAGACACTCTACCTACAATAATTAACTGTGTATATTTAGACATTGGTTTTAGGAGATTCCCTAGAAGATTTAAGGTAATTTGTTTTTTCCTTGTTTACTCTCATTCATGTACTATAAAAGGTAGATAATTAGGTTGTAATAAATGATCAACAAATACATAGAAATCTCTTCTTTTTTTTATGGTATTAGAGCCAGGCCGTTTCTTAGTCTAACGGCAGAAACTGGCAACAATAGTAACGGGTAATTGACCTCTGAATCCCACGGTGGTGAAACAAAAGCCATCCCCACAATGGGCTCGGGAGGAATCGACAACTCAACCTTCCAATTCACAGTGGAAAATTAAACAGGAAAAATTTCAGAGAATAGGCCCAATCTATCAAGCTAGTGGTCGATCGAAATGAAAAATTGGGGCACTTGAATGGTGAGATGAAGAAGCCTACTGCAACCAACATTACCCGCTTGCAAAGGTGGAAGTCAAAAAACTCTCTGGTGACTGCGTGGCTTGTGAACTCTATGAAGCCTTCCATTGGAAAAATTTACCTATTTCTACCGATGGAAAATGATGTTTGGGATGCCATATGAGAAACTTATTTTTATTCTGAGAACTCTTCTTCAATCTTAAAAATCAAGACTAAACTATGGCGGCTGAAGCAAAGTGATAGGGAGGTCACTGACTACTACATGGAGATGATGGCACTGTGAAAAGATCTCTATTCTAGTACAGAAGAAGAATGGGATTATCCAGGTGATTGCCCACGCTACCAAAAAATAGTAAGCAAAATGGTTTATGAATTCTTGGCCGGACCCCACTGTGCCCTAGATGAAGGAAGAATCCTTAGCCGGAGACTGCTGCCTTCGACCCGCGAGGTGTTTGCTTAAGTTCGCCATGAAGAAAATTGAAGGAAGGTAATGTTGAACAGTGGAAAAATTGGGCTATTGAAGAGGAAATGTCTGCCTTAGGCCTGTTTATGCTATTGATATTGAAATATGTGATTAAAAAATGGAAAAAAATTTTGATTTGTATGTAATATTATTTTAATGAAGAACGTGTAGTTGAACATGAGTATTATAGAAGAAAAAAAATGAAGTAGAATGTTGACAAGCAAAGGCTTAATGTTAAATGGTAACGGGCTTCCTAAAATTGGGCCTGAACAAGGTGATATATCTGAAATTGGGCCACAAAGGCTCTTCAAGAAATAGACCTAGTGGGAATTTTAGCAATGGGCCTGGAATTATGGGTTTATATTCAAATGGTGCAATTAATGGACCATGTACAAGACAACAAAAGGCAACATTGGTGTGAATGCAGTTGTAAACCAGGGCACAAAGAAGATACGTGTTGGGATTTATATAGAAAGTCGATCAATTGGAAACCAAGACAAAATAATAAAAATCGAGGCTACCAAGCTACAATCGACCATCAAAATCCTACATCAAGTAGTGTATTCAATCCTAAATGAATAAAGCAACTCTAGAAAATGTTTTCTAACTCTAGAAAATGTTTTCTAGTCTTCAAACATCCGGTCAATCTTCTACCAAATGGTCCTTCAAGTTCGCTAGCCCATAGAGGTAATTTTTCAAATGTTTTAAAAGTTGGCACTCAATTTAAAATTCCATGGATTATTTATTTAGGAGCATCTAATGACATGATGGCCTCTCACCATATTTTTTCCTCATATTCAACTTGTACGAAAAATCTTGAAGTTAAAATTCCCAATGGTTCACTCTCATCAATCGCAGGAAAATGGAGTATTCAAATCTCTATCTCTATAACTTTAGAATTCATCTTTCATGTTCCTAATTTATTTTGTAATTTACTATCTATATGCTAGTTGACCAAAAAAAATAAAATAAAATAAAAATTGCATTGCTAAGTTCCTTCCTTCACACTATGTTTTTCAGGACCTATCATAAAGAAAGACGATTGGCAATACTAAAAAGTGCGAGGGAATCTAATACTTTGATGAGGTTGATATGAGTAAGTAGCATCAAATTGCAATTTGTGATTCTACATCTGTCCTTAGTGATAGTGAAATTATGTTATGCCATTTTCAAATGGGACATCCTAATTTAGATATTTGAAAAGTATTGTTCCTACCATTTTCCTTAATAAAAGGCTCATCAATTTTCAATGTGAATTTCATGATCTTGCAAAACATTAGAGAACATAGTTCCTAAAGTCAATATATCAATCATCAAAACCATTCACCATCATCCATAGTGCTATATGAGGTCTTTCACGAATTCTTAATCGGCACAAGATGATTAGCTACATTCATTGATGACCATACTTGAATTTGTTGGGTTTATTTGTTAAAAGAAAAATCTGATGTTCGGTTCATGTTTATCAATTTTTACTCCATGATATAAACACATTTCAAACATATATTCAAAATCTATACACTGGCAATGGCACAAAATACTTCAACGAAAATTAGGAGTTTTCCTTAAAAAACATGGGATAGTCTATTGAAGTTCTTACGTCGAAACTCCTCGACAAAATGTGACTACCGAAAAAACATACACCTAGAAGTAGTTAGAGCCTTAATGTTTACTATAAACATGCCAAAGGGATTTTGGGGACATGCTATCCTAACTTTTACTTATCTAATCATCAGAATACCTAGTCATACTATAAACTTTGAATCATACCTTCAAATACTTTAAAAATTCTTTCCAACCTCTTGGCTCACCTTGAACCTCTTCCTCAAAGTGTTTCGTTGCACTACATTTGTCCATGTTAATGGCAATCATTGAAATAAGCTAGATCCTCAAGCAATTAAATGTGCTCTTCTCAGATACTCTCCTACTTAAAAAGGTTACAAGTATTATGACCTGTCCATCAAGAAAATAATTGTAAATCTCAATGTTACATTCTTCGAAGACGTTCTATATTTCCAAAAATCCTCTTTTCAGGGGTAGAATTAAAGTAAAGATCGGTACTTAAACTTAGATCTTCTTCCTCAGGAGTTTGATCCAATACCTATTGCATAAAGAAAACCTCGTACTTGAAGCTCTAAAAGTGTTGAAACCAATGATAGCTCCAGAATTCCATGGTACCATAGAATTAGCAGATATTAATCTATCTATCACACTACAAAAATAAACTTGATCATGTACTCTTTATCCTATCACAAATTTCATATCTTATAATGCTCTATCTACAAAATTTTGCAATTTCACCTCTTACCTTGATGTTATCGAAATTCCAAATAGTATTTAGGAAGCCTTTGATATTCCAAAATGGAAAGAAATTCAGTCCAGCATGATCGAACCAAGCATATAGAGGTGTATTCTTCTTCAACTTGGGATGTGATGGATTTGCCTAAAGGAAAAAACTAATAGGGTGCAAATAGGTCTTCAACTTAAAATATAAAGCCAATGGGATAGTAGAACGGTATAAAGCTTGGCTGTTTGAAGAAAGATACCAAGAATTAGTAGGTAAACTAATCTATTTATTATACACTAGTTTTGACATTGCATTTACAGTTAGTACGGTGAGCTAACATATGCACTCTCCAAAGGAAAGTCACGTATAAGCTGCCTACAAGATACTTAGTTATCTAAAGGGCTCCTCAAGAAAAAGGGCTATTCTTCAAGAAAAGGTGAAAGGAATGACGTAGAAGTCTTCACAGATGCAGAATGCACAGTTTCTACAGAAGACACAAGGTCTATTATTGGATATGCACTCTTATAAGGGAAAATTTGGTGACATGGAGAAGGCAAAAAAAAAAAAAGGAAAAAAGAAAAATGCAGTTGCCAGAAGTAGTGCTGAAACTAAGTTTAGAGCGGTGGCTCGTGGAATATATGAGGGACAGTGGATGAAGAAAATTCTAGAAGAGCTACATGTTATGATGAAATTTCCAATCAAATTATATTGTGATAACAAAGAGCCCATCAACATATCTCAATGCAGTTTAGCATTATCAAACCAAGCATATAGAGGTAAACATAATTTTTATCAAAGCAAATGTGGAAAAATGGACTATTTGCATGACATATATTCCACACAAGAACAAGTTGTGGATATCTTCACCGTAGGACTTCCTCGAAAATTTGATGATTTCATGCACAAGTTGGCTATAATCAACATGTAACATCCAACTTGAGTGGGAGTGTTGAAATCTCGAAACTATAATAGATATTCTACCTACCACAATTAAAAGTGTATATTCGGACATTGTAATTAGATATTGATATTGATTTTAGGATATTCATTAGAAGATTTTAGGTAATTGTTTTTTCCTTTTTTTTAACTCTCATTCATGTACTAGAAAAGATGGATAATTAGGTTGTAATCAATTACCAAGAAATAAAGAGAAATATTTTTTGTTTTTACATATGGTGAAGGGATAAATGACCTAATCAATTCTGCTTAGTTGTTAGCTTTCGTGTTCTTGCGAATGTTGTCTTTTTCAAATGCAGATGCTTCGAGTGAATTATCTAATTGGTTACTCAACTTTGGAAAAGGTTTCTAAAAGGTCATTGAAATTTAAAAATCACCTAAATGGTCACTAAACTTTGTAAAATGTTTCTATGGGACGACTGAAATTTAAAAATCGCCTAAATGGTCACTAAATTTTACAAAAAGTTCCCTAGGGGTCACTGAATTCAGTGACCTCATGGAAACCTTTTGCAAAGTTCAATGCTTCGTGAAAATCTTTTGCAAAGTTTAGTAACCATTTAGGTAATTTTTAAAGTTTAATGACACCGCAGAAACATTTTGCAAAGTTCAATGACGATTTAGGTGATTTTTAAAGTTTAGTGATCCCTTAGAAGCTTTTTACAAAGTTCAGTGATCATTTAGACAATTCAGTCTACATTTTTAGATAGTCATGTTTTCTATAGTTTCATCAAATTTAGATATAGAATTATTCTAACTCAAAATTTAGGCCCCATTTGAGCCCTATTTTTTGGAGGAAAATATATTTTAGAATAGTGATATTTTGGAGAATATGTAGTTAAAACATAAGGAAAAAAATTTGATTTATATGTAAAATTATTTTATGGAAGAATGAGTTATTGAAAATGAGTTCTTGAAAAAATGGAGATCAAACATACGCTTAATAAGTTGTTGCAACAATCTTGTTTATTTTTTCGAAAACTTATCATATTATAAAATTTAAGATTATTTGTAATTAGAAAAGGAAATAAGCATTGAATAAATGATTTGAGGAGGTAGGGAAAGAAATGGATGCACTTATATCGTTGAATATGAAGCTTTTCAAGTTGGAAGACTCCAATATCTCACCCTCACTCCAAGTAATCGAGGGTATAGAAGCAGATGAGGCCCTGCTGCTTGGATTACTTAGCTCCGTCCCATTTCCACTGACATTTTTAGACGAAATAACACCTACATATATTTTCCTGTTAGATCAAATATTTTGATTGTAATAATATCACAAATTCAGAATCAGCACTTTTCATTGTCAACGTAATTGATAGACTATTAAACTGAACACATGTTAGATTTCTTAGTAAGTAAAGTTCAAGCACAACTCTTGTAAAACAGTTGATATTTCCTTTCCAGTAACATATACAACGGAAAATATAAAGGTCTCTAGTCAAATATACAACTCATTCTTCTTTCTTGGCATGTTCAGTAGGAAAATAAAGACCAATAATTACCCTTAACAAAGCAAATGCAGAGGATTTGAATTGTAATTTCAATTGCAGCCCATATATTACATTTACACTCAAAATTAGCAATTATAGCAGAAACATTTGGTGGAGCGGATACATGACCTAATTAACAGGATATAAATGAACAAGAAATCATTCAAACAACTAAGAAAAATATGTCACAAATCCTACTTCTTGGGATCTCCTCAAGGAAGCGATCAGATCGCAGTTTTTCCCGGAAAATGTCGAGTATCAGGCTCGACGGGCTCTTCGAGACCTGAAATAAAAAAAAAAAAAAAAAAAAAAAAAACTGAAACAATAATCAAGAGCAGGACAATCTAATCTATTGCTGAATGAATTGATAAATTCATAAATTAACCATTCCAGTATGAAAAGGGCTCCTAGCCTTGATTTGGTTGCTCAAGCAAATACCTATTACATTACTAAAGAACCCTCCCAACACTCATATACTCTTGCAGACCAAGAAAAAAAGCCCAAAAATCCAAAGAAAACTTGAAGATTTTTCTTCTTTTCCTTTTCAGATGCGATCATAAAGAACAAACAAGTTTGTAACTTTAAGTATGCATATGAAATTAACCACAATAACACCCTCACAAAAGGGGCAAGCTTGAAGATGAACAGGTGGTTTTCGTACAGGCTTTTCAGTTGAGAAAAGAAATTTATGAAAAATTATAAGTTGGGTTAAAAAAAAGTGAGAAATGGATTGTTTAGCAACTCTTCTTTTTCTTCTTTGCAGGGACATTGAAAAGAATCAATTTTTTTGGACCTTTTTGCGAAACTACAGGAGATTGACTTGCTTTTCCAAATTGGCTTCTCTATACAGACAATTTTTGAGTGGGGTATTTACATTGTTGATCAAGATTAACTCAGCTAAGTAATTGAAGTTGAAAGCAATTTTGCTTAGTTGTTGGTTTCGTATTCTTGTGAATGTCTTTTTTAGATGCTACATTCTCTTATAGAAGTCGAGCTTTATATAGTTTTATAGGATTCAGATATAGAATTATTCAAATTCAAAATTTAGCCCCTATTTGACAACCATTTTTTCAAACTCACTTTTTTACGTACTCATTTTCAACCACACATTCACACAATAAAATATTCTGCACATGAATCTAAAACATTTTCCAACTTTTTACCCATACATTCTTCTAATATCACTATTCAAAACTCTATTTTCCTCAAATAATGATTGTCAAAAAGGGTCTTAAAAAGTTGTTCAAACTAGTTTATTTTCTTGAAAACTTTTCACAATATTAAATTAAATCATGTGTAACTAGGAAATTAAAATAAACATTGAATAAGGGACTTGGGGAGGTAGCAATGGAATAAATACACTTATTATATGATTGCAAAATGTAGAGCTTCTCAAGTTGAAGGACTGCAATATCTCACCCTCACTCCGAGGAAATGGGGATATAAAAGTGGATGAGGCCTTGCTGCTTGGATTACTTAGCTCAGTTCCATTTCCACCGACATATTTAGAAGAAACAACACCTACATTTATTTTCCAGTTAGATCAAAGATTTTGATTGTAATAAAATAATAATACAAATTCAAAATCAGCACTTTTCATTGCCAAAGTAATTGATAGACTGTAGAACTGAAAACATTATATTTCTTAGAGTTAATTGTTTCAATGGTAACTGAACTTAAATTCATGTCTTTGATTGCTTACTGGAGTTTAAAATAACTAGTTTTCTTCACTGCACTTAGGTTTATGTCTTCAATTGCTCACTAAAGTTCAAAATGTTAAGTTCTGATCACTGAACTTTGAAAAATGTTGCATATTACTCACTGAACTTAAGTCCATATATTTGATTGATAATAAATAACAAACCATGTTTTTCAAACTTCAATGGTCAAAACTCAACATTTTAAATTTTATTGAGCAATCGAAGATATGAACTTGAGTTCAGTGACCAAATCTCGACAATTTAAACTTCAATGATCAATTGAAGACATGAACATAAGTTCAGTGACCATTGGAACAATTAACTCGATTTCTTAAGAATAACCGAAATTCCAGCACATAAAGAGTAGATATTTCTTTTACAATAACATATACAATGGAAAATATCTAGAATGTTTCTCCTAAATAAAAATCATTGATGAGAAAATCAACCAAGCAGGATCTCCAGTCTCTCATACCTATCTTACTTCATTATTGGCAGATTCAATAGTATATTAAAGACCAAATACTATTAATTCTTTAACTTGCAACACATATATTCCATCAGTACAAAAAGATTAGCAATTATAGCAGAGAGCAGAAACATAAGGTGAAGGGTATACAACACCTAATTAACTAGGATATCAATGAACAGGAAGTCATACAATAAACTAAGAAACACAAACGGGTTCATGTGTCATAAATTCTACTTCTGAAAACAAAGTTAAGAGATTAAACAAAGGTGGGCTTTCCATGATCGAAAAATTGAAATAATAGTAAAGAGTAAGGCTTCTAGTCTATTGCTAAATAGATTGACAAATTCAGAAAGTAACTGTACCAGTGTGGAAAGGGCTCTCAGCCTTGATTTTATTGCTCAAGCAAATCCCATTACAGTACTTCTGAAAACTCAAATACTCTTGCAGACCATGAAAACAAGACCAAAAATCCAAGAAAACCTCAAGATTTTTATTATTCAGTATGCAAGCATAAAGAACAAGTGTCTATATGAAATGAACCACAATAGCACCCATGTTAGGGGATATAATCCCACATCAAAATAAAGATGAAAAATATAGACCAATTTATAAGGTTTTGGACTACTCCTATTAACAAGATTGACCTTTTAAGATGGAATCTAAAATCTTAAAATGATATCAGAGCCTATTAAGATCCAGCGAGTGATTCGATCCAATTAAAACTCAATAAATGAGTATATCAATTTCAAGATTGGTCTGCTCAAACGAGCCACCATCTTGCCAGAGCATGTTAATAAATATAATCCCACATCGAATAAAAATGAAAATATAAACCAACTTACAAGATTTTGAATTACTCCTATTAACAAGATTGATCTTTTAAGATGGAATCCTACCAACTTATAAGGTCTTGGACAACTCTTCTTAAAAAGGTTGACCTTTTAAGATGGAACCCAAAATCTTAACAACCCACACAAGCAAATCTAAAGTAAATCCTCTTAATATTCTTGATTTGTCACTCTCAAAAATAGTTCTCAGTCGCCTAGACAACAAGCTTGAAGATGAACATGTGGTTTTCTTTGCAGGGTCATGTGAAAAGAAACCACTTTTTTGACCTTTTTGTGAACTAGATTTGACTTGCTTTTCCAAAATGTCATCCATTCAGACAATTAGCTAATTAACTGAGGTTGAAAGCAATTTTACTTAGTGTGTGTGTGTGTACTTTGTGTTCTTGTTTGTTAGGTTCAAATTGTCATTGGTTCTTCCCATGTTCAAAATTATAGTTTATTGAAATCTAAATACAGTCAAAGAGTCGGAGGTTGGTAGTATAGGTCATGAAAGAGTCAAATACCTCAAAGGCGGAACAAGGAGAAAGTCGTTGCAAAATTGCTCATTGACCAAGCAGGTGGTGCCCAAGCAGAAAAGCAATACACTAACCTCTCGCTAGCCACCTCACGACAGCTCAAGCGATCGTGCTACCGCTCGAGAAGTGTTGGTATTTGGTAAAATCATTTTCTACTGACTTTGAAGTTCTAATTAAAATCAAACACTCCATATTATATATACCTAAGTCAGGTTTTATTTCTTTGTATGGTTGAACAACTATTCATTCAAGAGAACACTTTATTGAGGATCAATAACATTGTCCAGAGATCTCTTCATTCAACCACCAGATCGGAACATCAAAATTCTTAAATATCTTTTGCAATTAGTTGAGCCTTTATTTTAGTCAAGAGAAAATCCTATGAAAATCAAATACATATTTCATAAATATCTTGCCTCAAATACAAGATCAAGACACAAAAGATCAAATACTAAAACCCATTACCTTCACTAATAAGCCTGTTGGGAAAAGGTAACTGGAGTTCCAGAATTTTCTAGAAAGTGTAAGTTGCAAAATCAAAGAGGTTCATTGGGGATTTATAGGTTGGGTGGTGAGAGTCTACTAATATTTAGTTATCTTGACTAACTATAAGTTATCTTTCTAGTAGATCGTTTTTTACAAAATTGCCCTTAGAGGTTTTTTATCCCTATGAAGTGTTTTTCAATGAGTTTTCCTTTGTTACCAAATTTGGTATTCTTTGCTTCTATGCTTTTGATCTATATTGCATGATTGATACTTAGGGTTTAATTTAACATTAAACTTAATCATCTAGAAATAGTAAATAAGTGACGTGTTGCTTTTTATTGGTTGGTTGTTTTAATTTCGCATTATACACCTCTAGGTGTCAATTGAGTCTCGCTTGATTATTATTTAACAAGTGGTATCATAGCCTAAATTCAATTTGTTGACTTAATGTTGTTTAGCTAAGTCAATCACTTTTCGCTCTTCCTTATTTTGATAGTAATAATTATGTCCATTGAAAGTTTAGAATGAGAGCCTTTTCAAAGACAGTGGATGAACTTGCTTGGGTTAGTGTAGAAAAGAGTTGGACCATCCCATATACCACAGTTGCTGGCATTGTTACACAAACTCATATTTTCACTTGATCACTAAGTATGAAATGGCCGACTGTAATTGAAATGGTAAAGGTATACGTGCCATCTTTATGGCAATCTCCCATGAAGAATTTAGATGGTATCCATGTATGAGTGTTAAGGAAGCTTGAGACATTAGAAACTACATATAAAGGAATTAAGGCTGTAAAAACTCTGACCTTCAAATGTTGATCACTATTTTTGAAGAAATTAAGATGAAGGATGATCAATTTTTCGATGAGTTCTATGCTAAACTGAATGATATTGTGAATTCTAGTTTCAACCCACGTGAGCAAATCCCTGAGGCTAAGATTGTGAGGAAAGTTATGAGTTCCCTTCCTAAAAAATTTAGGCCTAAGATTACATGTATTGAGGAAAGCAAAGACCTAGATGCTATTAATATAGAAGAACTCATAAGATTTTTTCAAACATATGAACTTAGCTTAACCTAGTCTAAGAAGAACAAGCTTTTAGCCCTAAACACTATTAACAAGGAGATTAGTGATCAAACTAATGTTGACACCCTAAAGGATGAGGGATTTGCCTACCTTGCTAGGAAATTTAAGAAATTCTTTAGCAATAATAGGAGACTTCCTGATAAGTTTAAAAGTGATTCCAGTAAAAATATGAATGATAAAAGAGAGAGGAGAAATAATAGAGATGCTTGGAAGAGGTCTCAACCTATAAGGTGTCATAAGTGCCAGGTTTTTGGACATTTTAACATCCGAGTGCCCAAGCTATAAGAAAACCTTAGGTAAGACTATGAACACTACTCCTATTGATGACGAGTCTAGCTCCAATAATCAAAGTGAGAACTCCAATCCTGATGAGGGAAGGAATGTTATGGCGTTCACTTCTATGGTTAAGAAGAGACACCTAAGGCCATAGAGCAATCTCCCTCTTTCGAGGAAGAATCAAAAGATGGTTGGGATATTCAAAATGCGTTGCCCAGTGTATGTAAAGAGCCTTAAGTTGAAAAAATGTTAATAGCTCTGTCTTTCAGAAATTTCATAAATTGGATATAGAAAATGAGAGCTTAGAAGTCAAACTTAGGAATCAACCAGAAAATTGAAGGAGTTAAAGGGTTGAGAAAGGGTACTTAAAAAAATAAGGTTAAGACTCTTACGAGTGATCTTGAGAAATCTAGTACCCAACTTTAACATTTTTCTAGTGGATCTAAAAAGTTTGACAACTGGGAATGGGAGAGGCTTAAGCCATAATGAAACAAATTCTCATATCGCTACCTCTTCTAAAAAAGTGTCTATACCTACCTCTATTGGTTCTAAGAGTGTAAGAGTTCTCGAAGATAAATCATCTATGAAACATAAGTTTTCTCAACCCAATGTTTGGTGAGCTAGGTCACATAAGACCTATATATTGTAAGCTCTCGGTTAGGAACAACAAACAGGACATCACCTCCCATGTTAGGTCCTTAGCTAATCAAGTCATTCACTTGACCGAGATGATGAGTTACTTGACTAAGATTACATCATCTTCTAGAAAGGTCTAAGTTAAAAAGAGTGAACTCACAAGTCAAAGTGATGTTGTGAATTGTGATATTGATTGTGTTGCTCTTAACGGTAAGAGCGTTGGTGTACCTAGTCCTTGAGTAGGTCCTTAAGTGCAAGCACTAGAAAGTTCATTGGGTTTACATATACATGCATGCTCCCTAATTTCCCATTTTGTTTGTATTATTTTGTAAAAATAAATAAAAGGAAAGAAAAAAATGGATTTTTTTTCACTTTGACGTGATATTATTAGACATGTTATCTTGTGATCAAGTACTAGTAAAACTAATGAAAGGTGAATAAAGTTTCCAGTAATTTAATTTAGAACTTATTTGGATTACTTGGTATAGATTACTTTCATGTATCATCTGTGCTGGATACATTAAACTCTTGTGAGTGCATCTTGACTGCATTTGTGAGATTTGTGATGGCAGTAATCAGTGTGGTCAGGTGACCTTGAATATGAATTAACTTTTAACTAACTTAACTAAGCTCTAGTATATTTCCCATAAAGAAAATAATAGTGAACTTCAAAACATTTAAATTACGTCAACAAAAATAAAGTGAGTGATGCGTCTTATACTTTTCTTTGAAGCCTATATGACTTGAGTGATTAAGCCTGTTGGGTATCTTAAAATATGGTGTACTATAGTTTTCTAGACTTGGAAGACATCGGCCTAAAGCTTATTCCAAGATTATTTAGTAAGCTTTATGAAGAAAAGTTTGCACATATAGAAAAAAAATTATATACGCTCACAGATGGGGGGGCAGAAAGAAAAAGTTATTAACATGAGCTTTTTCATTAAAAAGTCCTTAGTAGTACCGGTTTGTCATTATTTGAAGAATATATATCCATTCACCAGTGATTTCTCTGCATGTCTTTTCTTGCTGATATAAGGTTTTGAGTAATGCTTGCAAAAGATTAGTGACACTTTACACACATGGACTGCTTATATAATTTACTTGGTATAAGTTATGAATGAGTTATGTAGGAAGAATTTTAGCATTCATGAACTATACATGTATAACTAATCAAATAACTGTTCATGTCATGATGTGATAAATCTTTCCATGAAATGGTGTTAATTCTAAAAATTGACGAAAAAGTGTGATTTTCAAAAAATCCATGAAAAAGTGTTCAATTTAAAAGATTTTTTTTTTCCCAATCTCATTACATGTGCGTATACATAGGGATCTTACTCAAGAAGAGGCAACTGATTGTTGTTTACCCCTTTGTTATTCATGACAAAAATGATAGAGGTATTTATTTCAAAGGTCAGTAGTATATAAGTCAAGGGAGTAATTTTTTGTATTTTATGATTAGTAAACAAGTTTGAGGGAGTTTGTTAGGTCCAAACTGTAATTGGCTATTCTTATGTTCAAAATCATAGTTTATTGAGTTGTAATTAAAGTTAAAGAGTTGAGGGTTAGTAGTATAAGTCTTGAAGAAGTCAAAGACAAAACAAGGAGAAAAGGTCACTGCAAAACCGCTAGCTAACAGTGCACGAGGCTCTTTAGTGAAAAAAAGCAATACACTAACTGCTTGCTAGCAACCTCACATCGCTCGCTAAACACTCGCTAAACGCGAGTCCAGCGCTCAAGCTATGGTGGTATCTAGTGAAATCCTATTTGTGATTTTTAACAGATTTTGGAGTTTTATTCAACCTCAAACACTCCATATTATATATACCCAAGCCAGATTTCATTTGTGTGTGGTTGAACAATTATTCATACAAGAGCACACTTTATTGAAGATCCATAAAATAATCCAAAGATCTTGTGATTCAACCACAAGATATCAAAATTCTTAAACATCTTTTGCAACTAGTTGAGTCTTTATTTTAGTCAAGAGAATAACCTACAAAGATCAAATACATATTCCATAAATCTCTTGCCTCAACTACGAGATCAAAACACAGAAGATGAAACACCAAAAATCATTACATTTACCAATAAGCCTTCAGAGTTCTAAATTTGGAAAGAGATAGTAGGAGTTCCAGTTGTTCCCTAATGAGTTTTTTCCTGGTGATCCATGTAAAGGGAAAAGAACTTCAGAGTTGTTGAAAAGTGCAGGTTGCACAATTGAATAGGTTCTTCAATAATTTACACGTTGGGTGGTCATAGTTCTGGACCAACTGTAAGTTATCTTTTCTAATGGATCATTTTTGACAAAATTAGATAGAAGGTTTTTTATCCATGTTAAGAGTTCTTCAAAGGGTTTTGCCTTCATTACCAAATTTGATGTTCTTTACTTTTATGCGTTTGATCTATATTGCATAATTGACAATTGGGCTATGTTTGATTGGCAATACTTTTCATGAAAAATATCATTTTTCCATCGAAATTCCTACTTTTGATTGTTTGATTGATATTTTTTTCTCAAAATTAAGGAAAATATTTTGATTGGGGAGGTAGATTTTAGTTTCCAGTACTCACAATTCCCAAAAATTCGACTTCCTCCGTTCATTTATCCACTAACATTACTCTCTCTCTCTCTCTCTCTCTCCACAGGAACTCTATCATTCCCCTCGTCTGCCCACAGAAACGTATCAGTAAGAGCTCAAGACCCCCAAACTCCATTCTATTAGCAGCTCCTTCAAGCCGCCACTCTGATTCTCCAGCAAACTGTGTATCGGCATAATCTGAATTATTTATAAATTAGCACAATCCCACCAATTCAGAAATAGAGATATATTTATGAACCCATACTCTTCCATTAACAATCTGTAGACATCACATGCTAGATGCATCATCACCTATAATAAACCATAGAAACTGTATTACAGAACTACTCTGGTTTAATATTGAGTTGAGAACAGGGCTGAAGCATTCTTCTTGACGACTTTAGTAATGTGGATTGTCTCAGTTTTCTCCAAAATTGTTACATTACTTCTGCCTCTGGTGAATTTCCCGTCTTCACATTCAATATGTTTTATTTGTCTGATTGAATTTGTTGTGATTCTGTGGTTGCTTGTTGGAAGGATATTCATATTAATTGTGTCACAGTTTGGAGAAATTATTGTGAAACAAAGGTGATTAGTATTGGGTATAGATGAGAAATCTGCTAATTTGAAAAAAAAAGGGGGGGGGGGGGGGGGGGGGGGTGTTGTTTT
>NC_036245.1:13243819-13251654 GCF_002742605.1 Olea europaea var. sylvestris | reverse complement strand
TTGTCTTCATGTTCGCTTGTTGATTTAACTGAATTGGATTACTTTTTGTTTTGGTTTTCTTAAAATAATGATAGCATTTTCTTGAATGGATTGGAATTAGCCTGCATATTTAGTTTTTGTAATTGAGTTATTATGCTTCTGAGTGAACATTTACTTATAGACGAGTCCTCTCTCTGTTTCTTTTTATATTGAGAATGACTAAAATGATATTGTGAAACATGTTACTATTTGAATTCATTTCTACGATTTTCTCTGTTTCTTTATTTAGGCTGTATTCAAGTAGACTAAGATGGTGGATATTATTTTCTATTCCCATTGGCTGGTGCTTCCTCAAGTAGTTCGAGTTTTGCATTTTTGTGCTTCAAGGTGAGTTGAGAGCGTATACCAGATGTCTAGAAGTTTAATGAGAAAAATTTTACAAATAAATTAGTAGGATGCATGGAAAGGTTTTTGCAGATATTTTAGCAGGGGATGGACAGAAATAGAGATCTAAACCAAGTGAAGTGTACTGAAGATGAAAATGAGCGAGTTCTACTTTATAGAGATGAGGTCCCCATGAAGGAATTATCTTGATAGATTATTTAATGGAATGTCTGTTGTGGATGATTTGTCACTCTTTATTTTTGTTAGAAATGTTAATTATCCTATAAGAATCCTAGTCTTAGATATGACATAGGCTATAATGACAATGTAGATGAGACAAAACCTATTTGGCTGTCTTTGATGGAGATTACTGTAGAATCCATTTACCTATGAAAATATTGATTGAAAAGAATAGAGAAAAAATAAAATTGCGTATTGTTTCCAGTAATTAGAAAAAGCATATCGTGTGGTGTCCAAAGAAGTGTTGTAATCTTGGAGATGTTGGGGGAAAAGAAGTGTTGTCTAGAACGTTTTTCAATCTTATGGAGATTTGTGCTGGAGACGTTGGCTGAGTTGGGATGATAGGAATCTCAGTAACTTCTCTCATCAATTTTATGTTCAGATTACAAAACCAACGCACAGATTTCTGTTCTTTGAATACTAATTGGAATGATATATTGGGATGATTATTATCCGTATTAGATATGAGGAGTTGATTAATGCTTGCACTTGTTTATGCTTATGCTTGTGCCTCTTGGCAATTTTTTGCTGAAAATGAAAGATGCATATTATATAGAAGATTCTAAAAAATTCTTTTTCTTGTTACTTTTCAGATGAAAATGTGAATGAAGTTGATGGTCAAAATGAGGATTTGGATCAAAGCCCAATTCGAGCTCTGAAATGTATCGCCGAAGGACGAACCATCAAAATCCAATGTCAATGGACTCAACCAAGTGATGAGAGTCTCATTGCCCTATCGAGCATTGTCGAATCATCTAAAAAAATTGCTAATGCTATAGAGATTAAAGCATCGTTAGATACACTAAACCACGTCAATTGGCAATTGGTTCTAGAAAAACTACAAGGCACGAATATAGACCAGCGTGACATCATGCAAATCATGAAAGTATTTCAGTTTGATGAGAGTTTGGCTAGATAATTTATGAGCTTCGTTGATGAAGAATTCATGCGTGATTTGGTAGTTGAGAAGCTTGGTTGTTATCCACCTCCGGATGACATTGATAATTGAACAACCATGAATGCTAGGATAATTCAACAGCCATAACATAAAATTATGATATTTATGTTGCTTTGAATTGCTTATTTCTTGCAATAGAGATTTTTTGGATTTTGTTTTTGTTATGTACTACATTGGACAAACTCTGTTCATTAGTGAACTGATTATTTAATAATTACATTTGATTGGAATTTACAATCAGGAATTCCGGTATATGCGTAGAAATAAGAATTTGTGAGGCCATTTTCTTTATCTGCTAGAAATTTTATTAATTTCTATGACATCATCGTCAAAACAGGGCTTCTTTAAAAAATCATAATCATGGTGTACAGGCAATAGTATTTATTTGCAAGGTAGGACCAGTGTCCATATAATTGTGAAAGCACAATGTGAATGGTACTTCTAAAAATTGAATGACTAATTTTCATGATAAAAGTGATAATTTTCATGGAAAATAATGTCTATAAAACAAACAAAACTAGAAGAAATGACTATTTTTATGGAAAATAATAGCTACTAATCAGAAAAAGAAGGAAAAATATAACATTCTCTAGGTAGAAAACTAAGACAATCAAACACAATTAATTGACATTTTTCATGTGCCAAAAACTTAGGTAGTAGTTGGTTTCCATTTTCATTTTCAAAACGATTTTTAGTTTTTCCCGAAAACAGTCCGTTTTCCGTGTTTTGAGCGTTTTGGCAAATTTATAACTGAAAACGCTCAAAACGATAAAAAGTTGTTTTGCGTTTTCAGTTATAAATTTTTACTCATTTTCGAAAACGACGGACCAACGCGTTTTCCGCGTTTTCGAAAACGGAAAACGGAAAATGGCCCAAAAACGAAAAACCAATCGCACCCTTATTTTCTTTTCATACAAGTTTCATACTTGCAATCAAACACATTCTTAGGGGTTAATTTAATATTAAACTTAATTATCTAGAAACAATAAATAAATGACTTGTTGCTTTTGGTTGATTATTTTAATTACATATACACCTCTAAGTGTTAGTTGGGTCTAAATATCATTTGATTCCCATTTAACATTGTTAATGTTGCGTCTTTGTCAGATGCTACATTCTCAAACGGTAATCAAATTTTTTATAGTTTTATCGGATTCAAATATAGAATTATTCTAGCTTAAAATTTAATAAGTTGCTGTGACAATCTTGTTTATTTCTTCAAAACTTCTCAGACTATAAATTTAAATTATTTGTAATTAGAAAGAAAATAAAACATTGAATAATTGACTTCGAGGAGGTAGAAAAAGGAATGGATGCACTTATGATATGATTGTTGAATGTGAAGCTTTTCAAGTTGGAGGGCTAGAAGATCTCACCCTCACTCTTAGGAGTCGAGAGTACAGAAGCAGATGAAGCCTTGCTGCTTGGATTACTTAGCCCGTTCCCATTTCCACAGGCATTTTTAGAAGAAATACCACCTACATATATTTCCAGTTAGATCAAATATTTTGATTGTAATAAAATGATATATCCCACGAATTCAAAATTAGCACTTTCCTTTGCCAACATAATTTATTGACTGTTGAACCGAACATAAATTAGATTTCTTAAGAATATATAGAATTCAAGCATATATCAAATGTTTCCCCAAATGAAACCATTGACGAGAAAATCAGCCAAGCAGGATCTCTAATCTCGATACCTACATTATTGTTCTTTCTTGGCCGGTTCAATAGAAAATTAAAGACCAATTACCCTTAACAAAGCAAATACAGAGGAGGCGAATTCTTTTTTCACTTGCTGCTATAGACAACTAAGAAACACAAACGGCTTCATATGTCACAAATTATACTTCTGAAACAATAATAAAGAGCAAGGCATTCTAGTCTATTGCTAAATGGATTGAGAAAGTCAGAAAAAACAACTGTACCAATATGAAAAGATCTCTCAGCCTTGACTTGGTTGCTCAAGCAAATCCCCATTACAGTATTAAAAAACCCTCCAAAAACTCAAATACTCTTATAGCCCAAGAAAACAAGCCCAAAAATCCAGAGCAACATCAAGATTTTTATTTTTTAGTTTTCAGTATGCAAGGATTAAGAATAAACAAGTTAGAAATCAAGTGCTATATGAAATGAACTGCAATATCACACCACAAGTCTCGTGACCCGAGATCTAAAGTAAATCCTCTTATTATTCTTGATTTTTCACTCTCAAAATTAGCTCTCTGCCGCTCACCATACCACACCTCCCCCCACAAAAAGCAAGCTTGAAGATGAACAGGTGGTTTTCTTACAGGACTTTTCAGTTGAGCATAGAAAATTATGAGAGCAATTATAAGCTGGAATAAAAAAAAAGAAAAAGTGAGAAATGGATTGTCTAAGCTCCTCTTCTTGCTCTTCTTCTTTGCAAGGTCAAAGTAAACTGCAAGGAAACTACTGGTTAGACCTTTTTGTGAACTACAGCAGATTGACTTTCTTTTCCAAAAAATAAAAAATAAAAAATATATATTAATGTTCTAAAATGTGCTCATATACTTCGCATATGTGTGCATACGCTAGATACATTTTCAAAATGCCCCACATATGAGGTATGCGCTGTAAGTATTATGCCCTAGGTCCAATCAATTTTGGACATTAATACTTTTGATATATAATTAATACAATTTAATAGTAGATCTATTATTTAATTAATAGACAATTAAATAAATAATAGAGTCCGTAGATTCAAATCTTCGTAATTTATTAATCACAAGGAGTTATGATTGTGAGATACAAATTACATCTAATTGAATCTTAAATCGTCCGTGGTCGTAAGTAATAACGAGATACGGATATCGTTATTACGGATAGACCATCACGTGTGGCATTTCTTACTTATGAAGTAAGTAGCTGATCTCACAAGTTAAAGTGTGGTGACACTTAAATGAACACGTGGATGTTTTGTTATAGAGCAAAACATTGGAGACCCACCGAGAGATTCCATATGGATAACTATCTAAGTGTCAGTGGTTAATTTCTAACGTTTGATAGTGGGATTAGTCATTTTGACTTGAGTTCATCATAATACCGTATATGAGGACAGTCATGCTTTGACGATATTAGATGTAGCTCTACCAAGGGCTGCTAATACGGCATCGTTCGGGTATGTCAATATTCATATGAAAGTTGTGAATGACTAATAGAGGATTCGTCACTCTTAGATAGTAAGAGACTATGATCTGCGTTTCATTCAATTAAGCCGATAACGAAATCCTTGATCAAGGTGTATTCATAAGCCGAAAAGGAGTTTTTTCGACTTATATTGACTTAATAGCGGAGTGAAAGATATGATCGATAATCGAGATCGACACACTTCCATATCTTGTAATTGATCGGATCATATTGACGAAGGGATTATAGTTTCACGATAAACGAACACGTTTGGTTTTGTCATACCACATGACATTTCCCGTCACACGTATTGCCCTGACACATTGCTAGATGTCAATCTGGGAGGACGAGTGTGAATTGACGATAAATTAAAAGGATGTTTTAATTTATCAATTTTGATTAGATCAAAATAATATTTCACGTCGTTAGGCATCGTAATCTGGAACCTGATGGGTCGCACACAAAAGAGAATTGGAAGATTGCAATTTGTCAATTAATTAATTTAACAATCGTTGGATAAATTAATTAATTGGTTTGGTTATTTATAGGCCCGAATTAATTAATTAGATTAATTAATTCACGGACCAGATTTAATTAAATGGATTAATTAAATATTCGACCGGACCGGACCGGATCCGTTTGGGCTTACATAAATACATGGCTAGAGTTTTCAATCCATGTGGTTATTCTCATAATTATTCTTGCTAGCACAAGAAGAGAAAACCCTGGTAGCTGCAATCTTGTTCTCTGTATGGATCACCGTTGGAGGCTGGACAATTGGATAGCTGTATGTGGCGAATCAAGATTGCTGGAACGAAAAGAATAGCAAAAAAGTTTGCAGATCTAGAGAATGTACAATCTTATCACAATTTCTATCTAAACACAAAGGCAATTCTTGGTGGGAATCAAAATTATTTTTAATTTTTCGATGCGCATATTAAGTAGATTCACAACAGTGGTATCAAAGCCTACTTTGTATTTGTTAAGAATTAATCTACATATAGGGACAATCAAAAATTGATTGTTATTATTTTTCATGTTTCTAGCAATTAAGAAAAATTAATTTTCATATTCAAAATTGGTTTTGAAAAAGAAAATAGTATTTTTGGTTTAAGAAAAAAATAATGGATGGGGGCTGTTGTCGCCGGCGTTGGGCAGCCGGCAGCGGGAAACTCTGCTGCCCAGGCATGGGCAGCGCCGGGCGCTGCTACAATGGAAGTAGCGCCCGGCTGCTTCTTACAGCAGCGTGCGGCGCTGCTGTTGAACATGGCAGCAGGTACAGCAGTGTCTACTGCCGGGTACTGCAAGGAGGCCGCCAAAAGAAAAAATATATATATTTTTTAGGGTTTCAGTTGGTTTTGGGTGAAATGGAGGCAGGGGCCTCTGACGCAATTCGTGAAATTGCAAGCCCCGTTTGCAATATCCTTATGGGGTCAATTTGTTAATTTTTAAATGAGGATCGGTTTGCAATATTTAATATTAAGGACCCCTTTTGGCAATTTGTTTTAAGGGGTCAAGGTTGCAATTATTTTATTGAAGGGCATCTTTGCAATTTTGTGAATTGGAGGGCCTGTTCATAATTTTTAAAATGGGTCAAATTGCACATTTCTAAAGGTGTTTTGAATATAAGTATTAAAATGGTTTTAAGTGGATTTTGACCTATTTTGACTAGAATTTTAATTTTGACTTAAATTAAAATCTTATTGAAAATTTACAACTTTTTATATTTTCGTTAAAATTGGATTTTAACTTAAATATTAAACTTTGACCCCAATTGAATTTTATTTTATTTAGGAGTGTTATCCTAGTTTAAAATATTTATTCAATCTAAATTAGAGTTGGACTCTAATTTAAGACTTAATTAAAATTCGTTTTTAATTAATTTTTCACCCGAAGATATTTTAGAAATTAGAATTGGATTCTAATTTGACGTTTAATTAAAACTTGATTTTAATTAAATTATTTCACCCTAAACTTTTCTTTAGATTAGAGTTAGACTCTAATTTGGCATTTGATTAAAATTTGATTTTAATTAAATGAGTTGGCCCTAAAAATCTTAGATTTAGAGTTGGACTCTAATTCTACTATTTAATTAAAATTTGATTTTAATTAAATTCAACCGCCTTAAGTTATGAAACTAGAGTTGGGCTCTAATTTGATATTTAATTGAAATTTGATTTTAATTAAATAATCCCGCCTTATAATTATAATTGTGAAATTTGAGTTGGACTCCACTTCGATATTTAATTAAAATTTGATTCTAATTAAATATGCCCGCTAATTAAATTAATTGATTAATATGATTGATTAGTTATTTAATTGTTCCGATCCATTTGTTTAAAAGAGTTTAGACGACCTTAATTGCTAGAAACTTGAGACATGTTTGCATATAATATTAGATATCATATAAGAATACATTTATGTGATAAATGCATTATTAGCAGATGATTATGGACTCAACCATGTGGATGTGTTGAATTGTTGATTTTTATTCTTGTTGTTTTGTGGGCCAGCGAGCCTGTTATTTTTGTTATTATTTTGGGCCTACGAGCTCTTGATCATTTTGGACCTGCGAGTCCGTTATTATTATTGTTGCTATGGGCATGTGAGTCCAATTTCATTTAGGCCTGCATGCCAACTAGTTTAGAATACAAGTTGCAACTAGACTAATTGAAGAAACAAGAAGAGGAGGAGACCATGGAAATGGTGGATTGATACTGATCAATGTAATACCCCCTAGGAATTGACCAACTAGTATTCCTTATGGGTCGGGAAGACTAAATAGTAAAGTCCATAATCGTACACACTATTATATATATATATATATATATTTATTTGCATGGTAGATATGTAATATAACATATACGATTGTTACAATATGACTTTTAAATGCAAAACCCCTCAACAATATATTAAGTCACATTTATAATTGCCTTCCATCATTATAGTGAAAAATCAGAGTCTCAAATCATCTTAACTTGTTGAGTACACTCAAGGCTGGTCTATTAGGGATATGTTTGATGCTATGAAATATTGGATATTTCTGAATGATGGGTTCGACTTAACTAAAATTTATCTTTTGTTGAGTACACTCAAGGAGATAAATTTTAGAGGCATATTAA
>NC_036245.1:13170087-13243523 GCF_002742605.1 Olea europaea var. sylvestris | reverse complement strand
TATATATATATATATATATATATATTTATTTATTTATTTATTTATTTGTATGGTAGATGTATAATAAAATATATATGATTATTACAATGAGACCCTTGAATGCAAAATCCCTCCATAAAATATTAAGTCACATTTATAATCGCCTTCCATTATTATAGTGAAAAATCAGAGTCCCAAAACATCTTAGCTTGTTGAGTACACTCAAGGCTGGTCAATTAAGGATATGTTTGACACTATGAAATATTTGACATTTATGAATGAAGGGTCTGACTTAACTAAAATTTATCTTTTGGTGAGTATACTCAAGGAGATAAAATGTATACTCAAGGAGATAAAATTTAGAGGCATGCTAAACTAACACATAAGATGTGTGAAGATAAAGAGTTGTCAGCTTAATGATCTGGGAGTTGTATGGAGATACAATTTATAATAGTATCTACTCAAATGTTATATTAAGACTTGTTGTGTATACTCAAGGTCTTAATATAATAGATGAGATCCCAGCCTATTGGGAGTCAAGTATGGACTCCATAAATTTATGTAAGAGGATCATAAATTTTAGTTAAACAGTGGGAGCATAATTAATTTAATAAAAGTCCATGTTAAATTAATTGATACATTTTATATATTATCCTTTTTCTTTTCGTTATTTATATTTATTGAATCGTGCGTAACCATGTGTATTTGAAAGGCATATTGGATGCCAACAACCAAATTAAATCTTCTTGATTGGCACTGCAATTTAAGAATTGTTCTCAGGCATGAGAAAGTTGGTTATCCTTACGTAGCCATTTTCCAGTAACACCTGATGATGACTCAACTAAGGAAAATGTGGCTACTATAATAAACACAGTGATGAGATAGTATTGCATGCATGTGATGTTTGCAACTATGTCACTGAGTTAAAAAAGCAACTTGAGAGTATAGATGTTAACACATAATTCTTCATTATAAAGAGTTGTATGATAATAATCATGTGTGGAAGGATATGAGACTTCCAAACAACTATACCAATGCAAAATGATAGAGTAATCTTCAATCGATGCTTAGATACAGAAGATGATTGACGTTGAGAAATGTCTCAATTGAGTTCAATCATAAACCATGAATAAAGTAGTGACTTGGTTCTACAATCACTGTCAGAGAAAGCTATTCACAACTAATTATGAATTTAACGTAAATAAGCTCGAATGCACAATTATTGAGTTTCTTAACATGCTTAAGACTGTTAAGCCCAACATCAAAGTTAGTAGTGGGCAACCCATTGATTCCTCTAAAGATATTAAGAGGAAGTCTAAAAGGGCTTTGTGAAAGCGTCTAATATGGTTAAGACCGTCAAAGCGAAGGACAATACAAAATCTAATGACCCTTGGTTTCATTATAGAATGAATGGTCATTGGAAGGAATATTGCGTGACTTACGTCTACTTCACGAGTTTCTTAGGTATTTGATACCAGATGTAAACCTCATATTTATACAAATATAGAGAAACTAAATAGAAGTAGACCATCGCGAAAGGGAGAAGTCGACCTACACGTTGAAGATGAGCAAATGTTACTGCATTGCCTGTAGGAATATACTTCTTGTCGTTGCCTTTTGACTTAGTAATGAAATTAGAGAAATGTTACTTTGTATCCACCATAGTTGGAATATTAAAATGAATTTCGTGTTCAGACATGAACCATTTTAATGTTAAGGACAATTGTTGTTCCTGTATATCTTGATTAAAATCTTAATAGTTATGGTAAGTTACAAAAATAACATTTATATTCTAAATACTAAAGATTCTATAATGAGTATAGAGATTATAAGGTATAAATGCGATAATCTAATTATTACCAAAATCTGGCTTGACAGACTTTATCGTATAGATGAAATGCAATTCTAAAGTTACATAAAGATGTATACTTAGAATTAATTGATTTTGACAAGTACAAATTATGTACGTCTGGAACAATGACCAAATCTTCTTTTACTTGAAAAGAAGAAAGGTCAGCATAATTACTGGTCTAATACATAGTGATGCATATGGACTCATGTCAATTGATGTCAGATAATGTTTCTCTTATTTCATCAATGATCATGTATACTTGATGAAACTCAAATATGAAACTCTTGAAAAGTTCAAGGGATTCAAAATAGAAGTAAAGAAACGAATAGGTAAAGATACCCTCACATTAAGATTTGATCAAGTGAGAGTATCTTAAAGATAAAATCTAGATTATCTAAGAGAGAATGAGATTCTCTTGCAGTGGACTCCTCCATATACACTGCAACATAGTAGTGTATCTGAAAGGAGAAATCATTAACTATTAGATATAGTACGATTAATAACAAGCCATGCAAATCTCCTAAAATTTTTTTGGGGTCATGCATTGATTGCAGTGTGCAACACACTAAATCATGTCACACCTAAGTTGGTTAACAGAACTCCATACGAGTTATGGAAATGCAGTAGTCCCAATTTATCTCATATGAAAGTTTGGGGCCATGACACTTATTTGAAGCGCCTTGAATCGAACAAGTTTGAGACTAAATCCGATAAATACATATTTGCGGGATATTCAAAGCAAATATTTGAATATAAATTCTATTATTGTGAAGAAAGTCTTCATCTCACGACATACCGTCTTCTTAGAGAAAATGTTTACTCTAGGGAAGGACAATGGGAGCACAATAGAATAAGAAAGAGTTCAAGAGTCCACATATATAGTTAGCCAAGTAGATGAATTCGAGTTTGATCTCATATCTGATATGGGACATACTCTTGGTCAGGAAGTAAAGACTCCTAAGGACATGTCAGCTTTTTTTGAATCTAGTAGGATCATTCGACCTTCGAGAAGGTACGAATCCACGATTATTAATCAGGTATTACTAATCCAGGATAATGAACCTACTAGTTGCACCAACATAAAGTTAAGTGTTGACTTAAAAAAGACAACAAGAGGCCATGAAACTCGAGATAAACTCGACGTATGTGAACGAGGTTTGGACCTTGGTCAAGCCTCTTGATGGAATAAAACCCATAAGTTTTTGTAAATAGTTTACAAGGAAAAGGTCGATATGGATGGAAATATCCATATATACAAAATAAGGCTAGAAGCAAAGATTAAGTGTTGACCTTGGTGAAACCTTTCTCCTGTAGCCTTGCTAAAGTCCATTCAGGTTTTGCTTGCAACAGTTGCATACCGTGACTATAGGTTAAGAGAAGTCTCTTGGAGCTGAAATCTTCGATTGATGGAAAAGTCAAAGTGTTTGATTTTATCAAATTTGAATACGAATTGTGTTGTTTACAAGAAGATAGTGGAAGCATTGTCGTATTCCTAATATTATAGAAAACGACATCCCTATGTTTCAATCGTTGAAATAATGGTTGTTAAAGGATTTATTCATGAACGATATAGGAGAAGCAACTTGATCTATAGAGATAGATTTAGAAGATTGATTAACTCATCCCAATTTACATAGATGAAATCTTGAGAAAATTTTATATGGAGAAACTGATTTATTCTTAAGCGGTATGTTGGAAAGGTTCCAAACGTGAAGCAACCATTGATTCAATAGTAGAAACCTAATACATGATTACTTCAGAAGTAGCAAAGAGTTGCAATCTGAATCATGATGTTCATAAATGAATTTGGAGTAGTTCCTGATATTTTTGATCTAATGTCATTGTATTGTGATAACAATAGAGCCATTGCGAAAGCAAAGGAACTAAGGTCTCATCAATAATCCAAACATGTATTAAAGCGGTATAATCTTATTAGAGAGATAATACATAGAAATGACGTAAAGAGAATAACAAATTCTCACATTTAACAATATTGCAGATCCACTGACAAAGAGTTGTCATAGCATAAACATGATCGTCATGTAGACTTATGATATTGGATACATAAGTGATTGGATCTAGTACAAGTGAGAGTTTTTAAGTATTATGCCCTAAGTCCAATCAATTTTGGACATAAATATTTTGATATATAATTAATGCAATTTAATGGCAGATCTATTACTTAATTAATAGACAATTAAATAAATAATAGAGTCCGTAGATTCAAATCTTCGTAATTTGTTAATCACAAGGAGTTGTGATTGTGAGATACAAATTACATTTAAGTGAATCTTAAATCATCTGTGGTCGTAGGTAATAACGAGATACGGATATCGTTATTACGGATAGACCATCACGTGTGGCGTTTCTTACTTATGAAGTAAGTAGCTAATCTCACAAGCTAAAGTGTGGTGACACTTAAATGAACACGTTGATGTTTTGTTATAGAACAAAACATTGGAGACCCGTCAAGAGATTCCACATGGATAATTATCTGAGTGTCAGTGGTTAATCTCTAACGTTCGATAGTGGGATTGGTCCTTTTGACTTGAGTTCATCATAGTACCTTATATGAGGACGGTCATGCCTTGACGGTGTTGGTTGTTGCTCTGCCAAGGGCTGCTAATACAGCATCATTCGGTTATGTCAATAATCATATGAAGGTTGTGAATGACCAATAGAGGATTCGTCACTCTTAGATAGTAATAGATTATGATCTGCGGTTCATTCAATTAAGTCGATAACGAAATCATTTGCCAAGGTGTACTCATAAGTCGAAAACGAGTTTTCGACTTATATTAACTTAATAGCGAAGTGAAAGATATGATCGATAATCGAGATTGACACACTTCCATATCTCGTAATTGATCGGATCATATTGACGAAGGGATTATAGTTTCACGATAAACGAACTAGTTTGGTTTTGTCATACCACATGATATTTCCCGTCACACGTATTGCTCTGACACATTGCTAGATGTCAATCTGGGACGGCGAGTGTGGATTGACGATAAATTAAAAGGGTGTTTTAATTTATCAATTTTGATTAGATCAAAATAATATTTCACGTCGTTAGGCATCGTGATCGGGAACTTGATGGGTCGCACACAAAAGAGAATTGGAAGATTGCAATTTGTCAATTAATTAATTTAACAATCATTGGATAAATTAATTAATTGATTTGGTTATTTATAGGCCCGAATTAATTAATTGGATTAATTAATTTACGGATTGGATTTAATTAAATGGATTAATTAAATATTGGACCGGACCGGGCCCGTTTGGGCTTATATAAATACATGGCTAGGATTTTCAATCCATGTGGTTATTCTCATAATTATTTTTGCTAGCACAAGAAGAGAAAACCCTGGTGGCTGCAATCTTGTTCTCTGTGTGGATCACCGTTGGAGGTTGGACGATTGGACAGCTGTGGGTGGCGAATCAAGATTGCTGAAACGAAAAGAATAGCAAAAAAGTTTGCAGATCTGGAAAATGTACAATTTTATCACAATTTCTATCTAAACACAAAGGCGATTCTTGGTAGGAATCGAAATTATTTTTAATTTTCCGCTGCGCATATTAAGTAGATTCCCAACATGCACATGATAAAGAAAAATGCTATAGTTTAAATTCAGACTGTTAAAGTTGTTTAAGTGCAAGAAATAAGGAATGCATTCTTGCAGCATATGTGTGCTTAAATGCCAAAATGCATAGGTGTGTGTTAAAAGCTCAACAAATATCGAATTAACCCAAACCAATAAATTATATACAGCAATATATAGGGTTATATAGGGTTTAACATTTAAAGAAACATAAAACAAAATTTTTATAGTGTTGTGAACGATATACGCCGAGCCCGACCCTCCCTCTTCTTCGATCTCCCTCTATCTACGCTGCTAAAATTTTCATAGAGTTGTAGAAACTTGAAGTTGAATTTTTCATTTTACTTGAAGGTGAATTTTTCATTTTTTGTATTGCTCATCTAATTTGAATTTTGAAAGTCTTTTTCTCTAATTTTTAATTTTAGGGAAATTTTTTTTATCAAACTCATTCATCTTTAGGTTATAATGATTTTGAAAGTTCTAGTTTTTTATTCAATGAAACAAAATAATGTTTCCAAGACATCTAATAATGTGCTTGTTTATTTTTTTTATTTTTATTTATTTATTATTATTATTATTTTTGTAGAATACATTTAAGAATGCATGGTTTAAAACAAGAGAGAGAAAATTTATTTTTAAAGAAAAGTAGGGATAAAAAAGGTTGTATTTTTTAAGATAAAGAGCTAAAAAAGTTTCGAGGATGTTGGTTTGGAAAACTGCAATTGTGAAGATGTTAGTAAACTTAATGATATTAGATGCTAGTAATGCACAATTTTGGATTATTCATTATTTTGATGATTAAGAGGAGGTTGACAATGATATATTATGACCTGACCCGTCTCAAATCACTCTAGTGGACTCGAAACATGACGTGCGCCGATGATAGATGCTGGCTAGATGTCAGATCTATCATCAAGGCTGACTATGAGTTACTTGAAAAAAAAAGGTTAAAATCAAATGCTTATGTAAAACATAATGCGATGGACCCAAATTATTTACTTTGTGCTTCATCAATATGAGTTATAATACTCAACATGTCATGTGGCTCTCATTCCAAAATCATTATGCTCTTCTAGCTAAAATGAATCAATTGCTACCTGTAGGAAAATTATGAAAAAATATATGAGTTGATAGATCAGTGATTGGAGAAGTTCGAAAATAATTATACTTTTTCATTTAAACATTTTTCTCATACATAGACATCAAGTTCATATCATTTAGTAATTCACACGATAGCCTCATAAAATTATAGCAAAAAAATGAGACATTCTCATAGCTCTATAAATATAATCTCATATTCACGATATAGTCATCAACTGATATTTATACCATTATTTCATCACATCAAATGTACTCAAAAATTCACCAAAAATGTATCCTCTGACTAAAATCTATAATCTGCCCCTCGGGTTAAGAACTTTTACCACGAGTCTTTGGCCCCCTCCGTGAATGGAAGTCGGTCTAAAAACATCTGATAATTAATTTAGAACATAGCCAAGCCCCTCTGTGAAATATATGTACACGATCAAGATCAATGTCAGTTCAAGACTCCTCCATGTATGATAGAACACAACCAATGCCCCTCTGTGAACTAGAAGAAGTATATAATCATGAGTACTTTTCTGGTTGAACTCAATATTATATGTATCATATACCCAATAAATCTCAATATCACATGTCTTACATACCAAATCACAAATGTGCCATAAATAATCTTTAAGATTTCACATGTATCATAATAAAAGAGATTTCCATAATAATCATATAATCGAACTTTTATAATATACTTTATTTATAAATACTTCAAAAATATATATATTTTTTCACTCACAGAATTATGTACGCAAAATCAACTCAGTTTAGTAAGCTGTCCTGATATCCGTATCGTCGACTGAAATATGATTTAATTTTTAAATCAACAATTAATTTTTTAATTATTTTCAATAATTAAATAGGCGATACCTAAAGTTAATCATTTCACATTTAAGTAATTTCTAAGGTCTCTTTAATCGCTAAAACTAGTCTTTCTTTCATTTAACTCAATTTCATAACTTATTATATTTAATCCCTTTAATAAAATTGAATTTAATCTAACAATCTAACGACTATAAAATTAAACATAACTTGAAAATAAGTAACTTTTTACCTTTCAACTTGGCAAAAATTTTCTATATTTTTTTCTTCTTCTTCTTTTTCCCCTCTTCCCTTCCTTTTCTCTCTGCATCGATTGTGTTTATATATGTTTTTGTATGTGAATGGACTTATATATAAATAGGATTAGGTTGAAATGGATTGATCAATATTTAAAACTTACCCACCGCCTCACTATTCCATTTTTGTTTGCTTTTTTGTTTTGTTTTGTTTTGGCTTGACAATATTGACTTTTCTTTTTCTTTTTTCTTTTTTAAAACTAAATTAAGGTATTACATATTACCATCTACAAGAGGTAATAGAAATTCTAGAATTGAAATAATGGAGCTCGATATAAATGATTTTGCATCGAATGACACGAAAGATAACTTGGATTAAAAAGAAAAGATTGAGTTGGAATACGATAAAAAACTAGATAAGATTTAAAAAAACTTTAAGACGATATTCGTGTATAATCTTGAGCAGTATACTTTTGTTGAAAATTTGAAGAATGTGTATAAAGTTCACATAATTGTAGTATTTATGATTTTGAGCGGTATTTTTTTTAAAATTTGAAGAATATGTATAAAATTCAAAGAATGCATTACATTATTTATTTATTAGTTTAGAATATTTAAAATAATATTAAAATTTAAACATGTATAATTATACATATGTTCGTAATGCTTGATTGATAAGTGTATTTTATACACTTATTCGAGGCCTTAAAACGATAATATTTAGTGTTTCTCTAATAAATTATGGTCTAAATTGTTGCAATTGATATTGAATAGGTAAAAGTCAATACTGGTACAAGAAAGTGGAAGAAATAAGAGGAAAACCCAGAAAAAGAGCGAAATCCAAAAGTTGGGGACCAAGTTGTAACAATTCAATAGTTGATCAGGAATATGAATCGAAGATTGAAAATGTTTGGAGGTCAAATTGAATATTTTGAAAAGTGAAGGACTTGAATTGAATCAAAGAAGACATGTGTTGCAAGAATAAAAGAATTCAAGGATTAAATTGTATTATCTTGAAAGATTGAGGACTTAGGGCTAATATTGAAATAAAGCCTTTGAATTGTGGTCAAATATAATAGCTGTGGCATGTGGAATTGTGAATATATATATATATATATAAACACACACACTAGTCATTGTCACGTGCATTGTAAAAATTTTGTATTTATCGTATTTTTATTCACGTATGAATTTTAGTTTTTTAGAAAGTTTTTGAAGTAATATCTAGAAATATTTTCATGATATAAGAAAATGATTGTAAACTATTTTTATAATTGTAACAGTATTTTGTTATCTAGAAAAATATGCTTGTATATTTCTTGTTTGAATAAAAAATATAGAAATATACGAAGTTATACAAACTATTTTGTATTTATTCTTTGATAGTGTTGATATGATTGAGTTGAATGTGAAAATTATATTTCTAAATTTTGTGTAATTCAATATTGGAAAATTGAAGATTGAGCACAAAATTATAAATCAACTTGTATATTCATATGCATTTTATATTTTGTTCTTCATATATTTTAATATTTATTTTATGCTTATGTTGAAAAAATAAAAATCTGGAATTTTTTTCTGACATTTGATTTGGTAAGTGAATGTATGGTGTACTGCGTTCTTGGTATTTGTAAGTGCAAAAAGCGGTATATACGATAAGCTGTAAATACGGTAAATCGTCTGCATATACAGTAAGCTGCAAATTCGATAGGCAGCATATATGGTAAGCTGCAAATACGGTATTGAAATTTATTGTAATAGACGAGTCTGGATTCATTCATACCGTATATGCACTTTACATATCGTATATGCAACATACCGTGTTTACGCATACCGTATTTGCAGCTTACCGAATATGCAGCATGCCGTATTTACAACATATCATATTTGCATCATACCGTATATGCAGCACACCGTATTTACAACATACCGTATTTACATCACACCATATTTACAACATATCGTATTTGTATCATATCGTATATACAACATATCGTATTTATATTATATCGTATTTACAGTATATCGTATCTACACATATTGTCTTTAGATATCATATTTGGCAGATATTGATTTTTGTACATACCGTATATGCAACATATCGTATTTACACATACCGTATTTGCAACTTGCCGTATATGCAGCAAATCGTATTTGCATTATACCGCATATACATCATACCGTATATACAGCATACTGTATTTGTATCATATCGTATTTACAACATACGATATTTGCCCATATTGTCTTTAGATACTGTATTTGGCAGATATTGATTTTTGTAATTCAATATTGTTTTCTTTTTTATAATTGTATTTCTAAGAATTTAAAAAAAAGGGTGATTATGAAATTGCTAATTTTTAAATGTGTTTTTTGTTGAAGATAAAAAAAGGATTTTTTATGCCATTTGTAAAAAAAAAAAAAAAAAAATTAATAAAAAAAATATTATTGTAAATTTATTAGCCTCTTTCACTAAAACTTAATTACAAGAATCCATCAAAACTAAATGTCTACATTAACTTTTCTAGTAGCTTTGGGAATTATTGAAGAAATCTAAACTATATTTGTTGAGTTTCTCCTGAGAGTTCTGGAAAGTTGATCTCTCCGCACAGTTCGAAGATATCAATTGATTTCTCCGCAAAGTGCATTGAAATTTTTTTTTTTTTGTTAAGCTATTTTATTTGTTTCTTATCAAAGGTATACTAAAACAATAAAAAATAAAATAGTTTAAATTTAAGAAAATCAAAGAAAATAAAAAGAAAGAGAAACGTGGAAAAAAAAATCTAGCTCTGAATAGTTTGGAGATAACTCAACATTGGTGAAAAATATTGCAATATGAAAAATTAAAAAATCAAATAAAAAAAATGAAGAATAAAAAAATAAATAAATAAAAGTTCTCCAAACTCTCTGGAGAGTTTCTCCGGAGAGTTTACTCCAAACTCTCTTTCCACACTATGCAAAGAGAGTTGATCTCTTCGCACAATTCGAAGAGCTCACTTGATCTCTTCGCACAGTGCAGAGTTGTTCAGCACTTTTGTGCATAGTTGTTCGTAACTCTGCACACTTTGTGAAGAGTGTGCGAAGTACCTCCTCATTTTTGTTGGAATACCGAGAAAAATATTGCTTTAGTGTGATTTTTTATGTTAATTTGATGAATTCATTTTTGTTGAAATACCGAACATTTAGTTTTGCTAATTTTATTGTGGATGCTTAAAAAAATTAAAAATTAAAAAAAATTACTCCGCACTATGCGGAGTAACTCCGTGGGAGTAAAGCGCGAAGTTGCTCCCACAAAGTGCGGAGTTATGGATAACAACGCACTGTGCGGAGAGATCAAGTGATATCTTCGAACTGTGCGAAGATATTTTTTTTTGTTTTTTTTTGTTAAACTATTTTCTTGTTTGTTTATTATGTAGGAATGTATACATATATATTATATATCAAATGTAAACTAAAAAAAAAAATCAAATAGTTTAAATTTAAGAAAACTAAAGAGAATAAAAAAAGAAAGAGAAATGGGGAAAAAAATCGTAGCTTAGTGTGTGCGGATCATCCGAAGAGTTTGAAGATACATCGACATTGGTGAAAAACTATGGTAATCTAAAAAAAAAATCAAGAGCGTAGAGTTTGGAGAGTTTCTCCAATCTCCAAACTCTCCACACTGTGCGGAGAGAGTTGATCTCTCCGTATAGTTCGGAGAGATCAATTGATTTTTCCGCATAGTGCGGAGAGATTTTCTTTTTTACTTTTTTTTTTTTTTTTGTTAAGCTATTTTATTTATTTCTTAAATAGGAAAGTTTACATATATATTATACATCAAAGGTAAACTAAAAAAACAAATAGTTTAAATTTAAGAAAACCAAAGAGAATAAAAAGAAAGAGAAATGTGGAAAAAAAATCTAGCTCCGTAGAGTTTGGAGATAACTCGACATTGGTGAAAAAATATGGTAATATGAGAAAATAAAAAACCAAATAGAAAAAAAATGAAGAATAAACAAAAAAAAAAAATTCTCCAAACTCTCTGCACTGTGTGAAGAGAGTTAATCTCTCCGTACAGTTCGGATCACACAGTGAGGAATTGCTCCGCACTTTTGTGCGGAGTTGTCCGTAACTCCGCACTTTGTGGGAGCACTCCGCACAGTGTTGAGCAATTTTTTTTAAAGCATCTACAATAAAATTAGCAAAATTAAATGTTCGATATTCCAACAAAAATGAATTCACCAAATGAACATTAGAGATCATACTAAAGCAATACTTTCTAGGTAGTCCAACAAAAATGAATTTACCAAATTAACATCAATTTACCCAACTAAGATCAGAAAATACTTTCTAGGAAAATAATTAATTATACAGCCAAAACAAAAAGGTGGAAAGGAAAAAATGCATTTTTATACAACTTGGAACAAAATCTAAATCAATTCCATAAAAAAATACGAAGAAAACACTACTAACCATTACAAACAGCGAAATTTTTTTCGAGAAGAAAGGGGAGTAGAAAGAGATATTTAAATTCATACACCTCTTCAACTGCGTAAATCAATCAATAGAAATTATTGTATTTGAAAATAAGGATATGGTTGCCTAATATGGTCGCTGAAAATAAAGAGCAAAAATCGGGATGGACGTGAACTAAAGAAGAGAAAAAAAGAATGAAAAAAGACCTTCAACAGTGAAAAATAGGAAAAACATATAGACAAAAATGACGTCATTTTTTCTCTCTTGTACAGTAAATTGGGATTCATTTATTGTTTCATCAACAGTGGCGGTTATATTTATATATATATACACGTACAAACCTAGAGAAAGGCTGAGTAAATTTCTGCGGCTGCTGGGAGGAGAAAGAAAAAAAAAAGCAGCCATTATTATTTTATATTTTCCGCACACCTTCTGCCAATTTCTTTGACACGCACAGAAAAAGAGGTGCAGCCAATAAATATTTGGGAGACACTTTGGCCAGTGGGGAAAATTATTTCTACTTCCATTAAAGAGAATTTCAGAGCTCCGCACAAAGGAAGGAGACGACAGACAGCATAACTGGAAATTATTCATGTTCCGTCAATTAACCGGGCGATGAACTCCATAATTTCTTGTTTTTCTTTAATTAATAGGCGTAGCTAAATTTAAGGTGAATAATGTAACTGATTTGGGATCCTTTATTTCTTTTATTTGAGATTCTTGTTATTTTATATTTTATGTGTGGATTTTAATTATGTTTTTAATGCTTTGAATTTTCTGGCCAATTATTCAATGATGTCTTGAACAATAATTACATGGAGATGCGGATTCTTGTTGAGACCACATATTAAAATTCGGTAAATTAATATAACGAGTAGAAATACCTTATTAATTGCTACGGTCCTATAGGAATTTTTAGAACTATTATTTCGTTAAAATAATGTTGGTTCGCATAGAGATATGTAATTGAATTATTTAAATAAATACAATGAGAACTCGAGAGGGGTAAATTGAATACCATAGAAGAATTCGACCGAACATTGATACTCGATCAAAATGCATTGTCACGCATTACACGTTTTAGATAATTTTATTTTTTTTCTTATTTGATGATGCTAGTGCACGCGCACATTTTCATCTTTAAAATATTTGCATCAATTGTTTTTAAATTTTTGTCTGATCTGATACTATTTTTTCTTTATGATTGTTTGGGTCAATTTTTAATTTTACACATCAAACATCTACGAAGTTGTACAAGTTGAAATCTACGAAGCTTAATAAGTTGAATAGACGATGGAGTCACAAAACAATATACCCGTTAAGTAACTTAAGAATTATTCAACGAAGACTCTCTAATACTCAAATTCATCTCATTCTCCACATAATAAGATTGTTATTATAAAGTGAATAATAAGTAGAATATATCTAAATTGATTTCCTTCTGTAATTTTTCAATAATATAATAATAAGTGGTATGGAATGAATAAACATTCATATGAGTGTATCAAGTATGAAAAACAATCGAATAGAAAATGCAAAATTGGCCTGAGCGACTTTTGGAAACCTGAGGAAAAAACTCTGTACTAAACGATCACCGGGATTTGTACTGGACGATCTCCCAATTAATTTTCCTGACCATTGGGATTTAATCTTTTGTTCATTTTTTGGCGATGAAAAATCTCAACTTTTCATAAAACATTGGAGCCTTTTTGTGGTGCATTGATGAAAAACTATATATAAGAGAGTTTTCCATTTCTAAACACAAGTAAAACAAGAAACAACCAATCATTCCATACAGTCTAAAAATTATTACAATTCCCATTACATATTCAGTTTCTTTACCATTCATCAAGTTTTGGAAGTAAAAACACTTGTGCTTAAGTTCTTTTCTTCAACAAGGCTTGATCAATTATACGGACCATTTGCCAAGTCCCTTTTATGTAACACCCTGAATTTTAAATTTTAATTTCATGTGGACTAAATTTAATGTTGGTAATTAAGCAAATAAAATAGTCCATGTTCAGCATTGTCGTCACACTAAAGTTTAAAAGTTAAAATGATAAATACGACCTACTTATTTGCATAAATAATTTATTTTGCATATGTATACTTTTAGAATTTATCGTAAATTATTTGAGTCAAATATTTAAGTAATTTTTTTAGTTGACAAAAATATATTGATATTATACTCATTTTATAGCTCGTATTAAATAACATAAATTGACTCAAAAAAGATATAATTTTGGACTAGTTTTATCTAAGTTATTTTGATAGGAAGAGAAATATTTTAAAATCCTAGATTTTATTAATAAAAATTATTATTATATATGTATAAAATCAATTGAAATGTCCCATTCATTGGAAGTCAAAATGTAACGTACATTCATTGGAATTTAAAGAGAGAGAGAGAGAGAGAGAGAGTGATCAATTATTATGAATTAACAAAATGAAACTCATGTCGGATAGTACTTGGAATTTGAAATGACATTGTAATGAATATAAAACGTATATCAGCCATTTAAGCAAGAAACAGTTAATTGTTCTTTTTGATTTCGACACCTAATTGACAGAAACGAATATAATAATTAACCAATTGAATTTTTAAATTAAGGGGTTGTTTGAACCACATTTATCTAGAAAAATGAATTTTGAAATAGTTTTATGATAGAGAATGTGTGGTTAAAAAGTAATGAAAAGTTATGGGTTTGTGTGTATTATTATTCTATTGAAAAATGTGGGTTGAAATAATATCAAGTCACTGATGAAAAATATATTTTGATGAAAAAAATGGGACTCAAACAAAGACTAACTTTTCTATTTTTGAATTTGATGAACGTTTAGTTGATTGATATTCATGCAAGTGGATATTGTGTGCATATATAATGTTTATGTGAAGTATCTGTTTATCTTTGCCATGCCAAAAAAAAAAAAAAGTGATTCCAATCGTTAAGACCCGCTTTTTGAAAAGGAGTATTGTTTATTTCACCAAACATTCTGCCCATTTTTTTAATTATTGTCTCAAGGAATATTTTTAGAATTAGTGATATCAACAAAGGTAAGAATACTTTGTGCAAGTGGTAAATTCTTATTTTGGTGATATTTTATGGATTTTGGCATGAAATACGTTAAGGCCTTCGGGTCGATTTCTATGTTAAATCCTTCGGGATAGATCGTTGGTCGAATATGTTAAATTCATCGGGATGGACTGTTAGGTCGAATATGTAAATCCTACGGGATGTGGGAATTATTATGAAATTTCTTGAGCTATTGGATGTCGTGACCAACTTGCTCTAAATCTAAGAAATATCGGTATGCTACGTCATTTTATATTTATATTATATTAATAGGAATGTGCAAGTATTTTTATCGAGTGTTTTCAAAATACTCATTCTTACTACAAATTTTCATATTAGAACAGATCGCGTGGACGCGTGAAAGATTGATCGAGTGATGCTTATGAGGTCGCCGAGTAAAAGTTTCTAGAAATGAAAATTTCAAATTTATATTTGAAAAAAAAAATCCATATGTTAAATTTTATGCAAGTTATTTAATAGTTTTTCTTTTGTGATTAAGCAATTGACATTCTATGTTAAACTTAAATTTATGGGTTGACGTCGTAGTGTTTCAAGATTTTATTAAATTTGAAATTCTTTTTACATAAATTGTTGATTTATTAATATCGAGTTATCAATCAAATTTCAAGAGAGAGAGAGAGAGAGATTAATTTCTGTTTAGATTGAATAAAGAGGATAGGTTTTTGGTTAACACCCCAAGTCTATTTTAAAAATCAATTAGATTTTGGGACGTTACAATTTGGTATCAGAGACCAGTCTACCTTTCTAGAAACCGGAAAAAAATTGCACTGTCATGTATAATATGAATTTCGTTTAGTGAATTATGTGCAAACTTTTAATCCCAGCATCTAGATGATTTAACGTAGACCATGCTTTATGATTGTGTTAAAAAGAGGGGTATGTGAATATAGAAAAGTGTCATTGTTCATTGTCATTTATTTGAATTGACAATTTATATCTAATAATTTTTTTTCTTTGTTTTGTGATATGACTGAAAAAAATTCCATTATTTTCCTTTATTATTAGTATCTTGACAATTTGTGATTCGCAAATTCTTATATCGTAAATTCTTTGCTACCCACTTAAATATTTGAATATATTTCTCTTCATGAAATGATTGGATAACTTGTGATTAGTTTCTAGAAGCCATATGGGATTTTTGATGGAGTCTTTTTCTTGATTATTTACATTCTACACTAATTAAAACTATATAATTTGATTTTGTCTTTATATTTATCAGAAGGTTCCAAGGCTTTCAAATAGTTGACTGTTTTGTCTTCCTTTTGAATATTTATGCATAATTATAAAACAAGACATAATTTACCACTTATTTATTTATTTCATTGCTAATTGAAACTTTATCACAAGCAAATTGTTCCTTATCAAAAATTTTGAACCTTATAGAAATTGACATAGAGCCACGTGTTGCTCTAGCATCTCTATTATATTTTTGTGTAAAAGAAAAATATTTAGTTTTATATGTAATGGGATTTTAACTGAATTTTAAAAAGAATATTAAAATAAGACTCATGGTATTTAGCGCTCGTCAATCTACTAACATCCAATGAACCTAAGGTATGGATGAAATGTTATGTTTTATTTTATTGTCAAGCATGAGTTATGTATCATTTAAGATTGAATTCACGAAACGATTATAAGTGAATGTCTAGAATGAAACATGTTATGCATTTTATGATTTTATTTAATAAATAAGAAGATATGATGATTAGCCATTGTATTAAAAACCCTAAGAAGAGCATAATGTATAGCTGATATCACTAACAAAGATAAATATAATTGGAACCTTATGTGAGAACATGATTAGAACTTATCAAATCGCTAGGAAGACTACGACTTGTAGAGCAGCGTTGAACCGTAGATCCATTATTCAGTCCTAGGAGAATTATGTGATTGACTCGACTCGTTCACTTGTCGAACACGTGAAAGTCATTTATGAAAAATGTTTGGCAGCTGTGGAGGTAGGACTGGAGATTATGCATCTCAAGGCTGTGAATAACCTCATACACTCACTTTCACCTAAATGGGGAGATATGAGAGTTATGGTTAGGGATGAGATGTTAGAAGGAAACCCTCCAGAGCACCCAAACACGATTGAGTTTGGTATATATTTTCAGACCTTTCTAGATAGGTGGAGTGAGAGCTTAGGATCCTAATCGAAGATAGTGAATGAGCTCGATGATGAGGTTGAACCCTAGGTGGAGCCTGAGCCTAAGGCCGAGCTAGAATCTCAATTTGAATCGAACATAGAGAAAGATCTAGAATGGGAGCGTGTGGATGACTTTGGGTTGGAGTTAGAGAATGATCATGAGTATGAACCTGAGCCATTGGTTGAGATGGACATGGAGTCGTTGAAGAAGATTTGCAGGATTCATAGGGATTAGAAACTTAGATTTGATTTCCTTAGTACTATGATATCTTTTCCTTTATGTTATTAGAAATTAAAATTTGTCAAACTATTGTATATTCTAATTTCAAGGAGTACTATTAATAAAAAAAAATTTAATTTTCTTTTAACATATTGAGCTACTGTTTGTCCAACAATTCTAAGACAAATTTAGTTTGTTAATTTAAAGGAAATGGTGGGAGAACGAGACCAAGAAGCTATGTTTAGGGACCTGATGAGGGCAGTGCATGAACTTGGTAGGAATCAAGCACCAGCACCTCTCAAAATGGACTTGTAAATGTCAACAACACAAGGTCAATTGTGAAAGCAGTTTCGCTGTTTTCAAACCTCATTCTTTTGATGGCAAAGCAGACTCTTTGTCAGCTGAGGAGTGGTTAAGAGGGCTAGAATGAATCTAAAAACACATGGCATGCACTGGCGTACAAAAGGTATCATGTGCTGAATTTATGTTGGTTGGAGCAGTAGGCCGCTGGTGGGAGTTTGCTTTGCGCACCAAAACTGAAGCACCACAACGCGATATGACTTGGGTACAGTTCAAAGAAGTAGTAATGACAAAATACCTTCCCAAATCATTAAGGGACCGGAGAGAGGCAGAGTTCCTACAATTGAAACAAGGAGATATGTTGCTTGATGAATACAAAAGAAAGTTTGAACAAATTTCTAGGTATGCTACACTCTTTGTGGACACCGAGCCAAAGACGACTAGGAGGTTGGAACTAGGTTTACATCCAGAGATTGAAGGAATCATGGCATCTTACCATATGACTACCTATAGTAAAATGCTTCAATGAGCTTAGTTAATTTCTGATCGTCTAGAAATTGATAGGATATTAAGAAGAATAATGAATATGAGAAACGAAAGTAGAATGGATCAAATAAAGGGAAAGGATTTGAATAATTTGAAAAGGCTAATACAATATCGGGATCAGGATCAAGCAAACCAAATAAAGTTACTCCATGATGTCATAAATGCAACAATGCACATGGAGGAGAGTGCTTGCTCAGGAAAAATGTATGCTATCGATATGGCCAGAAAGGCCATTTTGCCAAGGACTATAAAGCATACCCACCTAAGAAAGACAATGAGCAGGGCAAGAAGGTGAAAGCCGAAGTCTTTGCTTCCTCTGAACGTAATGGCACGTATTCTATCAATATCTGAACTACCTGCATATGTTCTTATAGACTCAGAAGCTATTCATTCATTTATCTCCAATGCATTTATTGCTAAATCATTTACTATATGTGAAAAATTTAATAGTGTTCAAGAAATTTCTATTCCATCTAATAGAATTTTGAATACCAATCAGATCGCTAAAGTGGTAAAATTAGAAATGGAAGGTAAAAGAATTTGTAGCTGATCTATATCTTCTAGACATGAAAGCCTTTGACGTTATTTTAGGAATGGACTGGTTGGAGAGCAATCACGCAACCATTCGATGTTTTTGAAGGGAAGTAATTTTTCAAAAGCCTGGAGAGGAAGAGCTTCAATTTTTCGCCCTACGAGTTAAGTCTTTTCCACGACTTGCTTAGGCCATGAAGGCAGAAAAGATGTTAAAGAAAAGATCTTGTTGGGGATTTCTAGTGAGTATACATGGAACTTAGTAATTGGAGCTTACTATTAGTAATGTGCCGTGATGCGAACCCGATCAGCAAGGTTGCAATCGAACCCACAAGATATTGAATCGGATCCCAAGAACGCCAATATGATCAAGGTTTATGGATCTGACCCCAAAATAGTGAACTAAGCAACCCAGCAAGAACGTTGCTTGAAAGACCTCTTGATCACACGATTGAAGAAATCACACCCGGATTGTGGATTTGAACCAATAAAAGATGAACCAAAAAACCCAACGGTAACGTTAAAGTGAAAGACCCCTTGATTACACAATTCAATGATTCAATCCGATGTTTTGAATGCCACAAGATGATTAGTCTTGATAGGTTCGCCCCATTCAATTTAATGAACAAGATAAACTTGAAGCAAAGCTTCGAAGAGGAAAATCTCTCATTAATTCATAATCAAACTTATTCCAATGAATCATAAAACTCCTATTTATGCTAAAGAATATAAAAGCTAATTTAAAAAGGAATAAACTCCTAAAATATTGTAAAACACGAAATTAGAGTCCTAATAATATTAAAGTTACCAAAAATAAGAAATTGACTCAAAACAAATCTTCTCGCACGGAAAGGAAATTTTCTGGCCGAAAATCACCTATGCGACCATGACATGTATTTGGCTGCGGTCGCATGCCATATGGACTGCTGCCCGTGAAATCCTTGCACCCTCTCATGCAGCCGCACGGTGGTTTTAACCATACGGTCGCACGATTACTTGGTTTTTGCTCAAAACTCGATTTTCTTCCGACAACTTGATTCAATTGGTTTTCATCCTTCAACCTCAATACAAATCCTGGATTTTGGCTCGTTGACTCCACCATATCGAAATTCATAACTCGACCATGCATTTATACGGGTTTGTTGGCCCGAACGAAGCTTGAATCTTGTCCTTAGGTTCCCTCCAATATACATCAAATCCTTGGTCGTTTGGCCCCAAGCCGCGTAGAACAAAAACATGAGAAAAAAAAATTTCCGAATTTCCTAGTTTCGATAGAATTTTTATGAAATCAAATTATTACCATAATTTGATGGGTTTTGGACGTTTTTTTAACTCATTAGTATAAATAGGAGAATATTTTTCATTGTAAGGACTTTTTGCTTGAATAATATTATAGAGAGAGAATTTGTTCTTTCAATTCCTTGTTCTTCTTGAACAATCTTGAAATTTATCAAGATTCAATTTCTTGTAGCGTTCTAAACAATTTGATTGTGGGTTCTTTTACTTGTAATAAAGGGATTTTAGGTTCTTCGCTAGTCTAGAATTTCTTGGTTCAATTCTTGGGCTCAAGATCCAAAATCGGGTTAGTATTGGCGTTCTTGGGTTCCGCATCAATCTCGTTGTGGATTTCATAATTTCCATTGCTACGAGGTTCGTATCATGCCGATTGTATGAGATTTCATTGATGTATTCCCTAATGAATTACCTAGAGCACCTCCTGATAGGCAATTGGATATTTGAATTGACCTTGTACCTAGAGCAACTCCAGTGTCCAAGCTCCATACAGGATGGGGCTAAAAGAATTGTAAGAATTAAAGATACAGTTGCAAGAATTATTGGATAAATGTTTCATTCGACCAAGTACATCTCCTTGGGATGCACCGGTTTTGTTTGTGAAGAAAAAAGATGGATCAATGAGATTATGCATTGAATATAAAGAACTGAACCAGTTGAATGTCGAAAACAAATAACCCCTTCTTCGAATTGAAGACCTCTTTAATCAATTGAAAGGTGCAACAATATTTTCTAAAATTGATTTGAGGTCAAGCTATCATCAATTGAAATGAAAGTAGATGACATTCCAAAGACGGTATTTAGAACTCGCTATGGTCATTATGAGTTCACGGTATTGCCCTTTGGATTAACAAATGCTTCTGTAGTATTTATAGATTTGATTAATAGAGTATCCCATTATTATTTAGATCAATTTGTCATTGTCTTCATTGATGACATTTTGGTGTATTCAAAAGGTAAAGATCAGCATGTGGAGAAACTCAAGATAGTATTGGAGACACTACGAAGGGAGAAATTGTATGCCAAATTTAAGAAATGTGAATTTTGTCTTGAACGTATAGTTTTCCTTGGTCATGTTGTTATGGCACAAGGGATTGAAGTAGATCTTGCTAAAATTAAAGTGGTAAACAACTGGCCTAGACCGACGACTACAAGTGAAGTTAGTAATTTCTTGGGACTAGCTGGTTATTATCGGAGATTCATTAAGGTATTCTCCAAAATGGCCTAGTAGGAAGGGCATAAAATTTCAATGGATTGAGAAGTGTAAGGTGAGCTTTCAAGAACTAAAACAGAAATTGGTTACAACTCCAGTTTTAGCTATACCAGAGGATTCAGATGGATTCGTTATATACAGTGATGTATCCAAATAAGGTTTGGAATGTGTAATGATACGATTTGGAAAGGTGATCGCATATGCCTAAAGACAATTAAAACACACTACACCAAAAATGGTCTATTGAAACACATAAAAGGCAACATTCGATAGTTAAGTGTTGTTAAAAGTGTCTATTACAACATTTGAATAAGTGAATGTTGCAATTAGTCAATGATATTGAGTTTTGGCAACATTTTTGATATTGAGTTTTGGCAACATTTTTAAAATAAATGTTGCCAATGATACTTTCCGCAACATTTTTGGAAAGTTGCAAAAAGTCTACCTTTTGCAACATTTTTTGTTGCAAAAGGTAGGCAAAAGGTAGACCTTTCGCAACGTTTTTTAAACGATGCAAAAAATAAAACTTTTCGCACCAGAAACATTGCAAAAGATACATTCGTTTCCTCTTTTTTTTTTTTTTTTTTTTTTTTTTTGTGTTTAGCCCATTCATTTTTATGAGTAGCCCTTGTCCAAATAAAATTGACCCAACTCCATTTTTTGGCCCAAACAAAATTGTAATTTGAATACCCATTTATAATCCAAAACTCTCGAGCTCAAGCCCAAGCCCAAACCGTATTCTTGATCCATTATCCATTATCCCTAAAATTCCCAAATTGAAATCCATTCCATTTTATCTCTCGCTTGACTGCTCCTCCTTCCACTTCCAGCTCCAGTTCCAGACTTTTGGAATCTAGACTTCAACTCTTCCGGATTTCCAGTTCCAGTTCCAGTCTTCGAGTTCCTCACTTGGTTAGTTGGCTACTTGGCTTCGCAGTTTGCTGGAGCGACGGAGGCGAGGAGCCTCGAGACTCGAGTCCCACTGGCCACTATCTCAGACTCCCAGTGAGTTCAAACATCGAGTGGCCTTCTTCTGTTGAGTGGTTACTGGCTGGGGCCTGGGCATTTTCGTTGTCAAACCAGTGAGTTCGAGTTTTCTTCCCTAGTGAGTTCAACTCTTTTAGTCTTTTACCATTTACATTTAGGCATTTACTTATTATAATTTTGATGGCTTGATTTTAATTGATAAATGGTCTTTTTTATTCTACGAGGGCTGTGGGGTGTATTGAAATTGAATTTCAGAGAAGTTCTTGGAAAGAGTTGGCTGTTGGGAAGGGAAAGGGATTAAGGAATGGAATGGCTTATGAGGGTTCAGTGTTACTGTGTTAAATTTCTTTGAAGAGGGTTTATAGCAAATTGAAATGGGAGAGTAGTACTGTGTAATTAATGGCTGAGTTAATTATAATTATTCATTTGATTCTCCTCCGTTTTGTTGTGATCTTGTAGATTGAATGATGATCAGAGAAATTTATTTCTGTTAGCAGTCTTACTGAAAATTATTGAGACTGCTTAAGCTCAATTGTATGTGGAAAATGAATTACAGTTTTATCTTCTTCGTCTATTGAATTGTAGATTCGACTTATTGGATATTAGTTCAATGGCTTGGAAAATTGAAGCTATTAGAAATCTACCATAAAATAACTGCATTAAGTTACAGGTTGCAAAATTAGTGTTAAAAATGGTAACTATGTAATCCAAAATATTTTTTAATGAATTGGATATTTGGAGACTTGGCTTCCATCAATTTTTGCTTTCTTTATTGTGCTTCACTACTTTGAAAAACAGAGATCTAAAGAGGAACATCCATATTTTTCATTCACATTTTTGTTGGATCTTTCTAGGCTTTTTTTTTTTTAAAAAGTGATGATGAACTATCAATGGAGTTACCGACAAGCATCTGGATAGGAATAATGCTCAAAGTATTTGACAAGAGAATTCTAAGCTAGATCTTATGGCTAGGACATAAATCTGCAATTTGTGACTACAAGACATTTCCTTGGGAGTTAACTAAATTTTCAAATTTTATATCGGTTTCGAGTTTTGTTGAAAGTCTACAAGTTGAAATTCTTTAATTTTTCTTGAAGCATACAATTATATGTAAAACAATAGCCCTTTGTCGGACGAGAGTTTCAATTATATGTGCTTTCTTGGAGGAAGTAGTGGTTACTACTTTGGAGTGAATACAACTTAACAACTCTTCTCATTGGATGGAAGCTTTATGGAAAGGCGATTGTCAATTTAACTTCGCCTTTCTCGAGAAAGATGAAGTAGTGCAGAGTGTAATGAAATATATATTTGAATAAACTTTTGTTTGCAAAACCAGTGACGCTGCATGAGACGTAAGTTTTTAATAGGCATTAGATAGGGCTTGGTATCTCCAACATCTATCTTGACCTCATTTATCACACTTTATCAAAGTTCATTTATCTTAAAAGATGAATTTTAGCATTCAATTCTTGAACCAATGCATAACTTTAGCAATTTATGTGAATGATGGGAAAAAAATTATAATAGAATTCTTCTTACTCCTCCTTTGTATCACTGGAACTGCTTAGGAATATGGAGAGTGATTTTTTCTTTAGTTTTTCTGTAGACATTTGGATTTTTCAGAAGGGACTACACGCATTTTTTAAACCTTTTGTTTTTGTTCTCTTTTGTAGAGGTTTGAAGTTATCAGAAAATAACTGTGTTTCTATGAACATTGGTTAATAATCACAGTATTAGCCAACCCAGTATCCTACCTCAAAGGAGCTGAGTATCGAGAAAATCAAGTTCAAGGCTTTTGATTTGGGAGGTCATTAGATTGCGTGCTGAGGTTTGGAAAGATTATTATGCCAAGGTATTATCTTTGCAAAATTCTATACCTGTGGTAGTTGATTTACATTTTCTTGGATGTTTTGTAAATTACTGGGCCATAATCGGAGAAACTTAAAGCAGTACTGCAGTGGCGGATCCAGCACCCGGCCAGCACCCGCGGTCGCGCGTGCTGAATCCGCCGGCAACTCTTTTTTTTTTGGAGAACATATACATTTTTTAGGTTATATTACTGATATTAACTTTTAATTCAAAAACTCCTCTCAGCCAAGTTGGGTAGGGGCGGCATTTTCTTCTTGCAAGTCCCGGGTTCGATTCCCTTTACAACGACTTTTGCATGATTTTTTTGCTCCTACAATTTTTACCAAAAATTGATGGAATGGGTATGAGGGGATTCGAACCTGGATAGCTTCTTATAATTGTTAAGAGATTGACCACTATGGCACTAATTGATTTGTGATATTAAATTTAACAAATTTATATATGTTAATTATAGCGGGTTTAATGCAATTGTATTTGAACTCGTCCTCTTCCTTTGAATTATATAAAATTTGGTAACAATGTCATTTGGTGAGTACGGTTTATTTTTATAACAAAATTATATATGTTCAATTTCAACAAAATAATTGTCATATTTAAATTTTATGCCTTATTTAATTCCCATTTATTTTAGAATACATTTTTCTCTCTTATTTTCAACCATACATTTTTTAATAAAATAATATTACATGTAAATTCAAATTTTTTTCTTATTTTTAACCACTTATTTTTTATCAAATAACTATTCCAAAATGCATTTTTTGCAACAAAAAAAAGTACAACAAACGAGTTCTTAATATTTTATTGCAGTCGACGGCCGCCCGTACTGACTCAAATTCCTGGATTCGCCACTGAGCAGTAGTACATTAAATTGTTGGAAGTTTGTGTTTGGCCAATGGCAGTAAATTTCTAATTCTTGAAGATGACATATCTGTTTGTTTTCTTGCTTGATTTTGGCATTCATGTTATATACAGTAATGTGACATAGATGTTCAGTATTGCATGAGTGTTGTTATTACGGCATTGCATTTTAGTTGTTACAATTAGATAAATAGTTTACTTTTTCTTCACTATTATGTGGGAGTTAGTCGAAAACCATATTAAGTAGGTTTGAAAAATTGACATTTTATCAAAAGCTTCCCATTTTAGAAGTAACAATACTGCTCTCAAACCCGTGGCTTGGGTCACTCGAATTACGTGTTAAATGCAATAAGAGGTTTAACCTCCCCTTAAATTACACCAACTGTTTATGGTTAAAGAACAACCCTACAAACATCTTATCGAATATTCAAAGTGGCTACACCTTTCATTCAAGTAGCATAAAAATTCTACAATAGCTTTTGCATGTATAGACATCTTGTTTGAATTTTGCCCAATGAGTTAAACTTTGCTTTGAGTATACTTTTGGTGATATTAACATGTCTTGATCTTCTAACTTTAATAGTTTGTTCCAACAGTTTGTTGGTGCAGTAATCTTTATATATATATTTTTTAGTTTCTCAACATATCAAGAATCATATTTTTGTGTGATTTTAGTTTCTATCCGTTGGAAAGGTACAGACAAGAGCAACCACCATCCAATTAGAGGGAAGACGATATCTGTCTTGCTTCTTTAACTCCTTATTCATTATCCTAAGACCTCATGGCCGAACATTGATGAAGTTAATTTGTAGAAATACTTCCAAATCAAGGAAACTGCACTCCTACCATTAGAATTACCAATATCACACAGAATCTATAATGATTGTTGCTTGTTATCCTCCTCATTCTTATGGTTTGATGTAAAAATATGTAATGCAAAGTATGCACCTTTTTCGTGGCCTAATGAATTATTTTTGTTGCCTTCTCAACTTAATAAATTATATTTTGATTGTCATTAGAACAATATCATTGATTGATTTATTTGGCAGGGTATACATGCAAAGGCATACTTCTTCTTTGCCAAAGGAGAATTGCTTTTATACCGAAGATAGTGCGAGACGATGGCGGACCAATGACACAATCAAGGGCAAAGCAAGTGAAACAAGTGATGGGATTGCTTGTTCAAGAAACCATTGATGGAACCATGTTCGGGACTCAAAATGGAGCAACTTTCATGTTTGGGTCGAAGGCCGAATCAACTTGGATCAATTTAGTATTAAAGACCGAAGACGGAGGAAAATAATAAGCCTATGCGACCGCATAGGCTTATGAGGCTTGCGATCGCATAGAGGCATACCAAAACTCAAGATGAGATTTTTAGTTGAACCATGCGACCGCATGGAAATACACTATGCGGTCGCATAGGCCAAAAATTTGGCAAATTTTCTAATTTTGGCATTTTTTCATATTTTGTTAGTTTTTGATTCTTTTCCATATTTTGGATATTATGATCGACTTTTCCACTATTTTTTGCCTAGTTTTTAGGTTTAGTATAAATAGGAGTTTTCATTCAATTGTTAAAAACTTTTGACATTATTGATATCGAATTAAAAATGAGGTATATTGTCTTCTTTTCATCGTTCATCATTGAACAACTTCGAATTTATCAAGTGTAACTTGTGGCGTTCAAACAACTGGATTTAATTCTTGGATTGCGTGATCAAAGGGTCTTTCAAGCGTCGTTCTTGTAGGGTTTTTTGGTTCGACTTTCTTTCGGGTTATTTCTTAACTCTTGGATTAATTTGGCTTTCTGGGTTCATCAATCTCATTATGGATTTCGTAGTCAACGTTGCTACGGTGTTCGCATCAGTTGGTATCAGAGCTTTGGCTCCAAATTAATTGAAGGTTATATCTTTTCTTTATTTGTTTGAGTCGTTAATTTTGTTTTCTTAGTTTTTTTCCTCAATTTTAATTGTTCTTTCTTAGTTCTTCTTCGTTCTTGTTTTTCTTTCGTCGCTTCATTGAGTTGTTGGTAGTTTAATCATCTTCTTTCATCAAGGAGTAAAAAAAAAAGTTACTGTACATTCGTGGTACTGTTCATCTCGAAGTGCTGTTCACAAACAAAAAAAATAAAAATAAAAATAATTTTTTTTTTTGATATTATCATTGTTTGATTTCGTTTTTCTACCAACAACAATTCCAACATTGTGTTTGACTTTGGGATATTCAATTAGATTTGATTCTTTCAATATTCTATTGTGTCTATTCACATATTATTGTCAAAACATTCATATATTCCACTTATTCAAGTCCTTTGAGTCTTGTAGTCTTTGATTAATATTCGATTTGTTTGAATTCTCGGTAAAACAATTGATTTAGGTCACCTGGTTCTTTGAAGTGCTTAGAGGGAGACTTTGAGTGGTAAAAAGTTGAGTGGTGAGTTTAATAGCGGGAAAAAGCCATAGTGAGTGTTTTTCGAGTGAAATCTTTGTGAGCCATTATAAAAATTGTGTGATATGATGTCAGAAAGAGAAGGTTCTAATTCAAGTTGAAACGGTAATGACAATCATGCATCGGAGGACATGATAAGGAGGTTTGAAAGGGTACTTGGTGATGTTAGGGAGAAGGTGGATAGGCGACGGGAATGGATGGCGCAAATGGGTATAACAATTGCTAATCTTAGCCGGGGACAAGTGGAGATGTCTAATGCTAGGGGACCGGGTAGGCGTGAATCCAGATGAGGAAGGCGAGATGAGTATCGTAGTGATGAGGATGATTTTGATGAAAATGACTTTGATATAGGTCGAGTGAAGCATAGGGACGATATGATAGAAAGACGGGGTAGAAATAACTTGGAAGTAGATGGAAATTTGGGGAGCATTGAAATGACTATTCCACAATTTAAGGGAAGAAGTGATCCGGAAGCATATTTAGAGTGAAAAAGGAAGGTTGAGATGATTTTTGAGTGCTATAATTATTCGGAGGAGAAAAAGGTAAAATTGGCGGTGCTTGAATTTGTGGATTACGCGATATCTTGGGTAGCGAAACTGTCAAAGGGACAATGCATTGCGCTTGGTCTCTAGTTTCATTTGGGGCTTTATGCAAGGTGGGGTGTGGGATCAAGTGCTTACATCACGGCGTAGGGGTCGGGAAAGACCAATTATCACTTGGGATGAATTGAAGGTGTTGATGAGGAGGAGGTTTGTTCCGAGTCACTATTATAGAGAAATCCATCAAAAATTGCAAGGTTTGTACCAAAGATCGAAAAGCGTAGAGGATTATCACGAAGAGATGGAAATTCTTATGATTAGGGCTAATGTGGAGGAAGATCGGGAAGCTACCATGGCACGGTTCTTGAATGGGTTGAATTGGGATATTGCAAATGTTGTAGAGTTGCAACACTATGTGGAAATCGAGGATATGTTACATGTGGCAATGAAGGTCAAGAGGCAATTGAAGAGTAAGAGGACGTCTAGGCAACTGTTAGGTACTTCGACTCCTAATCCAACATGGAAATCGAAGTGGGATGACAACAAAAAAAGGGGCTGCATCTAGAGGTAAAAATGATTGGCAAATGGGAAAGGATGAAAATGCTAGCAAACCAATATCAAAACAGGAGGCACAGCCATCGCGCAATTGGGATATCAAATGTTTTAGATGTTTGGGAATGGGGCATATTGCTTCTCAATGCCCAAACAAACGGGCGATAGTGTTGCGGGATAATGGAGAGATTGTGATCGATAATGATGGCAAGTTTGATGACATGCCGGCGTTGGAGGATGTTAGTGAAGAAGGAAAAGTTGAAGGGCCGGTCGGGGATGTACTAGTCATAAGGTGAGCTCTTACTACTCACGTCAAAGCAGATGACTTGGAGTTGCAACGGGAGAACATATTCCATTCTCGATGCCACGTCAACAATACGGTATGTAGTGTTATAATTGATGGTGGTAGTTGCACTAATGTAGCTAGCGTATCTCTTGTAGAAAAATTGGGTTTAACATTGTTGAGACACCCGAGATCTTATAAATTGCAATGGTTGAATGAGAGTGGCGAGGTGAGGGTGAATCGAAGGGTGTTAATTAATTTGTCAATTGGGAGTTATAAGGATGAGTTAGTGTGTGATGTGGTGCCAATGCAAGTGGGACATATTTTATTAGGGTGACCATGACAATACGATAGGAAGGCTATGCATGATGGGTACAAAAATCGATGTAGTTTCATTAAGGATGGAAGGACCATTACTCTTGTACCATTAACACCGATGCAAGTCTATGAAGACCAATTAAAATTGAGAAGTGAGGAAGAGAGGAGAGTCAAGGAGTTAGAAAAAAAGAGAGAAAGTGGTGAGTTAGAGAAGAAGAGAGAAAATGTTGAGATAGCCGCTAGAGAGAAAAAGAGAGAGCAAGCACAAGAAAGAAACGAAAGGGAGTGTTCCGAGAAAAGAGAGAAAACACGAGCGAATTTCTTTGCAAAAGAGAGTGATTTGAGGAGGGCGGTAATTGAGAGAAAAGAGATGATCTTGTTTGTTTACAAGGAATCACTCCTCAATTTTGAGGAAACTAACCCACCCCTCCCTAGTTTGGCTAAATCTTTGTTGCAGGTATTCAATGATGTATTTTCGGAGGATGCACCAAGTAGATTGCTGCCTATTCAAGGCATTGAACATCAAATTGATTTCATACCCGGAGCTGTCATTCCAAATCGACCTGCTTATCGAAGTAATCCCTAGGAGACTAAGGAGCTTCAAAAACAAGTGGAGGAGTTAATGAGCAAAGGATATGTGAGGGAAAGCATGAGTTCTTGTGCGGTACCGATTTTGCTTGTGCCAAAAAAGGATGGAACATGGCGAATGTGCATGTATTGTAGGGCTATCAACAACATAACGGTAAAGTATCGTCACCCTATACCTAGGTTAGATGACATGCTTGATGAATTACATGGTGCTTGCATATTTTCTAAAATTGATTTAAAAAGCGGGTATCATCAAATTCGTATGCGGGAGGGTGATGAATGGAAAATGGCTTTTAAAACTAAATATGGTTTATATGAATGGTTGGTTATGCCATTTGGACTCACAAATGCACCTATTACTTTTATGCGTTTAATGAATCATATTTTACGTGTTTTTATAGGAAAATTTGTTGTGGTTTATTTTGACTACATCTTAATCTATAACAAAGACCTAGGAGAGCATTTGGAACATTTAAAGTGTGTGTTAATTGTTTTAAGGAAAGAACAACTCTATACTAATATTAAGAAATGCACGTTTTGTATGGATAGAGTTATTTTTCTTGGTTTTGTGGTTAGTGCTAATGGGGTAGAAGTAGACGATGAAAAGATAAAAACTATTATAGATTGGCCGACACCTAAAAGCATAACGGAAGTTACGAGTTTTCATGGTTTGGCTAGTTTTTATAGGCGTTTTTTAAAGGATTTTAGTTCTATCACCGTACCACTCAAGGAAGTAGTTAAAAAGAGTGTAGGATTTCATTGAGGTGATGAATATGATCTTGCATTTAATACTATTAAAGCTAGATTGTGTGAAGCACCTGTTTTGGCGTTACCTAACTTTGATAAAACATTCGAGAATGAGTGTGATGCATCAGGAATAGGGATTGGAGCAGTTTTAATGCAAGAACGGAGGCCTATTGCATACTTTAGCGAGAAATTGAGTGGAGCTGCTTTAAATTTTCCTACATATGACAAAGAACTTTATGCACTTGTTCTAGTTTTGGAGACTTGGCAACATTATCTATGGCCAAAGGAGTTCGTAATACACACTGATCATGAGTCACTAAAGCACTTACGGGGACAAGGTAAATTAAACAAGAGGCATGCACGATGGATGGAATTCATTGAGACTTTTCCATACGTCATATGGTATAAACAAGGTAAGGAAAATGTGGTAGCGGATGTGTTGTCGCGAAGGTACGTATTGCTAACTACTCTTGATTCTAAGCTACTTGGGTTTGAACATATTAAGGAATTGTATGAAAAAGATATTTTTTTGTCATGCATAAAAGGGGCGGTTGATGGGTTCTTTAGGCATGAGAGGTATTTATTTTTGGAAAATAGGCTATCTGTTCCTAATTGTTCTATTCGGGAGTTATTAGTAAGGGAGGCACGTAGTGGTGGATTGATGGGACACTTTGGGATTCAAAAGACTTTAAATGTATTGAAGGAGCATTTTTACTGGCCTAAGATGAAAGGTGATGTCGAGCGAATTTGTAATCGATGCATAGATTGTAAAAGGGCTAAGTCTAAGGTTTTACCTCAAGGTTTGTACACACCTTTACTTATACCTAGTGAGCCTTGGGTTGATATTTCGATGGACTTTGTTTTGTGTTTACCTAGGACTAAGAGAGGTCGGGATTCTATTTTTGTGGTTGTAGATAGTTCAGCAAAATGACACATTTTATACCATGTCATAAAACTGACGATGCCACGAACATTGCTGACTTATTCTTTAAAGAGATTGTGCGTTTACATGGGGTTCCTGGAAGCATAGTGTCGGATCAGAATGTCAGAATTTTGAGTCACTTTTGGAGAGTTTTGTGGGGTAAGTTAGGCACTAAGTTACTATTTTCCACAACTTGCCACCCACAAACGGATGGACAAATCGAGGTAGTGAATAGGACTATGACACAATTGTTACTCACAGTAATCAATAAAATTTGAAGAGTTGGGAGAAGCGTTTACCATTCGTTGAATTTGCATACAATCGAGCTATTCACTCTACTACGTCATATTCTGCATTTGAAATTGTATATGGTTTTAATCCACTAATTCCTTTGAATTTAATTCCGTTACCTATGAATGAACGTGGTAATTTAGATGGCAAAAAGAAGGCAAAATTGGTTAAGTCACTCCATGAAAAGGTAAAAGCGCAAATTGAAAACAAAAGTAAGTTGGTTGCGTTGCAGACAAACAAAGGTAGGAAGCGCGTGACATTTGAGCCAGAAGATTGGGTTTGGGTGCACCTTAGGAAGGAGTGATTTCAGGAGCAAAGGAAGTCCAAGTTGCAACCAAGGGGTGATGAACCATTTCAAGTGATTGAAAAGATAAACGATAATGCTTACAAATTGGACCTTCCAGGTGAGTACAATGTTTAGGCTACTTTTAATGTATCTGATCTCTCTCTATTTGATGCAGGTTCGATTCGAGGACGAATCTTTTTGAAGAGGGAGCGGATGATATGATCCAGGAGTCGAGCCCGACAAAGGCTAGTGCGAGACGAGATCCGTTGATAGTCGATGGCGGACCAATGACACAATCAAGGGCAAAACAAGTGAAACAAGTGATGGGATTGCTCGTTCAAGAAACCATTGATGGAACCATGTTCGGGACTCAAAATGGAGCAACTTTTATGTTCGGGTCGAAGGCCGAATCAACTTGGATCAATTTAATTTCGAAGACGGAGGAAAATAATAAGCCTATGCGGAGGCTTGTGATCGCATGGAGGCATACTGAAATTCAAGATGGAATTTTTAGTTGAAACATGCAACCGCATGGAAATACACTATGCGGTCGCATAGGCCAAAAATTGGGCGAATTTTCTAATTTTGGCAATTTTTCATATTTTGTTTTGATTCTTTTCCAGATTTTGGGGATTATGATCGACTTTTGCACGATTTTTGCCTAGTTTTTAGGTTTAGTATAAATAGGAGTTTTCATTCAATTTTTAAAAACTTTTGACATTATTGATATCGAATTAAAAGTGAGGTGTATTGTCTTCTCTTCATCGTTCTTTGTTGAACAACTTCGAACTTAACAAGTGTAACTTGTGGCGTTCAAACAACCGAATTTAATTCTTGGATTGCGTGATCAAGGTGTCTTTCAAGCTTCATTCTTGTTGGGTTTTTTGTTCGACTTTCTTTTGGATTATTCCTAAACTCTTGGATTAATTTGACTTTCTTGGGTTCGTCAATCTCGTTGTGGGTTTTGTAATCAACGTTGCTACGGGTAGCAGCATGGACCTAGTTACCAAATGAAAATAATTTCAATGCATAATGATCATAAAGATTTACTCGTAGATTTTCAAGACCATATAGCGATGGAGCACAGAATTTTGTTGAACGAGCTCGTAAAAAATGTAATTCGGAAATGATAGTATGTCCTTATGTTAAGTGTATGAATCTATTGCATCATCATTATGATATAGCCTATGAACATTTGGTTATTAAAGGTATGGATCCTACATATACTACTTGGGTATTTCATAGAGAGCAACTATGTTCATCAAATCAGAATGTTGTAGAAATGCCTGAGTCGAGGAGGATGTTTAAGGATTTCTATGCACAACATGATATAGATCCTAAAAACCGTCCTGATGGAAGAGATGAAGAGATTGAAAGTTTAGTTAATGATGCTAAAACTCCTTTATATCCTTGTTGTAGGGCATTTACAAAGATGTTAGCTTCGATTGCAATGTTTAAGCATAAAGCTTCACACGGGTTATCAGATAATGATTTTGATGAACTTATAAATCTTGTTCGAGACATGTTGCCAGATAATAATAGACTTCCAAACTCTTTTTACGAGATGAAAAAACTTGTCAATACATTTGATCTTGGCTATGAAAAGATACATGCTTGCCTAAATGATTGTTGTCTATATAGAAAGGAGCTTGAGCATGCTGAATTATGTCCAAAATGTGGTTTCTCGAGATGGAAAATTAACAAACGGACAAAAAAAATTTAGAAAAATATCCCAGCCAAAGTTTTGCGTTATTTTCCTATAATACCAAGACTGAAGAGGATGTTTGGAATATATGAGATGTCAACACAACTTCGATGGCACTCAAATAATAAAAGTTTAGACGGTAAGATTAGGTATCCAGTTGATTCATTGAGTTGGGAAATGATTAATCGAAGGTGGCCAAATTTTGCATCCGATCCTCGGAATATTAGATTAGGTCTTGCTACAGATGGATTTAATCCTTTCAAAGATCTTAGCTCAAATACAATTGTTCGCCAGTAATCTTAACTATATATAACTTGCCTCCCTCAATTTGCATGTCAAAGGAAAGTTTGATGTTGAGTTTATTGATCCTGGGACCAAAACAGCCAGGTAATGACATAGATATTTATTTGGCACCACTTGTTGATGACTTAATGTTGTTATGGAATGATGAGGTTGATATGTATGATGCTGTTACAAAGTCTACATTTAACTTAAAAAAGCTCTTTTGATATGGATAATACATGATTTTCCTGCATTTGGAAATATATCTGGGTGGCCCGTCAAAGGAAAAATTGCATGCCCTATTTGTCGTGAGAGTACATGTTCACTATGGTTGAAGCATGGTAGGAAGTTTGCGTACATGGGACATAGAAAATTCCTCGCATTTGATAATCTGTTTCACATGAAAAAAAGCTGGTTTAATGGACATATTGAACATGGTATTAGGCCACAGATAAAAAATGGTGAAAAAGATTTTATTGAAGTTGATAAAATTACAAACGACTGGGAAAAAGTGGGAAATGGAAGAGGAAGAAGAATTCAACTCAATCTAATGTAACGGAAGAAGAGGTCAATATTTTTCATTCTAGCATATTGGAAGGTAATTGTTGTGATATTTCCTTCATTTTTATTCAATACTTATAATTGTGTGTAGTTTTTATGACTCCATTGGTGTTTGATTTGCAGACTTTACTTGTACGTCATAATTTGGATGTGATGCATGTGGAGAAGAATATTTGTGAAAGCATCATCAGTACACTTTGGGATGTCAATTGAAAATCTAAAGATGGCATCCATACATAGAGCACGTTTATTAAATATCGAGTTCAATAATTTTAAGTAGTTAACCATAATTTTTGATATATTTTATTCACCTTAGGATGCATATGGATGAATTGAAGAGTTTTGACAAACGACTGGAAAGAAATGAGACTTTATTGAATAAGAAGCACATTGATGCTTTTGCTACCTGGTTGGATGATAAGGTTGGAATACATATCAACAAATAAATGTCTCAAAGTTGTGCTATTTATTCTTTTATTTCTAACATTTTTAACATAATAACAGATTCAAATTTAGCTATTAACGAACAAAGTTCCGAACAATTTGAAGTGGCTTGCATGTGGTCCTAGATATCAATCCATATCATATTCTAGTTTTGTTATAAATGGTCTTCGATTTCATACTAAAGATGCAGAAAAATCTCGTCAAAATAGTGGCGTTTTCATTGAAGCAACGACCATATGTAGATCTAGTGCAAAAGATAATGCACAAATAGTTGGGCAAGTTCTTTATTATGGAGTTTTGCTTGACGTTATAGTGCTTGATTGTAATATGTTTCATGTTCCAATATTCAAGTGTGATTGGGTAAATATTGTGAACAGAATAAAAAAGGAAGATGGATTCATTTTGGTTAACCTTAACGAAGGACACAGACAATTTGAAAATGATCCATTCATTTTGGTGACATAGGTGAAACAAGTATTTTATTCTAGGAAAAATGAAAATTCTAGTTGGTATGTTGCTTTGCAAGTGCCACAAAGAGACTTTGATACATCACATTTGGAAGAAGATACTAATTATGAGGTAACTATTACACTAGATATATCATAGCCAATTATAGACAACCATGATGAAGATTACAATTATGCAAGGATAGATGTTGAAGGCGTACTGTGTGCTACGTAAAGTAGTTTGGTAACTCTCTTTTTTGTAGACAACATACTTTTTACATAATGAACAATTTTTCTAGAATATTTTGACATGTAATTTATCTATCGATTTATATTGCAATGAAATGTTGAATAACATCTATTTGTTTTGATGTTGTAGGTTTTTATTCTAGCTCTAGAGAATCTTTTCAATCCGAAATACATTTTGTACGATGGACAAGGCTCCGGTAATTGTGCTTTCTTATAATACATAAGATATATGCAAAGTTTTGAAAATAATTGCGTTTAACTTATGTTTCCATGTTGTATTATTAAAGTCAACTAAACAAACTTCGAAGAGTTCTAAAAGAAGAAGAGTTTCAATTGCTAATGCAATTCAGGAGACCAGTAAGAGACTAAACAATTCTAGTGAACAAGACAATACTATAACTAGTCAAACTAATGATGAGCAAACCACGTTGCCAACAACTGTAAATGCTCCGAAAAAGAAAAGAGGTCCAACATAAGTGAAGATGATTCCTGAACATTATTATCAGAAGATAAATCTAGAATTTAATGAATATGGCCAAGTTGTTGGGTAGAACTCGAAAATTTTTTCTAGAGTAGTTGGGGCCATGGTACGAGAACATGTGCCTATTGTAATTAAAGATTGGACTTCAGTGAATGAAGAGACTAAAATGGAGCTCTGGACTTTCATACATGTAACATTTTGTAACTACCTTTTAAGATTATTACGTTGTATTTATTTCTTTCTTAATGACACCATTTTCTAAAGTCTTAAATTCATGCTTGTACATAAATATAGCAAAGGTTTAATGTCAGTGATTGTCATCAAAGACTGACATTTCAATGTATGTGAAAGTACTGGAGGACATTCGAATCAAGATTGAGAAAACAAATTAGAACTCAAGTTAAATCATCTGTGAATAGAGCACACACTATTACCCTTCTTAGACCAAAGAATGTCAACTCTAAAGAAGTCTGGGTTAAATTTGTTAAGGATACTCTTTTTGCTGATTTTCATGTAAGTATATTTGCATGTAAAGCTTAACCCTTACTTTAATTATTGTTATTTTATACTTCATTCTTTTTTCAATAGGAGAAAAGTTCCAGGTTGAGCAACATGCGACCTAATCAGAAGTTTCTCCATACTATGGGTAGAAAGGGTTATCCACGTGTGGCTTATGAACTGGTACGAACATATCATGTCTTTTTACTTGAATTGTCCAATTTCAATATATTTGATTACTACATTTGTACTGTAAAAAAAAAAAAAAAAGAATCCACATTTAAAAGGGTTAAGAATAGAAGTATGAAAATATGGACATCTCAGAAAAGATGGAAAACCAATTAATGAAGCAGTTGCCGAAATATTGGTATGTGTATTATACCAATGTTCAATTAAGTATAATTTGATTTATTAGTTGTATCACTTGCTAGTATTTTATTTGAGTTCCATAAGTGCAGAAAAAGATTGAAGATTGTGCCACATCAATTTTCGATACGCCTACCAAAGATTCCATCTGTGATGATGCTATAGCTTGAGTTTTAGGTCCTGAACGTCATGAGAGAGTTAGGGAGCTCGGATTTGGAGTCGTACCATCAAAAGTGGATGAACAAATACAAAGTAGTGGGAGAGTTAGAGAACTTGAAAGCCAATTACAGATTTAGGCACAAAGGGTGAAGGCCTTTAGAAGAAAAAATGGAAGCATTTATCAGATTTTCTCAGCAAGTTATAAGTAGTTACCTTTTATGCATTTTATGATTATATAGCTTTATATAGCCAATTACATGTATAATAACTTTTTTTAATTTTTGTATCATTATACAGAATGTGGAGGATAGGAATTCAAATGCATTTAGTCAGGTTTCCATTTCCTATATTATTAAATGTTTATTTAATATATATTCAGTTTGTAGCATTCTAATTTTAAAAAGAATACTTTCGGTTTATTATGAATTTGTAGTCACACCAAGGAAGTGGTGTCCAAGGAAGTACTACCCCTAAGATAAATGCAAGATGTCAACTGTTGCATTGGTACATGTTTGAGGAGGAAGAAGTCGTAGCAGAAGGGAAGATTGCCACAACAGATCCAAGTGCAAAGGTGCATCACTTGCCACTCGGTTGAGACTGTTGGAAGGTTTGGGTTGAGGAAGTCTATATGGGTAATTTGACTCTATACAGACCCACAAATGAATTCCGCACTCTTAATGAAGCCATGGGAAGTACTGTTGCTTGGCCAAAGAGCAGTATTAGACTTCTTGATTAGGGTATATTTTCTGGATTTATAATATATATGCATCCTATTTTCGTTTTCTATCCATCCCAAATAGTATTTAGTGTTGGTTGGTTAGTTGGTACGTATGAAGTGGTTTCATGTAATTTGTTGGTTAGCTAGTGAGATTTTGGCTGTGAGGATTAACATGTTACTTGGCTTAATTCTTAGGTTTCATTCAATAAGTTTTTTGTTATTAAATGGTCGAAACATGATTTTATGCTGAGGCTAGAATTCTTGTAGTGGGTAATTTGTTAATGTGTGGACAACATGATTTTGTGCTTAGCCTGAAATGCATTTGTGATTGTCTTAATTTGTCAAATGAAAAGGAGAAGTTTTACTATTTGAATGTTTATTTGTTATTCAGTGGTTGTTGGCTAAAAAACCTCTATGGGACTCATTGATTGTAGGCCAATCTTTCTCCAACAAGAAGTTTCTTTTTCAAGTGAGATTGATGCAAGGCTCTTTGGACAAAAATTGTTCCAGTAGCAATGGTATTGATCAAGTAACATGCGACGATTTCAAGTTTAACTTTCGGTTTTTGTAGTTTCCTAATTACATTTTGGTACTACAAGTTTGGAAACTCTTAATTTATTTTGGAAAAGATTATGTGTTGAATATTTTACAAATTTAATGAGTGCAAGTTTGTTAGTTTATTATTTTGGTGGTACATGTTTGTTAGTTTTGATTACCCAAGAAAGAATTATTGCATAACATAATAATAGTGGCTATCTTTCTTCAAGTGAGAGAGAGGATAGAAAAACCATCGCCCAAAGGTGCTTTTTGAAAACCGGTCACCGTTGGCTAAAAACCATTCCTCACTTGTGATGTGAAGCGGCTTTCAATTTCCAATTTTTTAATGTTTAGTGAGGATATCGAGATTCTCTTAGACATTTGATCAAAGAAAAGGATTTTTAGTAGTGTTTTAAGCATAGATAAAAATATGTGAATTATCTATTGCAACGTTTGTTAAACGTTGCAATATCCTATATATTGCAACGTTTCTTAAACATTGCAATAGCCTATGTATTGCAACATCTTTCCAACATTGTAATACACAGGCTATTGCAACATTTAAATAACGTTGCAATAGATAGGCTATTGCAACATCTTTCCAACGTTGCAATAGCCTATCTATTGCAACGTTTAAAAATTGTTGCAATAGATAGGCTATTGCAACATCTTTTCAACGTTGCAATAGACAGGCTATTGCAGTGTTCGTCAAACGTTGCAATAGATAGGCTTTTGCAACATTTTTTAAACGCTGCAAAAAGTCTTACCTCAACAGCAACATCAAGCTTCGCAACATATGCTTAAAAGCTGCAAATGACTTTTTGCAATGTTTTTTAACCGTTGCAATAGCCCTTTTTTGGTGCAGTGAGCAAACCTATCCTATGCATGATCTAGAATTGGTGGCAGTAGTACACATTCTAAAGATATAGTGTCACTACCTTTATGGGGAAAAGTGCGATACTTCTATGGATCATAAGAGTCTAAAATACTTTCTCACTCAAAAGATTTGAATATGAGGCAGAGAAGGTGGTTGGAGTTAGTTAAGAATTATGACTACACTATCTATTACCATTCAGGTAAAGCTAATGTAGTTGTAGATGCTCTTAGTAGGAAGACAGTGGGACACCTAGCTACCTTGCCCACAGCTCAAGTGTAGTTGATCAAGGAATTTGATAAATTAAAATTGGAAGTTGTCATTCCACCAACTCGAGTTACCGCAAAGATTGTAGTATTAAAGATACAATCCACCTTTAGGGATCAAATCATGGATGCTCAAGACAACGATCCATTTTTGAGGAAAATGAAGGCGAAAGTTGGTACAAGTAAAAGAAAAGGCTTTGCAATAGCAAATGACAATGCTTTGATGTTCAAGGGAAGTTTTTGTGTACCAAAAGATGAAGGGATAAGAAAAGAAATAGTAGAGGAAGCTCACTATGCTCCATATGCTGCACATCTTAATGGTACTAAAATGTATCGAGATCTCTGCAATACCTTTTGGTGGCAGAATGTGAAAAAGGGGATTGATTTTTTTTAAAGTGTATTGTATGTCAGCAAGTTAATACAGAACATCAAAGGCCATCAGGAACATTAAATCCATTGAAAATCTCAGAGTGGAAATGAGAGCAAATAGCCATGAATTTTGTGGTGGGTTTTTCGAAATCAATGAAAGGACACGATGTCATCTGAATTGTAGACAGTTTGACAAAGTAAGCTCATTTTCTTCTAGTAAGAATGAACTATAGTATGGATCAATTTTCTCAATTATATGTTAAGAAAATTGTTGGAGTTCCAGCATCCATAGTTTCAGATCGAGACCCAAGGTTTACTTCTAAATTTTGAAAGAGCATATAAATAGCTATATGAACAAAGTTAAATTTCAGCACTGTCTATCATCCTTAATCTGATGAACAGTCTGAAAGGAATATTTAAATCTTACAGGACATGCTCCGGGAATCTGTCTTAGATTTGGGATGTAGTTGGGAATCACACCTATCATTATTGGAGTTTGCATACAATACCTTTAAAAGACTACTATTGGCATTGCTCCTTATGAAGCTCTCTTTGGTAGAAAATATAAAACTCCAATTCATTGGGAAGAAGTCGAAGAAAAATGAATTTTGGGTCCAAAGATTATTGCAAGGACGATGCAAGTAATTGATAAAATTAGAGACAAAATAAAGTTTGCTCAAGATAAAGAGAAAAACTATGCAGATCAACGGAGAAAATCGATAGAATTTGAAGTCGATGAGAAAGTGTTTCTAAAAGTAGCACCAATGAAAGGGGTTCTCAGATTTGGCAAGAAAGAAAGTTGGGATCTCGATTTATAGGTCATTTCAAAATTTTAAACAAAATTGGAAATGTAGCGTACCGTCTAGCATTGCCACCTAGACTATCAGCAGTACATAACGTATTCCACGTGTTAATGCTTAGAAAGTACGTGCATGAATCATTGGAGGTACAGAAAGATCTAATGTATGAAGAGGCTCCTTTGGAGATTATCGAAAGGAAAATACATGCATTAAGGACTAAAGAAATTACTTTGGTTAAGGTTCGATGGAAAAATCATGGAGTCGAAGGGCTATTTGAGAGAAAGAAGAAGAAATGAAAGTCATGTATCCAGAGCTTTTCTACTAAATTAGGTAATTTCGAGGACGAAATTATTTTAACTGGATAGGGATGTAACACCCTGAATTTCAAATTTTAATTCCATGTGGACTAAATTTAATGCATGTAATTTAGCAAATAAAATAGTCCATGTCCAACATTGTCGTCATACTAAAGTTCAAAAGTTGAAGTGGTAAACACGACTCACTTATTTGCATAAATGATTTATTATGCATATGTACAGTTTTAGAATTTATCGTAAGTTATTTGTGTTAAATATTTAAGTATTTTTTAGTTGATAAAAATATATCGATATTATACTCATTTTGTAGTTCGTATTAGATAACATAAATTGGCTCAAGAAGAAATAGTTTTGGACTAGTTTTATCAAAGTTATTTTGATAGGAAATAAAATATTTTAAATCCTATATTTTATTAATAAAAATATATTATTATATACGTATAAAATCAATTGAAATGTGCCATTCATTGGAAATCAAAATGAAACGTCCATTCATTGGAATTTTAAAAAAAGAATAGAGAGAGAAACACAAATCAATTATCATGAACAATCCCGCTAGGCAAACAGGGATTGATGATAGGGTTAAGTTCCCGACTGACGGCATTGATTAAAAGAGAGAGAATAAAGTCTGTCCAAAGCAAGACTTGATTGTGCCATTTTATCCCAAAAGGAACCCTAAGCCCCCAAATCAAATCTCCCAAGTTGGAACCCGAATTTCACCATCTCCGGCCACACTTCAGACGACGTCACCATTGGCGCTCTGACTGCATTTCGATCGGGGGGTTTGGCCATCGCCTCACCATTTTCGGCCACGGGTTTGTTGTCGTTTCCATCCATTTCCACCAGCTCTCGATTCACCATTGTCAACCGACAAAGCTTTGTTTGTGATATGGCATCACGTAGCTGAACTTCGGGATATTGCAATCTTCATCTCGTGGTTTTGCACATTTTTTATTAAATTCGTATAACAAATTTGTGAATTGTTGGTGAACTATTGGTGTGTTTGTATGAAATTTTTATTCTTTTTAATTTCATTGTGCAATGTCATTATGCATCGTTATCACTATTTCCTGTGTCACTATAAAGCTGTTGTTTGTGTTTTTGTTATTTTCTAGTGTTCACCTCCATGGTTGTTCATAGTTTACTGCTGCTAAATTGAAGGGGTCTAACATGGTACATTACTGATGAAGAAAACTCTGTATGTTGCATTCCAACATGTCAGTAATTATCAACAATCACAGCCTATTATTGCACAATCACTATGAAATTTGAGATGAAATTATCAATGTTCTCCAACATTGAAGTCGTTTCTTTAATTGTTATAGTGACCGTGAATTTATTTCTGTTAATCGTAGTTTATTCGTAAGGCAGAATAGACGGAAAGAATAGAGGAATGTGTCATAGTTGTAGAGCTAGGGGCCATTTCTTTGATGAATGCCCAAGGAAGCGCAGATGCCGGGCATGCAAGAATGGATTTGAAAAGTGTTTCATGGTAGAGAAGCAGACAGTAAATAAAGGGAGATTATTTCTCTGTTGTAGTGAGAAATGCGGATTTTGGGATTGGGTTGTCAAAGAAAAATCACCCGGTGAATCGTCTAGTGACAATTCTTCATTAGTATCGTCTAGTGACAATTCTTCATTAGTAAACCTTGCAATGAATGAAAATGGTGAAGAAATGTCCAAAACGTTTGAATCTCGAGTTCACCTAAAAGATGATGAAGACCTACATATTTCGGTGAACGTAAAAATATGCAAGGCGAATTCTAGTACGGAAGCGAATGCAAAAGGGAAGCGATCGACTTGATTATTAGATAAAAATTTGCTCTCGACTTTTGACTTAACTTTTGTAAGTGTAGCACTATCTCGCTTTAGCTCTCATTTTCTTCATGTAGTAATTTCAATTACTCTTTTTTAAGTATTATGTACTGATTGAGATGGATTAGGAATGTGTAATAATTTGAATTGAAGTATTGCCACCACTGTATTTGGAATTGCGTTCTCTTTATAAATGAAATTATATAGCTACTAGACATTTAAATGTTGCTCCTGGCTGCAGCACGGAAAAAGGGCAAGAAAACTTAAATGTCTACTAGCTATATTTAAGGAATGGTGCTAAAGACCTGATTGATGTTGAAGACAATTAATTGAACAAATAAGCTTTATACCTTATTAAAAGTGGCAGAACTTAAATACATTTGTTGGTTGATCAAATAAGCTTTCAACCATATTAGAAATGATAGAACTTAAATATATTTCTTAGTTGAACATGCCTAATGAGACCATAACGACAATAGTGAACTCCTTAAGACCATTCAGGATATGTCCACATTGTACAGCATTTGATAATTGTAAGAACGCCCAAGCAACTGATCTGGGGGTACACTTTTGCCAAATATGAAGTCCCAGGTCTTATAAATAGCTGTAGCCTGCCTAGTAAGTCCTAGGTCATGTAAATATCTTCAAGCATTGATTCCCTTATGTCTTTGATAGTAGCAACCTTTTAGCAAAGTATATATTAGAAGAAAGCCTCAAGCAATATTCAGTAAATGACGCAAAATAGCTATTTATATTCTGCAGACTAGATAAAGAAGCTGGGAATTAGCATAAATTAACAAAAAGTACACCAACCTGTGCTAAAAAAGAAACAAAAATATTTGATGATTTTTCGAAAATGAAGGCATCAGTAGTAGACCAGATAAAAGGAGACTGCCGAAATTTCTCCTCCAATGTACACAGCACAAAATTGCAACAACATAAATACAAAGAAATGCATAGATTATTTACCAATGAAGCAACTTATGAAATTTGCCACACTAGAAATTTTGCAAATTCAATGTATACAAAATGCACTGCTTATGTTCACATTTTGAATGGTCAGAAAACATTCAGGCAAGGTAATCTCATCTGCAAGGAAAATATATTTTACGTTGACACTGGATATGCAATTTGTGGCAAATGAAGGTGTTGTAATAATGAAGGCATCATTACCTGCCCATAAGCACATTGTTAACAAATTTTATTTTTGCTCCATTTCCAAAAGGTCTTGAGAAATAAGGATTTTTTTCCCCAAGACATCAAAACTAGGCATTACTTCTTTTTAGAGTGCCTGCAATTTTAACCAAGCAGAACTTTATACAGACATGCACTTAAAGCCAAAAAGGAGGAGAAATTCAAATGTTACTGGAACAAGTAAGTTGTGTTGATCAAAGAAGCAACATAAATATTTCTCATCACATTTCTTCAATAAGTAGAATTCATTACACAAACCTGAGCCTCCATGGTCTGATAAATATGGATGATAGTATGGCATTGGTTAACCTACAATGAAATATGGACATTAGTTGCATATTTCAAATGACATTAAGAATTTATCTTTAACCAATTGATGGTCCGAGATTACCTTGCGAACTATGCATAATATTTGATGACGATGGTGCGAGTAATTTGACATTGGTAATACCCCTGAATGCGAGAATGGTGTCGCGATAGTATACTGTGAGATGGGAAATGTTGATGGCATCAAATATTGTAGGCAAGGAGGCGGAGGCTGCATTAAGTAGTTTTGCTGTTAAGGTCTGCATATCAGTATGTCATCCAGTAGGTCTCCTTCCTGTGCTTGATGCTGACTGTAAATTTATGTAGTGTGAAAGTATTCAGTACAATCAAATATTTGTATCTATGTTTTTTTAATAAACTAAATCAAATTTACCTTTGTGTTCTTAGAACTCGACTCCAACGGACCTTTTTTCCTTAGTTTTTTTGGCGCTTCCTTTCTACGCGATGATTTCGGATCTCTTATGTTCACACTAGCATCGTTCTGGGAGTCGGTACACTGATCGGCTACTTGAATAGTATGATGTGCGATCACATTGCTTCCATTGTGTGATGTTTTCAACATCGAAAGATCTTTGCACTAAAGTTTTATCCAATCCAGTATCACACGCGATCGCCCTTCATCGTCCGCAGCAAGGTCAGCCAGTTTTGCAAACTCATGACGCAGTTCATCATATCTCAACTGCTCAGGAAAGCTGATCAAATCGTCATAATTCACAGCGACTCTGGTTTGTGCCCGACTAACGTCTCTTCTCCATCTCCATAGCATGTACCTCTCCGGAAGGGACGTGACATTGTAATGAATAAGAACTGCAATTGCATGGCAACAAAGAATTTTCCTAAACTCAAACAAATGGCAACTACAAACTATGTCACAGTTCTCTCATAAATGAGACGAAGAATTTTTTTTCCTTCGTCGCCCCTCATGCATAATATCCTCACACACCTCATACGTCGTCAGCGTATCTCCCTCCAAAGTAGATATGACATCGTAGTAAACCTTCCCTGTGAACTCATCCGGAGCTTCCCTGAATTTCGCAATGGTATAAACTGACTGAAATTGTAGCTCAATTTCGTATTGCGTTGCACATGGGACTATTTATGAAAAAGATTTGAAATCAGCCTGGAACTCTTTCTCTACCTTACATCGCAGTGCTCGTTCCTACTGTTCTACAAATTGCTTCAACGTGGTCTTCGAATGCACGTAACCATCAAAGAACTCATTCATACTCTCGCTCCTCTGTGTCGTCGACATCCCTGCCCAAAAAGTGGTCTTCAAAAAACATGGAACCCAACGGCTTTTGTTCTCATACAACCCAGATAATCATTCATTATCCTGCAAGTTGTACTTGTTAATCATCGCAGCCCACCCATTCTCAAGTTCTTCAACAAATTGACAATCATAAACTAATACATGTATAGCCCCAAATATCGAAGACTTGTCATCATGGTACCCAAATTTTTCAGGCAACTTCTTTAAAATATGTCATAGACACCATCTATGCCTTGTGTTTGGAAAAATGATTTGAATGGCATTTTGCATGGCCCGATCTTGGTCGGTAATTATTCCATGAGGTGCCTAACCATGCATACATTGTAGCCATGTTCTGAACCAGACAAAATTACTTGTATCTTCACTCGACAACAACCCACAACCAAGTAATGTTGATTGTCCATGATGATTGACGCCAACGAACGGGGCGAACGACACGTCATACTTGTTTGTCAGGCACGTGGTATCAAAAGTAATAGCATTACCAAATTCGTTATACGCTTGCCTGCATCGATTATCGAACTAGAAGACATTTCTTAGTCGGGAGTCATCATCTAAATCCATGCTAAAGTAAAATCCCGAGCACTGTGCTTGCATCTTTGCAAAGTATGCTTGTATTGCAATGGCATCCCCTTCACCAAGTCTTAAACGCCTAACTATTTCAATATAGTTTCGACAATCTTTCTCAATACAACTCAGGTTCTCATAACCACCTGCTTTGACAACGGCAGAATTGGAACTTTTATGCAATGAAATTCTAGCTAAATCATTGACTTCAAGCTTATGTTTCACGTGTGAACTCAATTCTCGGTTACATCGATATAACCTCGATTTCGATGGACTAGTTTCGTAATTGTGGCCGAGGTGGACCTTGTTAATTCTCCATACTCTATTAACATCTGATGATGTAGATATCCTGGCTTTATGACCCATCTGTATTGTTGGTTGGGGCTTGAAGGAACCACTACTATTACCGATTCTTTGACCTTCACGGCTACATGTGAAGGTTACATATCTCAACTCTCCGTCGTTTCCCTTTTTTGAATTCCTTTTCTTAATCGAAAATCCAATTGCATAAGAATATTTTTTGTAGAAGTCAAACATGTCTTTTAACTCCTTAAACTCCATGCCTACCTCAGGCACAATCATACCATCCCCCACTGAGTTTTCACCATCCACAACGTTAATGGAGACCGTAACATTCTCATAATCGGATTCAGCCAACACATCATCATGGTCGATCTGCACTTTGTCCATAGTAGTTGTTACACAAGTAAACAAAAAGTCACATAAACGAGGTAGATTAGATTTAAATCCTCAATACAAAAACAAACGGCAATCAATAGGAATCATGGGTAAAATAAACGACATTCAATATGAACATAGGAGCTTGAAGCCTAGACTTAGAAGTGGCAACTCTACTAACTATAATATATCTACGAAAAGCAAGAGCGGAAGCCCAGTCCTATGAAGTGCCAACTTCACTAACTTAAATATGTACCTACTGTATACTATATGGGAGAAATATTTCTGAATCGTAATCAAAGTTTGCCAATTTATATTTTTGTCTCCATGTGTGAATCCAAATGCATTACTCGAGTCTCTTGCGCTTGTCATGATAACACAAGCATCTGATTACTTATTTCTTTTATCATCATCATTATATGATATCCCAACCCAAAACCAAAGTATTCAAATAAAATGAGAACAAAAACAGGTGGTCCAAGTCTTATCCATTTAAAGCCATATTTAGCAACCTAACTAATTTCGGTGGTCCAAGCATATTTTTGAAGGTTTTCTATAATTTCGTTAGACAAACAGGGATTTTTGGATAGTAATGTCGTACACAAAATCAAATTTTCCAAGTTCTCTATAATATGTTTAACAAAGTTTATCCCACAATATTACATTCAAAGCAGGGTAGAATGGTTTTTCTATTCCACTTTAGTTTGTTATACCTCTCCAGAAGGGGAAATTAAGGGACGAAACTTACTTGCAAACTTGCAATGTCGGGTTGAAGGCAGGATCTTTAACAGAAAGAGGAACGTGCTTCGGGTCCTCTGAATTGTGAATTTTTGGTCTTCACAACCACATGAATATATCGTTTGTGAATGAGGAGTTCTTACACAACTCCTGCCTGAGCTTCAGGTTTGTCACCGGATTGCACCACACAAAAGGGGAAATTATAGCCGGGTTACAATATGCCAGCAGTTGGAATTATTGCAAGAAGGAAGCGTTGTTTTAAGGGTACATAATTCAATTAATTTTGTGCCCTAGGTTTTGGTTTATCTCTCAAGCGTCCCTCACGTGCGGCCATAATTTCCCTCCAATTTTACTTGCCACGTCAGAGGTTTTGAATTCCTATTTCTTGTCTGTCGATTAAGTCTTTCCAAGAAGCATATTTGAAACTCATGTCAGGTACTACTTGGAATTTGAAATGACATTGTAATGAATATAAAACATATATCAGTCATTTAAGCAATAAATAATTAACTGTTCTTTTTGATTTCCACACCTAACTGACAGTAAAGAATATAATAATTGACCAATTGAATTTTTAAATTAACTCTTCTACATTTTGAATTTGATGGACGTTTAGTTGATTGATATTCATGCAAGTGGATATTGTGTGCATATATAATGTATATTTGAAGTATCTTTTTCTCTTTGCCATGCAAAAAAAAGTGATTCCACACATTAACACACACTTGTTGAAAAGGAGTATTGTTTATTTTACCAAACATTCTGTCCATTTTTTTAATTATTGTCTTGAGGAATATTTTTAAAATTGGTGATATTAACTAAGGTAAAAAATACTTTGTGCAAGTGGTAAATTTTTGCCTTCGTGATATTTTATAGATTTTGGCATGAAATAAGTTGAAGCCTTCGGGTTGATTTCTATGTAAAATCCTTCGGGATGGACCGTTAGATAGAATATGTAAATTCTACAGTATGTGGGAATTCTTATGAAATTTCTTGAGTTATTATATGTCGCAATCAACTTGCTCTAAATCTAAAAAAATGTCGGTATGTTATGTCATTTTATATTTATATCATGTTAATAGGAATGTGCACGTATTTTTACTGAGCGTTTTCAAAATGCTCACTCTTACTACAAATTTTCAGATTAAAACTGATCATGTAGACACATGGAAGATTGACTGAGTGATGCTTTTTGGGGTTGCCAAGTAAAAGTTTCTAGAAATGAAAATTTCAAATTTATATTTGAAAAAAAAAATCCTTGTGTTAAATTTTATGCAAGTTATTTAATAGTTTTTCTTTTGTGTTCAAACAATTGACATTCTATGTTAAACTTAAATTTATAGGTTGACATGATGTGGACCTCGTAGCAACGTTGACTATGAAACCCAAAACGAGATTGACGAACCCAAGAAAGCCAAATTAATCCAAAGTTTAGGATTAACCCAAAAGAAAGTCGAACCAAAAAACCCAACAAGAACGACGCTTGAAAGACCCTTTGATCACGCAATCCAAGAATTAAATCCGGTTGTTTGAACGCCACAAGTTAACACTTGATAAGTTTAAAATTGTTCAATGAAGAATGATGAAGAGAAGACAATACGCCTCACTTTAATTCAATATCAATAATGTCAAAAGGTTTTTTTAAACAATTGAATGGAAACTCCTATTTATACTAGACCTAAAAACTAGGTAAAAATCGTGCAAAAGTCGAGCATAATCTCCAAAATATGGAAAAGAATCAAAATCTAACAAAATATGGAAAATTCGCCAAATTTTTGGCCTGTACGGCCGCATGGTATATTTTCATGTGGTCGCATGGTTCAACAAAAATTCCAATTTAAGTTTCGGTATGCCACCATGCGACCGCATGATGTTTTTGCTGTGCGGTCGCATAGGCTTATTTCAGCCTCCGGTTTCGTCGCTTGATAACAAATTGATCCAAGTTGATTCGACCTTCGACCCGAACATGAAAGTTGCTCCATTTTGAGTCCCGAACATGGTTCCATCAATGGTTTCTTGAACGAGCAATCCGATCGCTTGTTTCACTTGCTTTGCTATTGATCGCATCATTTGTCCGCCATCGACTATCAACGGGTCTCGTCTCGCACTTGCTTTCGTCGGGCTCGACTCCTGGATCATATCATCCCCTCCCTCTTCAAAAGGATTCGTGCTCGAATTTGAACCTGCATCAAACAGAGAGAGATCAGATACATTAAAAGTAGCCGAAACATTGTACTCACCTGGAAGGTCCAACTTGTAAGCATTGTCGTTTATCTTTTCAATCACTTGAAATGGACCATCGCCCCTCGGTTGCAACTTGGACTTCCTTTGCTCCGAAAACCGCTCTTTCCTAAGGTGCACCCAAACCCAATCTCCTGGCTCGAATGTCACGCGCTTCCTACCTTTGTTCGCCTGCGACGCAACCAACTTACTTTTGTTTTCAATTTGCGGCTTTACCTTTTCATGGAGTGACTTAACCAATTCTGCCTTCTTTTTGCCATCTAAACTACCACGTTCATTCACAGGTAAAGGAATTAAATCCAAAGGAGTTAGTGGATTAAAACCATATACAATTTCAAATGGAGAATACGACGTAGTAGAGTGAACATCTCGATTGTATGCAAATTCAACAAATGGTAGACACTCCTCCCAACTCTTCAAATTTTTAGTGATTACTGTGCGTAACAATTGTGTCAAAGTCCTATTCACTACCTCAGTTTGCCCATCTGTTTGTGGGTGACAAGTTGTGGAAAATAGTAACTTAGTGCCTAACTTACCCCCACAAAACTCTCCAAAAGTGACTCAAAAATTTGACATCCCGATCCGACACTATGCTTCTAGGAACCCCATGTAAACGCACAATCTCTTTAAAGAATAGGTCAGCAATGTTCGTGGCATCATCAGTTTTGTGACATGGGATAAAATGTGTCATTTTACTGAACCTATCTACAACCACAAAAATAGAATCCCGACCGCTCTTAGTCCTAGCTAAACCCAAAACAAAGTCCATCGAAATATCAACCCAAGGCTCACTAGGTGTAGGTAAAGGTGTGTACAAACCTTGTGGTAAAACCTTAGATTTAGCCTTTTTACAACCTATACATCGACTTCAAATTCGCTCAACATCACTTTTCATCTTAGGCCAATAAAAATGCACCTTCAATACATCTAAAGTCTTTTGAACCCCAAAGTGTCCCATCAATTCACCACTATGTGCTTCCCTTACTAACAATTCTCGAATAGAACAATTAGGAACACATAACCTATTTTCCCGAAATAAATACCCCTCATGCCTAAAGACCTATCAACCGCCCCCTTAATGCATGACAAATAAATATCCGAAAAATCAACATCTTTTTCATATAATTCCTTAATATGTTCAAACCCAAGTAACTTAGAATCAAGAGTAGTTAGCAATACGTACCTTTGAGACAACACATTCGCCACCACATTTTCCTTACCTTGTTTATACCGAATGACGTATGGAAAGGTCTCAATGAATTCCATCCACCGTGCATGCCTCTTGTTCAATTTACCTTCTCCTCGCAAGTGCTTTGGTGAATCATGATCGGTGTGTATTATGAACTCCTTCGGCCATAGATAATGTTGTCAAGTCTCCAAATCTCGGACAAGTGCATAAAGTTTTTTGTCATATGTAGGATAATTTAAAGCAGCTCCACTCAATTTCTCGCTAAAGTATGCAATAGGCCTCCGATCCTGCATTAAAACTGCTCCAATCCCTATTTCTGATGCATCACACTCAATCTAGAATGTTTTGTCAAAATTAGGTAATGCCAAAACAGATGCTTCACACAATCTACCTTTAATAGTATTAAATGCAAGTTCCTGTTCATCACCCCAATGAAAACCTATACTCTTTTTAACTACTTCCGTGAGTGGTGCAGTGATAGTGCTAAAATCCTTCACAAATCGCCTATAAAAACTAGCCAAACCATGAAAACTCCTAACTTCCATTATGCTTTTAGGTGTCGGCCAATCTCTAATAGCTTTTATCTTTTCATCGTCTACTTCTACCCCATTAGCACTAACCACAAAACCAAGAAAAATAACTATATTCATACAAAACGTGCATTCTTAAGATTAGCATAGATTTGTTCTTTCCTTAAAACAATTAGCACACATTTTAAATGTTCCAAATGCTCTCCTAAGTTTTTGCTATAGATTAAGATCTCATCAAAATAAACCACAACAAATTTTCCTATAAAAGCACGTAAAATATGATTCATTAAACGTATAAAAGTGGTGCATTTGTGAGTCCAAACGGCATAACCAACCATTCATATAAACCATATGTAGTTTTAAAAGCCGTTTTCCATTCATCACCCTCCGGCATTCGAATTTGATGATACCTGCTTTTTAAATCAATTTTAGAAAATATGCAAGAACCATGTAATTCATCAAGCATATCATCTAACCTAGGTATAGGGTGATGATACTTTACCGTTATGTTGTTGATAGCCCTACAATCCACGTACATTCGCCATGTTCCATCCTTTTTTGGTACAAGCAAAATCGGTACCACAGAAGGACTTATGCTTTCCCTCACGTATCCTTTACTTATCAATTCCTCCACTTGTTTTTGAAGGTCCTTGGTTTCCTCAGGATTACTTCGATAAGCCGGTCGATTTGGAATGACAGCTTTGGGTATGAAGTCAATTTGATGTTCAATGCCTCGAATAGGCGACAATCCACTTGGTGCATCCTTCGAAAATACATTGTCAAATTCCTGCAACAAAGACTTAGCCAAACTAGGGAGGGGTGAGTTAGTTTCCTCAAAATTGAGGAGTGATTCCTTATAAACGAACAAGATCATCTCTTTCCTCTCAACTACCGCCTTCCTCAAATCACTCTATTTTGCAAAGAAATTCGCTCGTGTTTTCTCTCTTCTCTCGGTGCACTCTCTTTCTTTTCTCTCTTGTGATTGCTCTCTCTTTTCCTCTCTAATGGCTATCTCAACATTTTCTCTCTTTTTCTCCAACTCACTATTTGCTCTCATTTTTTCTAACTCTTTTGCTCTCCTCTCTTCCTTACTTCTCAATTTTAATTGGTCCTCATAGACTTGCGTCAGTGTTAATGGCACAACAGTAATGGTCTTTCCATCCTTAATGAAACTATATCGATTTTTGTGCCCATCATGCATAGCTTTCCTATCGTATTGCCATGGTCGGCCCAATAAAATATGTCCCGCTTGCATTGGCACCACATCACACACTAACTCATCCTTATAACTCCCAATTGACAAATTAATTAACACTCTTCGATTCACCCTCACCTCGCCACTCTCATTCAACCATTGCAATTTATAAGGTCTCGGGTGTCTCAACAATGTTAAACCCAATTTTTCTACAAGAGATACACTAGCTACATTAGTGCAACTACCACCATCAATTATAACACTACATACCGTATTGTTGACGTGGCATCGAGTGTGAAAAATGTTCTCCCATTGCAACTCCAAGTCATCCGCTTTGACGTGAGTAGTGAGAGCTCGCCTTGTGACTAATAGATCCCCAACCGGCCCTTCAACTTTTTCTTCTTCACTAACACCATCCAACGCTGGCATGTCATCAAACTCGCCATCACTATCGCTCACAATCTCTCCATTATCCCGCAACACTATCGCCCGTTTGTTTGGGCATTGAGAAGCAATATGCCCCGTTCCCAAACACCTAAAACATTTGATGTCCCGATTGCACGACGGTTGTGCCTCCGGTTTTGATATTGGTTTGCTAGCGTTTTCATCCTTGCCCTTTTGCCAATCATTTTTACCTCTAGGTGCAGCCCCATTTTTGTTGTTGTCATCCCACTTTGATTTCCATGTTGGATTAGGAGTCGAAGTACCTAACGGTTGCCTAGACGTCCCCTCCCTCTTCAATTTTCTCTCGACCTTCATTACTACATGTAACATGTCCTCGATTTCCACATAATGTTGCAACTCTACAACGTTTGCAATATTCCGATTTAACCCATTCAAGAACCGTACCATGGTAGCTTCCCAATCTTCCTCCACATTAGCCCGAATCATAAGAATTTCCATCTCCTTGTGATAATCCTCTACACTTTTCGATCATTGGTACAACCCTTGTAATTTTTGATGGATTTCCCTATAATAGTAACTCGGAACAAACCTCCTCCTCATCAACATCTTCAACTCATCCCAAGTGCTAATTGGCCTTTCCCGACCCCTACGCCATGATGTAAGTACTTGACCCCACCAAGATATGGCGTAATCCACGAATTCAAGCACCGCAAATTTTACCTTTTTCTCCTCTGAGTAATTATAGCACTCAAAAATCATCTCAACCTTCCTTTCCCACTCTAAATATGCTTCCGGATTGCTTTTCCCTTAAATTGTGGAATAGTCAATTTAATACTCCCCATATTTCCATCTACTTCATCTCCTAAGTTATCCTTATCATGTCCTCCGATGCATTGTTGTCATTACCGTTTCGGCTTGAATTAGAACCTTCTCTTTCCGACATCATATTTCACAATTTTTTTATGCCTCCCAAAGATTTCACTTAGAAAACACTCACTATGGCTTTTTCCTGACTCGGAACAAACCTCCTCCTCATCAACATCTTCAACTCATCCCAAGTGCTAATTGGCCTTTCCCGACCCCTACGCCATGATGTAAGTACTTGACCCCACCAAGATATGGCGTAATCCACGAATTCAAGCACCGCAAATTTTACCTTTTTCTCCTCTGAGTAATTATAGCACTCAAAAATCATCTCAACCTTCCTTTCCCACTCTAAATATGCTTCCGGATTGCTTTTCCCTTAAATTGTGGAATAGTCAATTTAATACTCCCCATATTTCCATCTACTTCATCTCCTAAGTTATTTCTACCCCGTCTTTCCATCCTATCGCCCATATGCCTCGCTCGACCCATATCAATGTCATTTTCATCAAAATATCCTCATCACTACGATACTCATCCCGCCTTCCTCTCCTAGATTCACGCCTACCCGGCCCCCTAGCATTAGACATCTTCACTTATCCCCAGCTAAGATTAGCAATTGTAGTACCCATTTGTGCCATCCACTCCCCTTGCCTATCCACCTTCTCCCTAACATCACCAAGTACCCTTTCAAACCTCCTTATCATGTCCTCCGATGCATTGTTGTCATTACCGTTTCGGCTTGAATTAGAACCTTCTCTTTCCGACATCATATCACACAATTTTTTTATGCCTCACAAAGATTTCACTCGAAAAATACTCAGTATGGCTTTTTCCCTCTATTAAACTCACCACTCGGCCTTTTACCACTCAAAGTCTCCCTCTAAGCACTTCAAAGAACCAAGTGAACTAAATCAATTGTTTTACCGACAATTCAAACAAATCGAATATTAATCAAAGACCACGAGACTCAAAGGACTTGAATAAGTGGAATAGATGAATATTTTGACACGAATATGTGAATAGACTCAAAAGAAGAATGAAAGACTCGAACCCAATTGAATATCCCAAAAATCAAACACAATGTAGGAATTGTTGTTGGTAGAAAAAAACACAAAATCAAACAATGATATCAAAATTTTATATATATATATATTTTTTTTTTTTGTTTTTTGTGAACAACACTTCGAGATGAACAGTACCTCGAATGTACAGTAACCCTTTTTTTTTGGTTTTTGTACTTTTTTTTTACTCCTTGATGACAGAAGGTGAGTAAACTACCAACAACTCAAGAAAACAAGAATGAAGAAAAACTAAGAAAGAAGAATTAACGACCCCAAACAAATAAAGAAAAGATATAACCTTCAATTAATTTGGAGCCAAAGCTCTGATACCAATTGGTGCGAACCCCGTAACAACGTTGACTACGAAACCCACAACGAGATTGACGAACCCAAGAAAGCCAAATTAATCCAAAGTTTAGGATTAACCCAAAAGAAAGTCGAACCAAAAAACCCAACAAGAACGACGCTTGAAAGACCCCTTGATCACGCAATCCAAGAATTAAGTCCGGTTGTTTGAACGCCACAAGTTAACACTTGATAAGTTCGAAATTGTGCGATGAAGAACGATGAAGAGAAGACAATACGCCTCACTTTAGTTCAATATCAATAATGTCAAAAGGTTTTTTTAAACAATTGAATGGAAACTCCTATTTATACTAGACCTAAAAACTAGGTAAAAATCGTGCAAAAGTCGAGCATAATCTCCAAAATATGGAAAAGAATCAAAATCTAACAAAATATGGAAAATTGCCAAAATTGGAAAATTCACCAAATTTTTGGCCTGGGCGGCCGCATGGTATATTTCCATGAGATCGCATGGTTCGACAAAAACTCCAATTTAAGTTTCGGTATGCCACCATGCGGTCGCATGGTGTTTTTGCTGTGCGGTCGCACAACTTATTTTCAGCCTCCGATTTCGTCACTTAATAACAAATTGATCCAAGTTGATTCGGCCTTCGACCCGAACATGAAAGTTGCTCTATTTTGAGTCCTGAACATGGTTCCACAATGGTTTCTTGAACGAGCAATCCCATCGCTTGTTTCACTTGCTTTGCCCTTGATCACGTCATTGGTCCGCCATCGACTATCAATGTGTCTCGTCTCGCACTTGCCTTCGTCGGGCTCGACTCCTGGATCATATCATGACGTCATAGTGTTTCAAGATTTTATTAAATTTGAAATTCTTTTTACATAAATTGTTAATTTATCAATATCAGTTATCGATCAAATTTCAAAAGAAATGAATTTCTGCTTAGATTAAAGAAAGAGGATTGATTTTTGGGTAACACCTCAAGTCAATTTGATAAAATAAAAATCAATTAGATTTTGGGCGTTACACTTTAATCACCAATTAAGGTCTAGAGAGGACAACTATCGTTTTAGGATAACGATTTCATGCTTGAGCCTTTCTAGAAAGTTTTATGTGTTCTTGATTATACTTCATCTTTGTTCTCTTCTCTATTTCCTTTGAATATTTTGATATTCAACCAACAATCTCAAATGGTATTCTTATGGAGAACGAGACTACTATGGCAACAATCAAACTTATAAATCAAAAGCTTGTTCTTTTGGATCGTTCGATGGAATAAACTTCAGTCGATGGCAAGACAAGTTAAAATTCCTTCTCGTAGCATTGAAAATATTTTATATACTTGATCTTGATTTGGCACCATTTTTCAAAACCAATGGATGAAGATACTGAAAGCCCAAGAATAACTAACAAAGAAGGGGGTGAATTGGTTATTTGAAACTTTTTCTAAAATAAACGCAAATTTAAGCAAATAACTATGAATAAACAAGACAACACAAAAATAATAAGAGAAAGGGAAAGGGGAGTGCAAACGATGCAAGAAGGAGGTTCGATCCAATCACGATATACGTCTCCCATTACCAAGCTCTCCGTCACGAGTAAGACTTTTTTCACTATCTTTGATTGACTTATGGTGCAATCCAACCCTTACAATGCTTCCGGTGACTTGTAACTAAGGAGCACCGATCCTTTTACACGTTGAGCTTTCTGGGACCTCAACTCGACCCACAAGAAAATCAAAGTTACAATTGAAATGTTTCTCTCTTAACAAATGGTATGAACAAAACTAAATATTAAGAGAGAATTAGGCACAAACACTTCAATAAATCACAAAGAATATAGCTCAAGTGTTGTGTGAAAAACTTTCATTGAGATATATGATTTTTTAAAAAGTTACCCTCTCGAAAAAAATTTCAACAAATAAATATTTTGATCTCTTAAAGATTGAAAAACAAGGTAGACAAGATCAATAAATAACTCTCTTTAATATTGTAAAAAGCTTGCCTTAAGAGAGGTATAAAGAGATGTATTTATAGTCATCAATCAGGAGATCTGGACAAGCGATTCGGACGTTCGCTTGTTATCCAAACGATTAACTAGCCGTTTGCCAAACGGTTAAAAAATGTGACCGTTGGACATCTTATCCGGACGTTCGAAAGACCCCATCCGGACGTCCAGGTGGGCTTTTTATTTTTCCCATCAAATTTTCCTTTTTCGCGAAAAATTCTTTTAAGGTATTTGAATGGTTTCCTTATATACTTCATATAGATAAGTAATTTTATAAATGTTTAATTGTGAAAATCAAATTACTTATCTTTTGAAAATGATTTTTATGCAAGTAAAGTTTGTCATGATAATTCCCGTGCATAAAAATTATTTGAGCTATAATCGATGCAAAATATTAAAGAGTTTCACCCTTACACTTGAGTTTACAAATGCATCTATAGCTAATGTCTTCAATTTCTTCATCCAATGCAATTTGGTGCATGAAAGCTCATTTTTCATTTCCTTGTTCGTAAATATTGTGTGTATATCGTTTTGCGCCAAAGTTGCATGATTCCCGATCTAAATCTTTCGTGTCATAAATTTGCAATAATCACTATCAATCACTTAAATTCAATTTGTTAGAATCAAACGTAATTTGTTTGTAATACTCAAAACAAGAAGTCAACCATTAGGTCAACAATTTCCCCCTTTTTGATTATGACAAACGAGATGATTTTTGCAAAATAAATATTGAACAAATTGAATTGCCATCAAATAATCAGGAGCATAATTTTGTATATTGCAAGTAATATTCCCCCTATCGACATGCATATAACATTTAATAACATTCCCCCTTACTATGTTGTTCCTAAGTAGCATAATCATCTGCTCATCCCCCCCTTTTGGCATAAGCAAAAAGATATAATAGGTCAAATAGCATAAAAACATCATTTAAGAAGTCAACCATCCAAGATATAAAAGATCAATAGATAACAACTAACATAAGAATAATAGTAGGGAAGAAAATAAACTAAGGGGTCGGAGGTGGGGACAGAGGAGGAAATCTAGCATAAAACTCGGTGAAAAATGCAGACTGCTGAGCTTGCATCTCAGCCTGTCGCTGCTGCATCTCGAGCTGTCGGACCTGGATAGATATTTACTGAGCCTGCATCTAGAGAAGTAGGCTATCCATGCCGTCGACTGATGAAGTAAGAGAATCAATCTGCTCATGGAGGAGATTATATTGCTCCTCGATAAATGTGGAATGCTCTCAAGAAGGAGGAGGTATTCTCGAGCCTGGAATGTTAGATGCGGGAGCAGGAACTTCAGGTACCTCTTCGTCTCATTCAGCTTCATCTTCAAATGGGAGAGTGGATGGACCGGAGGTAGGATCGAACCCTTTTGTATGAGCCATCCATTGCCCATGTTCCTTTACTATTTTCATCCATTTTAAGGTCTAAATGTTAATAGTATCGGTAGGGCGTAATTTTATAAAATCTTCACCGTCAAATGAAACAATGAAAATGCTTAAAAAATTTTGTGAGAAGCATCCCGTAAGGTAAAGCTTTGGTGTGTCGTGATGCATGCACAGGCTTCATAAGGCCAAGTACAATAGTAGGAAAATCAATTTTACGATCGACTAGTAGAGAATCCAAAATAAAGAGATCGAGGTGATTGACTTCGTTTCAATGACCTTTGCGGGGAAAAATAATGTGAGCAATGATATTTTGCAAAACCTTGCATGGAAGTGTTAATTGATGTGCACTAATTTTTGTGATGTTTTCTAAGTCTTTCCCCGTAACACGACGACATGCCTCAGAAGGATTGTATCCTTCTACGGTTGATGGATAAAAACACTTCTAAGTCACAAGGCTCGAGATTAAGTAGTTGACGAATTAATGCTTTTGAAATTGTAAATCGAACATTTTTAACAAAGCAAGGGATTTTGTTTGAACGTGTCGTAAAATTAATGTTTTGATAAAATTCTTTCATAAGGCGTGGATAAGCGTGTTCTTCCATCGTGGTCACGGTTATCCATCCCATACGTTCAAAACATTCTTCAATATGAAAGGCGAGAGCTTCTATTGTAAAATCCATAAAATCAACATTCTTACCGATTAAAATGGGCGATTTTTCAAAAGGGTTCGGTGGCTCCTCCGGTTCCAAATCCATCTCATCATCCGATGGTGAAGGGGGTTGTTGCACAATTTTTTGTCCCCGTTTTCCACGTGTAGAACTTGACATGGTTCAGAAAAGAATGTAGAATCCCCTAAAAAAAATCCAAAAAATAAAAATAAAAAAAATAAAAAATCTATGATTTGAATAATTTTCGGCCAAAACAAAATGAGAATTTGGAAGAAGAGAAATTTCAATGTATTGAGAGGGTATTGAAATCCCATGAATATATACTGGATATTGGCAAAAAAATCCCCAAAATAAAGTGTAAAAGGACAAGGAAAGTGAAGTGAATGTTACCTTCAAAAATCTGAGATATGGTTGGCGAAAAATTCAAGTTTTTGACCGGTGAAATGACGAATCTTACCAGGAAATTTGATGCAATATATAGTGTATGTTGTATTGTGAAGGAAATTGAAAATTTTGTGGAAGAAATGGCGAAGAAGAGAGAAGAAATGGTGAAATGGCAGATGAAGGAGACATTTCGTGATTTAAAAAACTGGACCGCCATGATCCGGACACCCGGATGACATTAAGTTTAAATGTCATGAAGTTCTGCCAATCAGGACGAGATGGTCCAGACACTCTAAGTGCGTCCGGATAAATTTTTTTTTTAAATTGAGAAAAATAAAAAAATAAATAAAAAGACACAAAATGATTTAAAGCTTAGTTTACTTCATTTTCATCAAGAATACCTAAGCCTCTTTGAATACAAGAGAATCGGTCATTCGCTAGAGTTTTTGTAAAGATATCAGCCAATTGGTCGTCGGTCTTTATAAATTCTAATACAATATCTCCTTTTTGGGTATGATCACGAAGAAAATGATGCCGAATCTCAATATACTTAGTTCGTGAATGTAAAACGGGACTTTTGGACAAATTTATGGCACTAGTATTATCATACAAGATAGGAATATGATCGAAAGTCAAATGATAATCACATAAACTTTGTTTCATCCAAAGTGTTTGTGCACAACAACTAGCGGCTGAGATATATTCAGCCTCGACGGTGGATAGTGCAACGAAATTTTGTTCTTACTAGACCAAGACACAAGTACAAAGCCTAGAAAGTGACAATTTCCACTTGTGCTTTTACGATCAACATTACATTCGGCCCAATCAGCATCCGAATAATTAATTAAGTCAATATGAGTGCCTTTGGATACCAAAGTCCTAAAGTACTTGTACCACTTAGAGAACGAAAAATTCTTTTTATGGCCTTTAAGTGTGATTCCTTAGGATTAGATTGAAAGCGAGCACATAGGCAACACTAAACATAATATCGGGTCTACTAGCAGTTAAATAAAGAAGGGATCCGATCATACCTCGATATTTTGTGACGTCCACAGAAGTACCTTGCTCATCCTTATCAAGCTTTAGAGATGTTCTCATTGGTGTGTTCATAGGCTTGATGTCAAGCATGTCAAATTTCTTAAGCATGTCTAATATGTATTTATTTTGATTTATAAAAATTCCTTCTTTCATTTGTTTAATTTGAAGTCCAAGAAAATTTTTTAACTCACCCATCATGCTCATTTCAAATTCATTACTCATACATTTTGAAAATTCTTCACAAAGATGTATATTTGTAGCACTAAAAATAATATCGTCAACATAAATTTGAACAATGAGCATATCACCTTTATGAGTTTTTATAAAAAGTATAGTATTCGCTTTTCCAATTGAAAAACCATTTGAGAGAAGAAATTTGCTCAACCGTTCGTACCAAACTCTAGGAGCTTGTTTCAACCCGTAAAGAGTTTTTTGAAGTTTAAATACATGATCTGGATACTTGTCATCTTTAAAACTGAGAGGTTGCTCAACAAAAACTTCTTCTTGAATGAAGCCATGTAAAAAGGCTCTTTTAACATCCATTTGATAAAGTGTAAAATCTTTGTAACATGAAAATGCAATAAGCATACGGATGGATTCTAATCTTGCTACTGGTGCAAATGTTTCTTCAAAATCGATACCTTCTTCTTGATTGTAACCTTGGGCGATAATCTAGCCTTGTTACACACAATTATTCCATTTTCATCTCTTTTATTTCTAAAAATCCATTTTGTTCCAATAACGGTTTGATTGTTTGGTCTAGCGACTAAGTCCCAAACATGGTTTCTTTCAAATTGATTTAATTCTTCTTGCATTGCTAAATTCTTAGGTTCGATTTGAGAAATAAATGCACAACTACCAAAATGATTTTTGTAAGAGGTTCTAGTAGTGATATCTTTTGATGGATTGCCAATTATTAGCTCTTTGGGATGAGCCGGAACAAACCTCCATTCTTTTGGTAATGAGGGATCACTTTGTTCTCCGATTTGTCTTGCTTCATTTTCTTGAGCATTGGACTTTTCCATGTCTTCATTTAGAGTCTCCTTATTTTGGTCTTGAATGTTTATTTGTTCGAAAGGAGCTTCCAAACCTATATCGTCATCACTACCTTTCTCCCGATCAAATGAGTTAGTTTCATCAAAGGTAACATGCATGGATTCTTCAACAACTAGAGTTCGTTTGTTAAAAACTCTATATGTTTTGCTAGTCGATGAATATCCTAAGAAAATTCCAATATCGGATTTGGAGTCGAATTTCCCCAAATTGTCTTTTGTATTTAAAATAAAACATTTACATCCAAAAACTTTGAAATAACTAATATTTGAAATTCTATTTTTCCAAAGTTCGTAAGGAGTTTTAGTTTTCCTTTTACTTATTAATCCTCTATTGATAATGTAGCAAGCGGTATTAACGGCTTCGGCCCAAAAATATTTAGGCAAGTTATTTTCATTTAACATAGTTCGAGCCATTTCCTGTAATGTACGATTCTTCTTTTCTACTACACCATTTTGTTGAGGTGTTCTAGGAGACGAAAAATTATGTTCATATCCATGTTCTTTACAAAAATTAACAAACCCAACATTATCAAATTCTCTACCATGGTCACTTCTAATAGTTGTAATAGAACAACCTTTTTCATTTTCAACTTTCTTACAAAAATGTTTAAAAGTTTTCAAGGCTTCTTCTTTTAAGTTTAAAAATATAACCCAAGTAACTCTTGAAAAGTCGTCCACAATAACAAAAGCATAATGTTTACCTCCTAAGCTAGCCATCCTAGAAGAGCCAAAAAGATCCATATGGAGAAGTTGTAATGGTTTTGTGGTTGAAGTATAAAGTTTTGGTTTGAAAGAGCTTTTTACTTGTTTTCAAAATTGACAAGCATCACAAATTTTATCTTTTTCAAATTTCAAATTCGGTAAACCTTATACAAAACAATTTTTAGAAATTTTTGAAAGAAGATCCATGTTTACATGTCCAAGTCTTCTATGCCATAACCATGATTCTTCTTTCAAACTAAGTAAACATATCTCGTTATTTTCCAATTCAATGTTTATAATATAAACATCTTTACTTCGGCTTCCTATAAAAATTACCTCTTTCGATGTAGCATCCTTAATAAGGCATTTGGAAGAATCGAATTTTATGTTATAACCTTTGTCACATAATTGACTAATGCTTAGCAAATTATGATTAAGATTATCAACGAGTAAAACATTTTCGATAGAGGGGGATTAGTGGTTACCAATGTTTCCAATGCCGATTATTTTACCTTTGGCATTATCTCCAAAGGTCACGTAACCTCTATCCTTCTCTTAGAAATTTGATAATGATCATTCACCGGTCATATGCTTCGAGCATCCACTATCCAAGAACCATTTACTTTTTATTTTCTTTGGTACCTAAAAAAGACAAATTAAGTTTTGACTTTTGGTACCCACACAAATTTGGGTCCTTGATAGTTAGTTTTTGTGGATTCTTGTATCCACTTGTATTTGTTCTCAACGAATAATTTCTTTTTAGCTACACAATTAAAAGCAATATCTTCATTTTTATTACAAAAGCTACATGAAATATTTGAAACCTTAACAAACATATTTTTGAGTGATTTTTGTTTTAAAGAGGGTTTATATCCAATTCCTCCTTTATCAAAAACACACTTTTGACTACCGAGCATTAAATCAGAATTTTTCTTACCTTCGGTAAATTTATGGATAATTTGTGTTAAATCATTAACCTTTTCTTTTAAAGAGATGTTTTCTTTTATCAAAATGTCATGATCAAAACTCACTTTTTGCTTTTCGAAGATTTTCTTAATTTCTTCATTGAAAATAAAGTTTTTCTTTTTAAGAATAGCTTGATTTAAAGCAAGTTTTTCAAATTTTTGAAGCATTTCATCATAAGAAATTGAAAGCTCATCATAAGAACATACCTCGTCTTCGATTTCCATGAAGCACATATTTGCCACTTCATCTTGATTATCATTCCCATTTTGTATTTCATCGTCGCTATCATCCCATGTAGCTTGGAATGCCTTTTTCTTGAAATTTTTCTTTTTGTTTGGACACTCGATTCTCTTGTGACCCGGCTTGTTACAATCATAGCAAACAATCTTTTTGTTCCTATCTTCCACTTTTTCTTCTTTCTTTTGGAATCTTTGATTATTACGAAAACCTTTCCATTTTTTTACAAGAAGAACCAAATCATCAAGTTCTTCATCGCTCATATTTTCATTTGATGTTCCTTCTTCAATTGTTGATTTTAACGCAATTTGTCTTTTAGGAGGCTCCTTTGATTTCTCCTTGCTTTTTCTCATTTTCTCCTTAACCTCGGCATTGTTTAGCTCATAGGTCATTAATATGCCGTAGAGCTCCTCCAAAGGATATGTATTTACATCCATAATATTCTCAATCAACATCCTCAGTGGACTCCATTCCTCTGATAAGGACCTAAGCATTTTACTTACAAGTTCACCGTTAGTAAATTTACGATCAAAACCTTTAAGACCATTTACAATATCGGTAAAACGAGTAATCATGTCAACAATAGGCTCATTTTGTTTCATAAAGAAATTTTCAGATTCTTTAACTAGCATGTTTACCTTTGTTTCCTTAACTTTACTTGTACCAACATGAGTAACTTCAAGAGCATGTCAAATATCATATGCCAAATCACATGTACTAATTCTATTAAATTCATTTCTATCAAGTGCACAATAAAGTAGATTTTTAGCCTTGGCATTTAATGATAGTTTTCTCTTATCTTCATTATCATATTCTTCTCTAGATTTGGGAAGAGTTTGGTCCGGTCTACCATCTACTTTAATAGTTTTAGGAAGAGCATATGGACCATATTCTATAACTTTCCAAATATTGTAATCAATAGATTGAACATAAATCATCATCCTAGCCTTCCAATAGTTATAATGTGTACCATTAAAGAAAGGAGGTCGGTTTGTAGAGTGCCCCTCACTATTTTGAAAAACATGGTTAGCCATAACTCAAGATTGTAGAATTAAAAAAAAAAAAAGAATACCAAGCTCTGATACCAATTGAAAGCCCAAGAATAACTAACCAAGAGGGGGGTAAATTGGTTATTTGAAACGTTTTCTAAAATAAACGCAAATTTAAGCAAATAACTATGAATAAACAAGACAACACAAAAATAATAAGAAAAAGGGAAATGGGAGTGCAAACGATGTAGTAAGGAGGTTCGATCCAATCACGATCTACGTCCCCCGTTACCAAACTCTCCATCACGAGCAAGGTCTTTTTCACTATCTTTGATTGACTTATGGTGCAATCCAACCCTTACAATGCTTCCGGTGACTTTTAACTAAGGAGCACCGATCTTTTTACACGTTGAGCTTTTCGGGACCTCAACTTGAGCCACAAGAAAATCAAAGTCACAATTGAAAGGTTTCTCTCTTAACAAATGGTATGAACACAACTAAATATTAAGAGAGAATTATGCAAAAACACTTCAATAAATCACAAAGAATATAGCTCAAATGTTGTGTGAAAAACTTTTATTGAGATATATGATTTTTCAAAAAGTTACCCACTCAAAAAGTTTTTCAACAAATAAAATTTTGATCTCTTAAAGATTGGAAAACAAGGTAGACAAGATCAATAAATAACTCTCTTTAATGTTGTAAAAAGTTTGCCTTAAAAGAGGTATAAAGAGAGGTATTTATAGCCATCAATCAGGAGATTCGGACAAGCGCTTCGACGTTCGCTTGTTATCCGGATGATTAACTAGCTGTTTGCCAAACGGTTAAAAAATGTGACCATTGGACATCTCATCTGGACGTCCAGAAGACCCCATCCGGACGTCCGGATGGGCCTTTTATTTTTCCCATCAAATTTTCCTTTTTCTGAAAAATTCCTTTAAGGTATTTGAACGGTTTCCTTATATACTTCATATAGATAAGTAATTTTATAAATGTTTAATTATGAAAATCAAATTACTTATCTTTTGAAAATGATTTTTATGCAAGTAAAGTTTGTCATGATAATTTCAGTACATAAAAATTGTTTGAGCTATAATCGATGCGAAATATTAAAGTGTTTTACTTTTACACTTGAGTATACAAATACATCTATAGCTAATGTCTTCAATTTCTTCATCCAATGCAATTTGGTGCGTGAAAGCTCGTTTTCCATTTCCTTGTTCGTAAATCTTGTGTGTATATTGTTTTGCGCCAAAGTTGTATGATTCCCGATCTAAATCTTTTGTATCATAAATTTGCAATAATCACTATCAATCACTTAAATTCAATTTGTTAGAATCAAACACAATTTGTTTGTAATAATCAAAACAAGAAGTCAACCATTAGGTCAACAGATACCGAGGCCACAAGAACGGGAAGGTAAAAAACGTCAAAGGATGAATTGGTTTGTTGCGGTCCTATACTCAGCGCACTACCTCATCAATTACTTAACATTTATACCATCATATCCTCGAATAAATACAAAGTTTGAAGGAGAAAGTACAAAAAAAATCTTGATTTCGAGGTATGACAATTTTAAGTTCTTAAAAATATTCCCTTTTTTTCCAAGTGCATTAATTGCAAGTGATTGTCAACAAATTAAAGGGGGTCAAGATTGAGCTATAGAAAACTTTTCAAGAGAGCAATCATTGCTAAACTCCCGGGACTTGAAAGAATATTGAAAATGGATTCTTCATAGTTTCATAAATTACTCTTTGGAACAAATTCAGAAACATCTTCAAATTGAAGAAAAATCAAGGGTAAGACATAAAAACGAAAACTCTTATGAATATACTACAAAGGCCAATGCCATGGAAATGATTGAGCCTTTCAACAAATCCAATAAAAGGAACACTTCTAATAAAGACTACAAAAAGTCTAAGAAGAAACCCAATGGAAATTGTTTTGTTTGTGAGAAATTCGGATATTTTGCAAATGAATACTGAGATCGAAAATAAAATAAAAAATGGCAAAGTAAACTATATTGATGAAGATAGCAATGTGGATACCATGAGTAAATAAATGCTATCAAACGCAAAGTTCTCGGTTGGTGGTATGATACATGTACAGTTAGTTATACATGCATCATATGATAAGTTACTTTTCAAGACTTATCATGAATCAAATGGAGAACAAGAAATGCAAATTGGAAATGAAGATCGCTCCAAAGTGGTTGGAAAAGAAAATGTTGATATCATTTTCATTTTCGAAAAAACTTTTACTTTAGCCAATGTATTACATGTTCCAGATATGAATAGGAACTTAGTGGAGATTTCAAGCGAAAACCGGACATAAAATATTTTTATGAATCCCAAAAATTTGTACCATCCCTAAATGGAAAATTTGTTGAAAAAGACTATTCTAATGAAAGAATGCTCAAATTATGTATTATTGACAATACTAATAAAAATCAAGTTAATTGTGCTTACTTGATTGATCCTTTTACATTATGGTATTCTAGATTGGGTCACATAGGTGCTAGTACCATGAAGAGAATGTTAAATTGTAACATGATTCATACGATGTGAATATTGCCTATAAATGTAAAACATGTATAGAATCTAAAATGGTTAGGAAGCCTTATCAAAACGTCAATAAAACTTCTCTTATTTTAGAACTTATTCATTCGGACATATATGAATTAAACGGTATCTTAACTAGAGGATGAAATTTATATTTTACTACCTTCATAGATGATCACTCTACATACACTTATGTTTATCTATACTCCACACAAAAGATAAAAATGAGAATCAAATATAAAATGAAATTACCAAAAAGAACATATATACCTTACGGATGAAGAACTAAAATGATCAAATATTGATTTGAATTGTCAATAAGTAAGCATGTGAAAAAAGTTCTAAATTCTACTACTACTACTATTACTACTACAAACAAAAGGCGTGCTTGAATTCGTAAAATTGAATTATTATCATTTTTACTTTATTTTGAATGGCAACTTCATATACATTACAAGTTTTTTTAATTTAATATAACAAAGTTCTAATCTCATCTGTCTAAATATAAAGTAAAGTATGTATACATGTAATTATTAAAATGCCAAAAGTGATGCATAATTTATATTCATTAAATATATCCAAAATCCCAAAATATAAAAAGTTACACCTCATTTAATTTGTCGAAAGTAGCAGTACATTTAATCTCTTGCTTTGGTTTGCCTAACTTCAAGCAAATATATTTAACTTATTTCGATGCAATTCGATGGGATTAGATTTGGTATCATTGGAGACATGTACTTCGTTTTCTAAAAATGTTGTGAAAGTCGAAAGGAAATGATAATAAAAAATTATAAAAATAATTGGTAAGAACTTAAAATCAAAAGCTAGTTTTATATATATAAAACTTTAATAAGCATCAATGATACTCATAAATTTTTTTAGTATATTGTTTAACAATATTTTAATATGATGACACTAAAATTTAAAATATAATTTTTTTAGTATGATATGACTAATGTTCTATCGTTATAAATTGACCAAAAAAAAAATTGAAATGCCTACATAATTTTAAAATATCAAAACAATTGGGCAAAAAGTTGTGGGTTGCGACATAAACCTTAAACTATTGGATTATGCAATGAAAATATTTACATAATTAATTTTTAACTATAATTTTGCATTAAAACCAATATTTAAAATAAAATAAAAATTGGGAGGCTATGCATTACAGAACTTTCTTAATGATTAATAGTCATAATTAATTAAAAAATAAAAATTATCTTTCCGTAACAATACTAAGTCAACGTAAATTATGGAAATGGCTATAATAAAAAAAATTAATATCTCAAAAATTATTAATATTCTATGAAAATGTGTATTGAATCAAATTTGTAAGGGTTAAAAATTATAGAATACGACCACTTGAAATTTGGGAGAATCTAATTTTAGATTTTGATGATTTTTTCTTTTATCCAATGTATAAGTGAAAAAATTACAAAATTTAATAAACACCAAACTATTTTCAGACTGACAACTTATACATAAATTCTTTACAGTGAAATTGATATTAGAATTTTCAATTCCTCAAAACTAACATTTGCACACTGTGCAATTGTAACAATAAAGGAAAATATGTTTATTAATCAACGAATATCATAAAGATAAAATGTTCAAAATTCGAGTTGAGGAAATAAAGAAAAATGTGTACTGCATTGGATAACCTAATGCAAGTATATTTCGATTAAAAATAGAATATTTTTAAAAAATAAATTCAAAACTAACTATCCAATATAATAAATCTTTAGATAATTGACACTATTAAAATTCATCATAGACAAAAATAAAAAGTTTATTATTGGTTGTTGTGCTTTATAAAAAAAGAATGGTCATCATTCTGATCAAAAGAGACCATAAGAATTTGTGATTAATAATCACACATCAACATTACATAGAAAAAGTAAAATAGGAAGGAAAACAATTTATTAACGCATACTCAATACGTGATCTTTGAGCGATGAATTATGGTTCATAATTGAGACTTGAAGGGTAAAGAAGCTCTAATATAGTTGTTGATTTATTTATTTTATTTTTTTAATTTCCTTCATTTGTGCTGAAACTTTTGTCAAAAAATATATCAAATCAAAGAAAAATATTTATATTATGAACAATGAAATGTCCTAATTATGTATTAGATTAATAAAATATTTAAAGATTGAGATTATGGATTGAATTTATTATTTTCAAAATAATTTTTTTAATATTTAAAGATTGTAATACTATTTTTAATATGCATTATTAGGTTTGGAAAATTTTAATAGTGTTAGTAATTTTATTTTTTAGTCAATTCTATATATTAATATTTATCAACTTAATGAAATATGTCATTTCAAGTAAATTATATGTGCATGAATAGTATTATTGTAATTTCTTATAATTGTATGTGATATTATTTTTATTAATTGTGCACTAATAATTATTAATAATTGTATTTAGTGGAAATTAATTGACTTAATTTTTGAAAGCAATAATAATTATTAATTATCTTATTTAGAAGTTATAAATTGTATATTAATGGTATTGTTCACCACAAATATAAAAATGTAAAAGTAAAATGCGAAATCGATGTTTATCATCTATTCACACTTAGGTTATTGAAAAATGACTTTTTTTTTTCTTGGTATCATATTTTATCAAATTAATATAAATTAATGGTGGTTAAAGAGTTGATGGATTATTATAAAATTACTTTTCATCTAATACTTATAAGTAAACATTATTTAACGGGATTTTTTTTTTTTACTATTATGTTTTATTTTCAATGAAATCTTTTAGGAATGCACTATTCTTTTAATATGTAATATCAGGTTTAAAGAAAATAAGTTTATATATAATTTTATTGTTTTTATAAATCTTATATATTAATATTAATTGATTTAATAGTCTATTTCATTTCATGTTAATTATATATGTGGTATTGTTATAATTTTTATATTGTTTTTATTAATCATGTACTAATAATTAGTAATAATAGTGTTTAGTGGAAATTAATTGACTTAATTTAAAATTTAAATAATTTTAATTTTAATAATAATTGAATTTAGTTGAAATAAATTTAATTTTAAGGGTATTATTGACCATAAACCTAAAAATATAAGGGTAAAATAGAAAATTAAAGATATGAGGATAGATGAGGGCATATTGGACTTAAAAGCTAAATAAGAAAGGGTACAGTTGGTAATCAAAAGTTTCTCCTCAATCTCCACTTTTAATATATTGTAGACGTAGATAAGACTGAAGTTGAAAATATCGTTAAAAAAATAATAAAAATTCTAAGATAGAAGAGGAGAATATTTTTCTAGTGATTTTAATTCATTTTAAGAACAACAAGGCATAGTACATCAATATTCTACAGCTACGACAACCGAACAAAATGGATTGATGGAAAGAAAAAATAAAACATTAATTGAAATGATAAATATTAAGTTAACTTGCTAAGTTACCATTTAACTTATAGAGTAAAGCTTTATTGAGCACATGTCGAATATTAAATATGGTTTCTTCAATATTCAAAAAGGTTTCTCCTTATCAATTATAAAAAAAGGAGTAAAACAAAACACTAGGAGTATGTTTGATTACTCCATTTTCCATGGAAAATGGAAAATTTTCCATCCAATTAAAGGTGTTTGATTGTCCAAATTTTCCATGGAATTTGAATTCCCCCCTCCCCTCACGTGACCTTGTTTTCCTTCATTTGGTGGAAAATGAATTGTCACCAAATTTGGTGAGAATTCATTTTACACCCAATTTTTTATTTTTTAAAAAAAAAATTTTGACAATGGGAACAAATTCTATGAATAATTGTAAAAGAGAATATTCTTTTAATTGAAAATTTTCATATAAAACAAAGTCAAACGAACACTAAAAAACACTTTATTTCAACATTTTTCACGTGAAAAATTATACCAATCAAACACTATCAATTGACAATTCTCAGGAAAACAATTTCTAGGTAATTCAATTTCCTGGAATTCATTTTCTTTCCACCCAAATTCCACCTTTGCAATCAAACGGACCCTAGATACTTTAAAATGTGGAAATCTCTTGCATATTGTAAGAACACATACCCTAAGAGGATCAAGTTGAGTCCAAGAGGTGTCAAATGTACCTTTATTGGATATGCTAGTAATAGTAAATCATATAGACTACTAAATTTGAAGACCAGTGTGATAACTCGAATAAAAAAGAGTGGAGGACCGGATGAAATTACTTCTCAACTTATTTCACTTCACTTAGTTGAGGGGATTGAGAACAATGTTGTTAGAACAATGCATTTTGTTCTACAAGTGAAAATCAATTCTCAAACCTATAAAAAAGCTATGGCTTCTCGTGATATTATCTTTTGAAAATATGCAATTAAAGATGAAATGGATTCAATTTTGTCAACAATTCGTGAAAAATTATCAATTTTCCACCTGGCTCTCAACCTGTTGGTTGTAAATGGTTGTTTAGGAAAAAAATATAATGTTGATGGTTCTCTCTTAATACATTCAAACCTAAATTAATAGCTAAAGGCTATCAACAAAAGAAATAATTTTGATATATGTACATTGGTAGCTAGAATAATATCAATTAGGATAGTATTCACATTAGCATCCATACACGGCTTGCATGTTCATCAAATGGACATCAAGATGAGATTCTTAAATGGGGTTTTCGACGAAGAGGTTTATATTGAATCACTTGAAAAGTTTGTTCTATCAGAAAATGAACACAAGATGTACAAGTTAGTAAAATCATTATATAGTTTGAAACAAGCATTAAAGAAATAGCATGAAAATTTTGACTTAACGATTATTTCATTTGCTTCTTACATAATAGTGTAGATAAATGCTTGTATTCCTAATTATGTGATAATTGTGTAGTACTTATTTGCTTATATGTCAATGACATATTGATTTTAAGTAATGAAATGGATGGAATATAAGAAACAAAGAGGTTTCTATCTTTCACATTCGAGATGAAAAACCTCGGACAAGTGGATACCATTTTAGGTATCAAAGTTACAAAAACTAGTGGCAACTTTTATTTGAGTCAATCACATTATATAGAGAATGTGATTATGTTCAAACATTTGGTCATAAAAATAGTTTAGCATCCCTCTTTATCCAAATTCTAAACTTATAAAAAATGATAAAATAGATATTGCTCAATTGGAGTATGCAAGTAATATAGGGAGTCTTGTGTATGTCGTTCAATGTACAAGATCGAACATAGCATTTGAATTAGTAAACTTGGTAGATTTACTATTGACCCAAGTAGGGAACATTGGAGGCCATTGGGAAAGTTCTTTGTTATTTGAAGAAAACCAAAAACAGAGGTCTTCAATATTCCAAATTTCCAATTATAATAAAAGAATTTACTGATGTTAGTTGGATATCTAGTATTGGTGAAAATAAATCTACTTTAATAGTGTGTTTTCTCTTGAAGGAGGTGAAGTTTTTTAGAAATCTAAGAAACAAACATCTATAATACATTTAATCATGGAATCATAATTCATGGCATTAGCTGACACCAAAAAAAAACTTGAATGGCCTAAGGATTTTCTATATGATATACCTTTAGGATTGAAGAACACATCTTCGATATCTATTTTGTGTGATAGTCATGCCATATTGACAAAAGCATACAATGAGATATATAACAAGAAGTCAAAACATATTATTTTTAAGACATTATTACATAAGGAAATTAATCAAAAATGGAATAATTTCTCTAAGTTACATTAAGTCAAATGAGAATATGGGGATCCTTTAACTAAACCTCTTAATAGAGATTTTGTAATATCTGGTATGAGTAGGATGGAGTTAAAACTCTTAAATGAAAAAGATCCACAATGATGGCAATCTTACATATCATTACTAAAATAGTTATCCATGGGTTCACAAGGCAACAACAAACAGG
>NC_036245.1:13149402-13169948 GCF_002742605.1 Olea europaea var. sylvestris | reverse complement strand
AAGCCCAACAACTTTTTTTTAAAGGTATTTTTTATTTTTTTGGGTAAAAAATCAGTTTTTTATGTGTATATATTTTTTTCCACGTAGTAGCCCAATTTGAAATTTTATAGCCCGATCTTGGATCCAATTCAAGATCCATCCCTGACAACAAATTGTTCTATAAGCAGATAGTTTCAGCATTATAATTTCCACAAGAATCTTATCTTAATTATATAATAATTCTTGTTACTTCAAGAGGGTTGAGTATTAAAGATGTTGGAAGAACTTCAAAGTGATGCCACCTCAATAGAGGGTTGAAGTTTCTCTCGTAAAAGTTCAACATGAGCGCAATGGCATATTAGCTAATGGAGTTTGAGGAACTTCTGAACACATGACACTTACGTGTATATTTTTATTGGTATTATCACAAGAAATAACTGGTTCAAAACTACCATACTATCTGGAATTTCAATGATACTTTGTAAGAAATAAATTATGATTAGAGTCAAATCAAAAGTATCTAATCCTTATACATAAGTATTGTTGGTTTGAATATATGATTATTATGTAGTTGAACAAGTGAAGGATTATTGTTATTTTGTTTAATAATATAATAATAAGTGATTTGGAATGATTAAGTATCATATGAATGGATCAAGTGCAAGACAATCAGAAGAAAAATGAAAAATCGAAAAAATCAAGCTAGTTGACAACCAGCTCATTTTTCTGACCATTGGGGTTTGAATTTCTGGTTTATTTTTTTGGTGGCTTTTCCTGAAAAATCTCAACTTTTCATGAGTCATTGGGGCCTTTTAACGGCGCATTGATGGAAAGCTATATATAGGAAATAATTTTTCATTTCTAAACACGATTAAAACAAGAATCAACAAATCATTACGTACAATCTAGAGATTGTTACAATTCTCAATACATATTCAATATCTTTAGTGTTCATTGAGTTTTGAAAATAAAAACAATGTGCTCAGTGTGATTTTCTTCAACAAGACTTGATCAATTCTACAAATCATTTGTTAAGAGTCTCTTTAAGCACCAATTAAATCTTCGAGAAGACAATATCGTTTGAGGACAATGATTTTGCATTGAAACTTTTTTAACAAGTTTTTAATGTTCTTGGTTATACTTCATCTTTTTTCTCTTCTCCATTTTCTTTGAATATTTTGATATTCAACAAACATTTCTCATACTTTGAATATTTTGATGTTCTGCTTTGTATATTTGTAAAATAGCTATCTATGTGTAGAAATTAAATAAGCATAATTATTTAATTTTTATTTTTTGGTTGGGGATTCAATTAATCATAAATATTATGAGTGTTTGTTGGCGTACTGCTAAGTCAGTGAGGTGATGGATAATTTTAAGATAAACGACAATGCTACCGTTGTTGACATGCATTTATTCTATGGGTTACATTATTAATAAGCAAAAGTGTTTTACAGTACCATTATCCTGCTAACTTCAAAAGGTTACAAAAAGCACATCCTGGAAATACCAATATATATGGACGCAAACAATTTGCGAAGACAACTAGAAAATAGTACATTTATGTAACGAAATTGATTGTAAACGGATTGATGCAAGTTCCACTTTGAGTAGACCTACTAATCAAGGGCAAAACTGGTGAAACATTAATATCTTTCAGCATCGTACAACTATTGTTTGATTTTAAATAGAATTATGCTAGATGAGCACTTTGGTGTATATCCTCAATGACATTCCCCATTATGTGGAGGGAATCTGTGCAATGATGTTATGTGTGTCTTCAAAATCAATGGTGCAAATCATGTCATGTAGTAGAGTGTAAACCAAAGTGTAAACAAAAGTGTAGATGTAGTATGGTTATTTTAGTATCCTTGTTTTGGAGAGTAAATGAAGAAGAACGTGATACAAAGGGCTTAATAGAAAATTCATTGTCATTGAAAAGTTGAATTTTCATTAAGCCCTCGTTTTGTGCAGTTACAAATCAAATTTTGATAAAATATATGGTTAAGAAGTTGTATGTCCCATAAAATGTGTGGTTATAATTAATTGTTGATTTTGACTTAAATTTTTAGTAAGACTTTAATCCACACTACATAGAAGATAAATATCATCCAAATAATATTTCTATACCAAATAACCACGGAGATGAAGAGGAGAAATAATAATAATAATAATAATAATAATAATAATAATAATAATAATAATAATAATACAAAAAAAAAAGAAAAAAGTCATCAATCCATTTTCTCAAATGCTTGAAACATATGTTAATAACAATTCATTGTCCATTGCACCTTCTACATTCATAACTGTAGTTCTTTAAGGATCAGTTCTGGTAGAATAATTCAGTGGGGGAAGATCTTTCACATGTAATCACAGAAATTTAGAGCATTTTGAAAGTACTTATATATTATTTTAATTATCAATTAAAAAAGAATGTTGTATAATTGAACAATATTTATGATTTTCTGGAAATATGTGTATAAGAAAATAGCTTATGAGCTAAACATAGGCTTACCCTTTCAGAATGTGGTCAGAAGGGAGATTAGGGGATGATCTTCCTCAATTTATAATGGATAATTATATTCACATTATTGTTTTTGTTAACACCTGATTTTAGTTGTAATGAGATCCTTAAATTTTGTTTAACTTTGCATTTGCCCAAAATTTTTTGGAATATTTTTATCTTCAACCTCCTATTACATATTTAGCTCCTATTTTGAGGGGATTAAAATTAGATTTTTAGTAGATAAAATGTGTGATTGAAAAGTTACGGATCCATGAAATATGTGATTACAATTAATTGTGAAATATGTGATTAAAATTAATTGTTGATTTTGGCTGTCATAAAAATTTAGATTTTAATCCCTACGAAATAGGGGCTTAGCATATCTTGACCATGTTTACAGTCAAATATCCTTAATGTGTGGATTAAAAAACTTATTTACACCTTGTATTTTTAAATAGGTAAGATGAAAACAAACATAAAAGTTTGAAAAAATAATTTTCCCATGCTAACAAAAGATATAAATAAAAACGTTCATTGGAAACAAGATATGCTAATTAATTGGAGGTTAAAAATAAAATATGAAGAGACAAAGTTGGGCACGTAAGTGCGAAATTTTGGGACCTTTCTTACAATTAAGATTCTATGTACATCAATTTTGTATAAATTGAATAACTGCACTTTAATTTGATTTCAATCATAGTCCAAGTGACAGAATTGGACGAGGTTACCCGTTTATGATTGAACAAAACTGAAGCACGACTACCTTATTGAAACTAGATGAAAGTATACATCTATGTTACACTTCACGTGATACCGAATTTCAATGGATTTGTCTGTTTCACTCCATTGGAACAATAGTGTCGATCGGACTAGACGTGTCCAGTGGTTATAGAGATTCAAGATAAGTTGGCCCATATATTGCAACAAGAAGGATTTAGCTCATTGCATTTTTTTGTCTGCAAGCCTTTTAATTCAAATTGTATTTATTCTTTTCTTGGTCCTTTTGGATTGGCATGAGAGCCATATATTAAATATTTTATAAAACTTAAACTTTCTGAAGCTATACATATTGCCAAGATCTCCATGTCAAATCATCTAGATAATTAATAAATGCAGAACATACTTGATCTACGACTTTGAATCTTGAACAACAATTTGCAATCTCTTTAATCTTGACTTCTTGCTCTTTAATCTTAATTGCTTCAATCCTTCTTGATTTCTTGTTCAGAGTCAGACCTGAGGTGAGGCCCAAGAGGTTGCTGCCTCTGGCACAGCTATATAGAGGGCCCAAAAAATTATGTTTTTTCAAGTCACTTTTTAGCCCAAATCAAATTGTCTCCTCGGTCTTCGTCTCTGTCTCGTGCAGGGGTTCTCAATCTTGAATGGAAGTGTCAATTTCATAACTGGAGTTTAACATGTGTAGGGTTAGGTTTTTCTTTTCTTTTTCTTTCTGTTTTTCTCTTCTCATTGGGCATACTGCAAATGTTTAGACTTAAAAAAATTAACTGAACCTGGGCCATAATAATTGGTGGACAAATATGACGTTAATACTATAAATGATATAATTATTTACATTCATTTTGATTTTGTGATTAAACCATCAAGTAAATTAAATTTATGTTAAATCTAAAATTTTGTTGGTTATACTTCGTTTGGCAATTATTCAACTGCTATGAAATGTGAAGGGTTCTGGGGTAGTACAAAAACAATTAAATTTGATGAAGAATGGATTTATAAGTTTAGGGTGATAATGGAGACATGGATTTTGGAGGAAAAAGTGAAGATATAAATATGTAAATGAATTTTTATAAAATTTTAGAGATTTTAGGAACTTTCACCAATATTTAGACTGGAACGCGAAGAAAATGCTGTGTAAAATGATATCTAAAGCTGATAGTGATAATTGGAAGATGGGTTTGGGAGGATATTCAAAAATCTGTCATTTAAGGATTTTTTTGGGAATCCTTTTTATGCGAACTTGCGTAGCAGGGATGGCTATGAAACTCACAACTAGATTGAAAACAAACCCGAGAAAGCCAAATAAACAAGGTTTTGGGTTTGACCTAAAAATATTGAATCAAGCAACCAACAATCAATTGATATGTCAATCTCTTGATTACAAGATTCAAGAATCTCACCCGGTAATTTGGACTCCACAAGATAATAATCTTGATAAATTCAAAGAATTGTTTAATCAAGAACAAAGAAATTGGAAGCAAATAGCCCTTGAATTAATCTCTCAATCAAAGTTCCATACAATGAAAATAATAAAGTCCTATTTATACTAAACCCTAGAATATAGTTTAAAATGGAATAAAAGGCTTAAAAATATGAAAAGTTTACCAAAATGAAGAATCCTAGCTAAAATAAAAAGTCTTGCGAAAAAAGGGAAAAAAATCACTCCTTGAAGACACTACGCGGTCACAGAGTGTTATTCTATGTGACCACATAGAATAACTTGAAATTCATCCTTTGCTCTTGATACTAGTCCGTGCGACCGCAAGGTTTTGGGTACTGTGTAGTCGCATGGTGGCCGCACACGACTGTTTTTGCCCTTGCTCCACATCATTTTTCCCCACATGACTTGACCTTAGGCATGATAACTTCATCCCTTTGAACTCCATAACTCAATCATGTAATTGGTCGTCATTATTAACTCTACTTGGTCCCGAACTTGCCATTAGCCTCTCTTTATCATGCTTTGAATTCTTGATAGTTCGATGCCCTCCAGGATCACATCTTCTACTCTTTCTTCAAAAGGATTCATCCTCGAATCTGGACCTTTAAGATGGACATTGTGTCCTTTGCTTTCAATCCTTGCAATATCGTGTAGTGGACCATGTCCTCTCAGATGTAATTTTGATCTCCTTTGCAAATGAACATGCCCCTTTTGCTGAATTTTCCAAGTCCAATCACCTAGTTTGAATATCTTGCGCCTTTTCCATTTGCTACCTTGGAGCAAACACAACTCCATGCCCTGCATTCCATTTGCTAGACCATCATTCAATCTATGTTTAGGACTTTCATACTTCATCATGTCATTGTTGAATGATTCTTCCTTGATGCTCCAAAAAATTTTCGATTGAAAGGCATCAATTGGATATTCAAAGGGTGATATTCCCTTAAGAAAGTCTTCATGCAACAAGTTTAGTTCTCTCCAAAGCACTCTCGACCTCATTCTTCTTCGTATAGAAGCTCACTTTGCATTTTTATCTCCTCTCAAACTCTCTTTCTTTTCTCTCTTGTGTCTCTACTCTATTTTTCTCACAATTAGCAACCTCTCCATTTTCTCTCTAGCTCTCTTTTTGCCTCTCTTTACTCTTTCTTTCTTTCTCACCTCTCAATTTCATTTGTTCTTCATAGATCTGTTGTGGTGTTAAAGGTAGAAACATCTAGATTTTTTGTCTTTGTCAAAGCTGTACATATTTTTAAATCCATCATGTTTTACCTTCCTATTATACTGCCATGGCTTACCCAAAAAAATATACCCAGCATGCGTAGGAATGACATTAGACAACACCTCATCGCTATACCGCCCAATTGAGAAATTCACCAATACTCTTTTATTTACCTCAACCTCTCCACAATCATCTAACCATTGCAATTTGTAAACTTAGGGTGTTTGGTTGTAGTTAGTCCTAACTTCTCTACAAGTGTGGTACTAGCTATGTTAGTACAACAGCCTCCATCAATTATCAAACTACATACATTGTTTTTGACATGGCACCTAGTTTGAAAAATCTTCTCGTGTGGCTGCTCCACATCATCCACTTTGATTGGTGTATTGAGAGCATACATCACCACTCATGTCTCTTCCACGGTCAGGTACTCAACTCCATCACAAATTTTAGGATTCTCTTTAAACCCCCTTTCATGCCTATAGCTCTTATCAACATCATTTCCAACAAGATCGCTACATCACCTTTCAAGCTTAGCTCCTTTGTCCCTCATTCTCCATATTTCAGCCTCAACTAAAACATCCTCATCTATATCACTCTTTTCTCTAAATTTATCATAAACTTCCACACTAGGCTGCTTTTTACCCGGTCTCCTCGCATTGGGTGCCCCCTCTTTGCAAATTGGCAAGTATGGTGTCTTGTCTTTCCATCCAAGCCTCTTGTCAATGCGTCCTATCTCTCATGTCCCCAAACAAGCTTTCAAACCGTCGTATCACCTCTTCCAACATGTTGATTTGATTGTGGCTCTTATTTGAAGTTGAATATTCTCTATTAGACATCTTAAATGCTAAGTTATTTTCTGCCTCTCGTGTATCAATTATTTCGGCTTTTACCCTCTATTGGTATCAACATTCTACCTTTTTTCCACTCAATGCTTTCGTCCAAGTGCTTTAAAGAACAGTTTCAAACTCAACTAGGAATTATTCTCGTGGAACTCGAACCGGATGTGCGTGAGAATTTGTAACTTTTAAAGACTCAAAGGAATTTGGATGAAAATTTTGAATGAAAATTTTGAATGGGACTATGGAAATTCAAAAAAGTGTTTCTTGAATTTTGGGCTGGACTAGACAGAATAGATTTTTTTACTCGAACAAATTGTAGGATGCTGGTAGTAAATCACACAATAATAATAATAATAATAATAATAATAATAATAATAATAATAATTTTGAATTTTCGACTCTCCCTCTTTTTAAAAAAAAAAATTGGATTTTTTTGACTTCTTTTTTATTCCCTTTGGTAGAAAATTTGACTATGCTACCAGCAAAACAAATGAAAGTTGATTTGGATATAAATTAGCTGAAAAACAAAATTTTGAAAATTTGACCAAACCTTAAAGACTCTCAAGAACAACAAAGAAAGTGGGAAAACGAGGAAAAGGAAAATCAAAAGACTCAAACAAAAATAAAAGGGATATAACCTTGATTTTGGAGCTCAAGCTCTGATACCAACTGATGCAAACCCGCGTAGGAGAGATGACTACGAAATCCACAACTAGATTGAAACCAAACCCAAAAAAGCCAAATAAACAAGATTTTGGATTTAACCCAAAAATATTGAATCAAACAATCAACAATCAATTGATATGTCGATCTCTTGATTACTGGATTTAAGAATCTCATCTGGTAGTTTTGACCGCCACAAGATAATAATCTCGATATGTTCGAAGAATTGTTCAATCAAGATCAAAGAAATTGGGAGCAAACAACCCCTTGAATTAATCTCTCAAAATCAAAGTTCGATACAATGAAAATAATAAAGTCCAATTTATACTAAACCCAAGAATATAGTCTAAACCAGAATAAAATAATTAAAAATATAAAAAGTTACCTAAATGAAGAATCCTTGCTAAAATAGAAGTCTCGCGAAAAAAGGAAAAAAAATATTCCTACAAGACACTATGTATAATATCTCGAACTTCACGTTATACATTTGGCCAATATGATTTATGCATTTCATGCTAATTACATTGTCATTTGTATCAATTTCCTTTGCTTTTTCTTAAAACGGTACATTCGATCATCAAGGCTTTAAAATCTTTATATGGTGATTATCTTTGACTTCTCGACCTAGGTGGTAAATTTTACATTGAGCTATGATAGAAAATTAGATTAACTAAATGTTGGAGATTGGCTTGGTAAGAAATGGAAAATCGAAAAGGTTGAAAATTAGTATCGACAAAGGTTCAGGCTTTCCATTCAGTTGATCAAGGTCATCTTAAACCCTAGATAGGTAATTGACATATTTGGGACATGATGCATGAAGTGACATGATCACGATGCAATAATATATGTTTCATATGACGTTATAAATATTGAGGTGCGAATTGTCGAAATCTGTCGATAATCGGGAGTCGATCGAGTAAGTCATTATATGAACAGTTGATGAATTAGCTCTATAATATATTTTGGGATCTTAGGGAAATTGAAATGGATTATAAACACGTCAAAATAAGTTAAGGATACTTGATTTGTACCTGCAAAGATAGATAAAAAATCAGTTTTTTTACTACAAGTGACCACCTCATGCTTGGACACCTCATGCTTGGGATATTTGTCATTTTAACACTCAATTTCTTTAACCTTAAGGCATGGTCTCGTGTATGATGGATATAGATATCTGATAAGGTATAAACAAATCCAAATACAATTGTAGAAAGGTCAAACATTGCAGCAAGAAGCCACCTCCTGGTTATTACTCACCAAAGTAGCTTGATGTGGCTGCATTGTGTTAAAACCCCAAATGGTCACTGAACTTTACCCAAAGTCCCCCAAGAGGTCACTGAATTTCAAAACTTCCCTAAGTAGTCATTGAACTTTGCCTAAAGTCCCCCAAGAGGTCATCGAACTTCAAAACGTCCCTAAATGATCACTGAACTTTGCAAAAAATTCCTAGGGGGTCACTGAAGTTTGCAAATTGGGACCCCATTCATCTTTGCAAAGTTCAGTAATTTGCAAACTTCAATGACGCCCAGGAACTTTTTGTAAAGTTCAGTGATCATTTAGGGAAGTTTTGAAGTTCGGTGACCTCTTAAGAGACTTCGAGCTAAGTTCAGTGACTACTTAGGGACGATTTGAAGTTCGGTGACCTCCTTGGGGACTTTAGGCAAAGTTCAGTGACCATTTAGGATTTTTTCTCGGTTGCATTCCACAAAATCCTTAGTCTTTAAGAAAGAAACACAACCTCAACCTCTTAAGGACCACTTATTTACATCCTAAATAATATATTAGCTCTTTATCTCATCCCTAAGTGATTTCAAGAGAAAAAGAGAGTGAAAGAGCTAAGGAGAAATAGAAACAGGAAGTTGGAATTTTTGGACTACTGAGTTACTTCATGGTTTTGAGGTTTGTATCCATTATTTCTTGAGGGGTTTATAATTTCTTGAACGTCTGAACTTGCTTGTGATTAGGTTGGAGTGTTGTTAATGGTTCTATGATGCCAAAATAGGGGTAATTAATTACAAGAATTTGAAAGAAAGTAATGTGGATAGAGATGAGGATTTGCTAGAATTGAATGGTTTCAATCTTGATTTTGGATGATAGTTAGAGTGTAACTTATTCCTATCAATATAAATCTTTTTATACGCAAGCATGAAGTATAGAAATAATGATAATGGCCTAGAGTTTTGTTGGTAGCATACTAATAAAATGGATAACCGAAAACTATCACAAGGAAAATAAAACTGTCTGATTTGGTGTGGTGAAAAAGGGATGGTTTTTGAGGCCGAAAACTCTTCACTTGTCACGAATTTAGGGTATGATTACCTTCACATACATGTTATAGAAGTGTGATAAAAATTTGGGAGTCATTGCATAGTTAAGGGGGTGAAAAAGGATTGGAAAATTAGTTTGGAAACCTGAAAAACAGATTCTGTCCATTTCTTTGTTTAGTGTCGTTTCAACCTTTACATATCCATTAATCATCTCTTGGGCCTGGGAAATAGATTCTAAGGAGTACTTGGTTGTTGACAACAATTGGATGATGTTAACGTTCATAATTGGACTCGAGAATTAGTGAGATTTATGGGACTAGTTTGTAATGCCATCGGTGACTTGAAATGATGAATTCGTCTAAATTATTTTGGTGTGAATGGATGTATTTTGATATTGATATTGACCATTTAATTATTGATATTGATATTATGCAGAGCTCTATCCGATGCATAGTAGGTGGGTCAAGGGCCAAATGAAGTGAAAGATTTCAAATGAAATAATTTCGAGTCGACATTGATGAATATTAGAATATGATGCATTTTTATCGTGATATTTAAAGTAAATGGCACAGTGTCATATATCATTATTGTTTATATTCATGACATGCATGATTTTTACTTACTAAGCATTGGCCTCATTGTAGGTGAGCCTGAAACGACAGAGTGCACGGCTAGCTGTGGAGCTCTTACGGGATTTCAAAGTTCGATGTATATTGTTGATGACCTGTAGGGTTATCTTGTGGGCTGTTATTTTGAGCTTATGGCCTATTGTATTGTATGTTGGGGATCCTGTGTTGTATCTTTTGACATGGCATGTGGATATGTTTATAACCTCAGAATATATGTGTTGGATTATGACGATATGATTTTAGTTTAGATATAATATATGATCGTACAAGGTGATTAAGAGTTAACAAACAGAGACATGTCTTATGTCATTTTATTAGGTGAACAAAATGTGTGAAATTTTATGTCTAGATCGAGTCATCAATTTCATTCCCACACAGGTTGATGGATAGTTATCTCTATGAATGTGAGTGTGACACTATGCAGTCGCATAGTGTTATTCTATGCGACTGCATAGAATGACTTGGAATTCCTCCTTTGCTCTCGATACTAGCTCGTGCGAACGCAAGGTTTTGGGCACTCTGCAGTCGCATGGTGGCCGCATACGGCAGGTTTCACCCTTATTTGATCCAAGTTGCTCTGCAGTATTTTGCCCACATGTGACTTGACCTTAGGCTCGATAACTTCATCCCTTTGAACTCCATAGCTCGATCATGCAATTAGCTGGCTTTATTAACTCTACTTGATCCCGAAATTGCCATTAGCCTCTCTTTATCATGCTTCGAGTTCTTGATAGTTCAATGCTCCCTAGGATCACATCTCTTTTAGTGAACGTGAATCCATGATTCGGATATACAGGAATGTGAATGATAACATTTTGATGTATTTATTATTTGTGGACAAGCTTTGACAAAAAAATTATATTTTAATCTTTTTTTCTAAAACTAGTTTGAGCCCATTTTTATGCTCAAATTTCATTTTGCGTTTATTGTTGAGTGAAATACCAATATACAATGGCTCCTAAATGTGCATTTGGAGCTCCCAAAAAAAAATTAAAAAAATTGAGAGAGAGAGAATAGAGACATTAATTCGAAGCCAAGTTGGAGATATGGATAAGTACTTAAGTAATCATTTAGAACAATTTCGCATTATTATTTGATTGTAATATAAATAATTTAAATATTTCAATTTATTTATTGTTTTATCCTTCATTTTAAGTTGATAAATTTAGTATCATAAAACTCTAAAACACAAGTACGGCCTGCTTGTTCTTGATTGTGGATTTTTTATCTTCCTTTCAATATGTTTTCTCTTATATTCTTAGGTTGATGTGATGTCACAAAAAATAAGAATCACATATGAATTGAGAACCATAACCCTATATGTAACTTTCCATATGTATTTCGACCCATTATAAAATACAACATAATGGATATGATTTCTACACATATTTAGACCAATACTTTATTTAAATGCTCAAAACCCAATGATTTTAATTCTTTATTAGACGAGCCTTAACTTTAAGATAGCCCTTATATACAATTATTGATTACATATGTAAGCCCACATGATAAAATTAATAATTTCTCAATAATCTCCCATTTGGCCCACATATATTATCTTATAAATATGCATAACCTTATGAGCTCAAAAATTTTGCTATCATAACCAAAAGCATTTTCGAACAATCTCGTCCATTAATTATGTCAATAAAGGATCAAAAAGGTATTCACCATACATATCATAAATAAACCCACAATGGTCACTTATATCAACACAATCAAATAACATAGATCAAGTATGGATATGTAGCATGAAAATTACATATAATGTGATTCAAACATGCCTATTTTCAACTATTCCTACCTTATTCTTTAATGAGATCAAATTATAAACTTTAATCAGAGTGAAAATGCTATATAGACACACTTATATGAATAGTGGTACTAGAATCAATCTACCAAGTATGTTTGGGTACTGAAACTAAATTAATCTTTGAACAAACCAAAGTGAGAAACGTACCTTTCTTACACCTAAGTGTGGTACTCGAATCAATCTACCAAGTATGTTTGGGTACTGAAACTAAATTAATCTTTGAACAAACCAAAGTGAGAAACGTACCTTTCTTACACCTAAGCGTGGTATTTGGTATAATCACTTTCAAGTGTTACGAAATTCTATGAAATTAATAGCTAGATGATTTATACTCTTCAAACTTTTGCTGCTTCTTTTGAGTTGGATCGGATGCAGATTCCTTATTTTTTCTTTTCTTGAATTTGTCCTTAGAAGTACTAGCCAAGTAAGCACTTTCTATTCTATCTTGCTTCAACCGTTCTTCTTCTTACATACAATATGAAGTGAGCTCATTAAGAGTTCACTTCTCCTTTTGAAAATTATAATAACCTTAAATTGATTTAATTGTGCACGAAGAAAAATTAAAACCAAATGCACGAACAAATCATTAGACAGCTCAAACTTTAGTGCATTTACTTTTAAAGTAATATGATACTTTTCCATAATGTACTTCCAAATGTTTTCTTTACTCTTAGACTTTAGTGAAACCAAATTCACAAAAGTTGTACTAGTTTCAACATTATCCCTTTTCATAAAGCATATTTCAGTTTCGTAACAAAATTTCTTGGTAGTAGTTACCTTATCGGATACGGCACCCCTAAATAATTTTGGAATTCGACGCTTCATGGTCATAAGACTTATGAGGTTTAAACGATCCCACTTATCAAAGTCTCATTTTTCATCAATAGAACTTTTATCCGTAAGTGCAGCGGGTTGTTCAGTCTTTAACGCAAGGTCTAATTTCATACAGCTAAGAACAATCTGAACATTTCTTTTCAGCCCTTAAAGTTGGTTCGTTAAGTACAGGAATTGAGTTTATGTTGGCAGATATTGAAAAAGCTAAAGAATTAATAGAATAAAGAGTAAAATCAAAGAAATGTGTTCACTTGAGATTCCTTATTAAACAATCAATTAATTCAAATAATGGTAGACCCCATCACAAGAGACCCATCGTAACATTAATCTTTAGTGTTTGGATAGAAATACCAATTTGTAGGTTGCACTTTTTATGTAGTAATCAAATATTGATAACAAACTATATCAAATAATAAACCTATCTTGCGATTGATTTATTGTTCACGGAAAAAACTTTATATTTGTCACATATTTATTATCACATGTATGCATGTAATTTTGTCAAATATTTCCCTTCCTTTGGGTGGTCAATATTCGCACGAATTACAAATACACAACCATCCTAATATTACAAATAAATTAATTTAGATAAAAGAGATTACTTTGGTAACATGTTGTTTCAACTAATCTATTTTGAAAAATTAGTAATTCGTAAAAAACTTTTGTACCAAAATTTGAACTTTAATTATTAATTCCATACCTTTTATTTATTTATTTTTCCTTTTTTTTAACAAATAAATTAAAACCAGGGAACTAGCATTGGGAGCCAGCACCTGGGTGCTACCATGCTGCCAATGTTCCCCGAAACGCAGCACTACAGCTTCCCAATGCGGTGCTGCTATTGCTCCGAAAAGTATCTAAAAATCCAAAATTTTGAAATTTAGGGCGTGAAATTCACATCCCAAAATTTAAAAAATTCAAAGTATGAATTCCAACCCTAAAAATCTTCCTTTAATCTCAATGGTTTAACATGGATTGATTCTGATTCCACTTGTTGAATATTTAGTAAAACTTAAACTTTACGAATCTACACATGCAAATCATCAAGAGAATTTATAAATGTGGAAAATACATTGATCCATGACTTCGAATCGTGAAGATCAACTTGCAATCTCTTTAATCTAGACATTTTGCTCTTTACTCTTGATTGTTTCAATCATTCTTCTTGATTCTTGATTGATTGTGATTCTTGATTTCTTGTTCTTGACTGTTGATATTGATTATGGGGTTTGGATATTCCTCTTCATTATGTTTTCTCTTGTATTCTTGTGTTGATGAGATGACATAAAGAATGATAATTATATATGAATTGAGGATCATAACCCTATTTATTACTTTATATATCTATTTCTGCCCATCAGGAAATACAATCCTAATAGATCTGATCTCTACACACATTTAGGCCCACATTTTATTTAGATGCCCTATATCCAATGATTTAGATTTTTTATTTGATCACTTTAGATGGGCATAATTTTAAGATAGCCTTTATACATATTAATTACATATGTAGGTCCACATGACAAATTAATAATTTCCCAAAACCATAGTGTCAAGTTTAGCACAACTTTTCTTCAAGCTAGGCTAGTTTATAGCTTGGTTTGCTGAGAGATTTTTACGGGCCACTTGCTCCAAGCTTAGAACGTTCGAATACCACTGCTTGGGGACTATTGAACTGTTTACTTGCAAATTTGCAATCAAACTATGCACTGATGGACTATTACCGCACTTTGATTAGTAAGATGGATAGATAACTCAACCGTGGACAATATTTCTTGGAATTATGCTGCCTATGATGTGGTCCTTTTTTTTTTCCTCGGCAACTTTTCTGCTGAATATGCTGTGTGTGTCTACTCATGCAAACGTCTATTTTATATAAACTAGAAAGATGAGAACTCAGGGGTTGGAATTGAATTCTTGGGGTAATTTTGCTAACAGCCACATCAGGTTAAATCAGAAAAGGTAGATTTGTATGAGCTTTTTCCCCATTTCTGTTGAATTTTCTGGTCATCGTCTTCACATTCCATATTAATCGTACTTTCTTGACTTGCTTATGTTGACATACCTATACACAAACATGTTAATGCAATTGCTTAATTTAAAGATTTTTGTAAGCCGAAGATTGGAAAATTGGTACTGGTGTCATTAGGTTTTTAGCTAATTATATTAAAATGTTCGATAAAGTGTTTCTATAATTCTACAAATTCAAATGATATTCCTTTTTATGGCTACTAGGATGACTACTAATGAAATCCCTGTTAAGTACTCGGCAGAGCTCCAATTTACAAAAATAACTCATTAAATGAATAGTCAAGCAAGTGAGTCATGGAAAGAATGTATACCAGCACGATTTCTTTCCAGTCTTTGTCCCATGATGATGAACAAGATATTTACTTATTTGTCTCACTCAATATTGTCAGTCTGAACTTCATTTTCAAACATATAACAGTTTAGGTTTTTAACAGTTACTTATGCCTTCAGCCTTCTGGGTTTATTGGGACATAATGTTAAGGAATAAAAAATCATAGTCATTAAACTCGGACTGGCCGGACCTTCTGGTCCGGCTTACATTATTTGGTTCATTAGCAATTAAACTAACCAAGAACTGCTTAAAGTGGTCAAGAACCATTTGAACCGGAGGGGTTCAAAGAAAACCGAATCCGATTCATTCCAAACCGGATCAATTAATGGGGGGAAGATTCTAAACTGGACTAATTAATTGGTTCAAAGCATAATTACATATTGAGTTTGCAATGTAGATGATACGAACATGTGCCTCCTTAAGAACCATAGGAGTGCTTGACCACTATGGTAATTGTGTGTATATATATATATTCTTCGTTAAAAAAATTACCTAAATTTCAAGCTTGCAATGACCTATCGGTTAAACCACTGACCCAGTGATTTATCCTGGTCAATGACGGGGGTCGAGTATGATAACTACGGTTAAATTCCCATACCAAATAAAGATGAAAACATAAACCAACTTATAAGGGATTGATCTACTCCTGTTAATGTAAAGTAATAAAGAATTGGCTTTTCTTATTGATATTTGCAATGTACAATTACCACCGTATTTATACAAGTTCAGTGGCCAGATTCTATGGAATAATAAAATGCAGCCTGATTATATGCTATTCCCTATACAAATGAGATGCCTAAATTAAGCAGCCTGATTGTGTGCAGATTCTTGTAATATGCAACCTGATTATATGCAGTTTCCTATAGAGGCAAATATACAGATACGGATCTTTGACACGCCCCCTCAAGTTTGAGCATGGGGATTGTAAATGCCCAACTTGCAGATGAACCGTGTGAAGAGATCAACGCCAAGTGCTTTAGTGAGGATGTCCGCAAGTTGAGCTGAGCTAGAAACGTGAGCGGTAGTGATGAGGCCCGACTTAAGTTGCTCACGAACAACATGACAATCAATGTCTGTATGTTTTGTGTGTTCATGGGAGACGGGATTGCGAGCAATATGTATTGCTGCCTGATTGTCACAATAAAGGAGCATCGGTTTGGAATGTTGGATGTGGAGATCATGAAGTAATGTACGAAGCCACATAAATTCACAAGTGACGTTGGCCATGGCACAATATTCGGCTTCATCTGAAGATCTAGAGATGGTAGATTGTTTCTTTGAACGCCAGCAAAGAGGACCGAAACCAAGAGATATGAAATAGCCAGTAGTGGAACGACGAGTAGTAGGACAGCTAGCCCAATCTGAATCAGCATAAGCACGGACCTGAAAGTCATTAGTAGATGAGAATAAGAGTCCTTGTCCTGGGTTGTTTTTGAGGAAGCGAAGAACTCGAATGGCAGCGTCAAAATGGGGCTGTCGTGGGTAGTGCATAAATTGACTCAAAATGTTGACAGCATATGTGATGTCAGGTCTTGTGACTGTGAGATAAAGTAAATGTCCGATCAATCGGCGATAAAGGCTAGCATCAGTTAGAATATCGCCTACATCAACTTGAAGTTTTTGATTCTATTCCATGGGTAAGGTAAGGGGCTTGGAGCCGAGATAACCACTGTCGGATAAAATGTCCAGGGTGTACTTGCGTTGATTAATAAAAATGCCACGAGGTGAGTGGGTAACTTCAACTCCCAAAAAATACTTGAGTGGACCAAGATCTTTGAGTTTGACTTTCTAGCAAGAACAGTCTTGACATCAAGGAGTAAGTTGTCATCATCACCGGCTAAAAGAATATCATCTACATAGACAAGGAGCACGGCAAAGGATGAACCACGTGAAAGAGTGAATAATGAGTGGTCCGCCGTGGATGGATTGAAACTAGCAGCTTGCAAAACTGAAGAAAGTTTAGAAAACCAATTGTGGGAGGCTTGTTTAAGGCTATAGATAGATTTGTGTAGTCGACAGACACGAGTTTCTCCCTTTTTACAATATCCAGGAGGGGGTTTCATGTAGACTTCTTCGTCGAGATCCCCATGAAGAAAAACATTGTGCATATCAAGTTGGTATAGGAACCAATTTCTAGCCGCGGCAATGGACAAAACACAGCGGACTATAACAAGTTTGGCGACAGGAGCAAACGTGTCATGATAGTCCAATCCCTCAATTTGAGTGTAACCCTTGGCCACAAGGCGAGCTTTGTAACGTTCAATAGTACCATCCGCTTTCAATTTTGTATTGTAAATCCATTTGCAACCAATAGGGTGTTTGCCAAGAGGAAGGCCAGTGAGGGACCAAGTGCCATTAGATTCTAAGGCTATGATTTCGGAGTTCATTGCTTGTCGCCAATGGGCATGAAGTGAGGCTTCAGTGTATGAGGTAGGATCTGCAATGTTAGTGATATGGGAGAGGAAAGAGCGGTGTTTATGAGAAGATCGCTCATAGCTAAGAAAGGAATGGAGGGAGTAGGACAAACCTGAAGAAGGCCGCAGCGGAGATGAAGTCACGCCATTTATATGTGGAAGGGTAGGACATGTGTAATCATGGAGATAAGGGGGAGGGTGTCGAGTTCGAGTGGGACGAGGTGGTGGTGATGGATCTCGAGGAGGAAAGGCTAGCGGGGCAGCAGGTTCGGTGGTGGTATGGGAGGGAGGTTCGGTTGATAGTGGGTGACGAATGTCAAGAATATTAGTGGGTATGACAATGGTGGATGAGGGTGTTGAAGTAGGGGAGGTGAAAGGAAATATGTGTTCGTGATGCATAGCATAGACAACCTAGGACACGTGAATGATCATAGGAAAGAGCCATGTGATGGAGTAGTTCATAGGGTGTTTTATGCATTAAGATAGCGGAAGGCGTTCTATTGATTAAGTAGGTGGCAGTGAGGATGCAATTGCCCCAAAATTAGAGGGGAAGGTGGGCTTGAAAGCGAAGGCAGAGGGCAACGTTGAGTAAATGATGGTGCTTGCGTTAAGCAACACCATTTTGTTGAGGTGTTTCAACACAAGTACGTTCATGGAGAATGCCAGTATTGTTGAAAAATGTTTGAAGATTATGGGCTAAAAATTCTTGGCCATTATCAGTGCGCACATGTTTGATCATACAATTGAATTGAGTTTGGACATAAGCAAAAAAATGGCGGAAGCATGTGTAGGTATTTGATTTTAATTTCATTAAATATGTCCAAGTGTAGCGGGAATAGTCATCGACAATTGTTAAGAAATAATGTGCACCAGATAAACTGGCAGTGGGATAACCTCCCCATATATCACAAAGTATGCGATTAAATGCAAAAGTACTTTTATTGATAGAAGAGTGAAATTTTAAACGCGACAATTTGCCTCGAGTACAAACATCATAAGATTGTACAGAATGAAAAATATTTAAGGACTTATTAGGACTATGAAGAGACGGATGACCTAGACGTTGGTGCCATAAGTGGGCAGATGAAGTGGACACGGAAGCTAAACTGGATGGTGGAGTAAAGAAATAGAGACCATGGCTGACTTTACCCGCTCCAATCGGCTTCTTCGTCTTGATGTCCTAAAAAACACAGAAGGAAGGGAAAAAAAAGGGTAAGGCATTGTGACGATTGAGTAAGTTGTGAAACAGATAAAAGATTGTAACGAAAGTTAGGAACATAAAGAACATGATGAAGAGTGATATGTGAAGATAAAGAAACTGAACCAACACGGGTCACAGCTACTAAGTCACCATTGGGGAGAGTGACTGAGCGTGGATGAGTGATAGGATGAATTATGGTGAAGGCATCGAGTGAGGAACACATATGGTCGGAGGCACCTATGTCAATGATCCAAGGATGAGTAATAGAATTCAGGTGAGTGGAGAGAGCAATGGAATTACCAATAAAATTTGCAGTAGAAGGTACTGTTGATTGAAACTGTTGCTCCTGTTTAGGATTGAGACTAATAGCCACAACATCATTGGAGGATGGAGTAGCATTAGCCTGAGCGGACTGGTTAGCATTGGTTTGACGAGTGCGACGCCAATCGGTGGGATAATCGATAATACGGAAGCAAGTTTTCTTCTAATGGCCATCTTCACAACAATTAGTGTACTTGGGACGACTGCGCCCATGACCAGAAGAGTTACGCTGCTGTGAGAAAGAGGGACGTGCAGCAAGAGCTACACTTTCCGGAGGCGGTCCAGAGATGTGAAGGAGGTGCTGTGTTTCTTCTTGGTGAAAGATGGAGTAAACCTTCACTAGAGAGGGAAGTGGGTCCATTGCTAAGACTTGAGTCTGTAGAGCAGCAAAGGAGTCATGTAAACCAGTTAGAAACTGGAAAATACGTTCAGCAGATTGTGAGTCTTTAAGGTCCTTTAGTGCACCACATGAACATGATGGAGGAGGAGATAAGGCTTCGAGTTCATCCTAAAGAGACTTGATTCAGTGATAGTATTCAGTAATGGTGGAGCCACCTTGTTGGAGAGTGGAGAGATCTCGTCGGAGATGGAATAGATGAGGATTGTTACTCTGAGAAAAACGACCTTCAAGATCTGTCCAAATATCATGAGGGCTGTCATAATAAACCAAGCTACCGTGGAGAGATTTGTCAATGCTGTTGAGGATCCAGGAGTACACCATGTCATTACACCTATCCCACAGTTGAGATTCGGCAGGGAAGTTGGTTGGTTTGGTGAGTGAACCGTCCACAAAGCCAAGTTTATTTTTGCCATTGAGGGCTTTCTTCATGGAGCAACGCCAAGTGTGATAATTTTCAGCAGTCAGTAAGGTGGAGACAAGTAGTGAGCCTGGGTGATCTGAAGAGAGTAAGAAATGTGGAGAAGATACATCACTAATGAGTTGAGCTATGGTAAGGAGGGTAGCAAAAACATCATGAGAATTATCAACCAGAGGGTTACTGGAATTGTTATACATGATGGATTAGATAAGAATATGGCACAGGCAAAGAATCACAAAGCTCTGATACCATGTAAAGTAATAAAGAATTGGTTTTTCTTATTGATATTTGCAATGTACAATTACCACCGTATTTATACAAGTTCAGTGGCCAGATTCTATGGAAATAATAAAATGCAGCCAGATTATATGCTATTCCCTATACAAATGAGATGCCTAAATTTAGCAGCCTGATTGTGTGCAGATTCTTGTAATATGCAGCCTGATTATATGCAGTTTCCTATAGAGGCAAATATATGTATATATATATATATATA
>NC_036245.1:13103115-13148964 GCF_002742605.1 Olea europaea var. sylvestris | reverse complement strand
TATATATATATATGTGTGTATATATATATATATATACAGATCTTTGACAATTAATATAGTATTAAAACTCATTAAACTCTAACGAGCTATTCAACCTGACTCTGACTCAAAAAATGAGTATATAGATTTCAAGATTAGTGTGTTCAAACAAGTCACCTTCTTGTGGGACATAAGGGATAAAATCTCATAAGACTTCGGATTTCATCTTAAAATGTCAACCTTATTAAGAAGAGTAGCCTAAATCCTTATAAATTGGTCTATATTTTCATTTTTATTCAATGTGTGATTTTATCCCTTAATATATAATTGAACTACCAAAGCAATATGCTTGGTCCATTGTTAATGGTCATGTTGTATTAGAAGGAAAGGCTCCTTATATTTCTACAATCATCTTGGCCGACTTATTCTTCAATTAGGACTTAGTCTAGACACCATAAAATGATGTTATTACTATCATCCTATCAATTTGATGAACTGCCAGTTTTTCAGTGTAGTGTTCTTAACCAGTTGCGTTCCAATGACTAAACATCTTGACTTGATCTTTGTCTGGATCATTTTCTTCATTTTCTACTATTGGGTTTTTGATACCCAATAATTCGGACGATGATTTAAAACAGTTGTCGAATTATTTATCGGCACCATGGACTTTGCTTGGCTTGGAGTCGAACTACTCTTTTGGATGGTTCAGGTTTGTGTTGGATGATTATATGGTTAGTTAGACCATTTAGTGATTAATATAGAGTTGGAAATTGGCCCATTAGTTTAGGTAATATGGCAGCCCAGCTAGAGATCTCTTGGCCCATATTTGGTGACCTAAACTAACCCATATATGATACCAAATGGAGGGGTATGCTGTTTTAATTGGCTGTTTTAATGGCTGTTGTTTAAACTTTTTAACTTTTAATAACTTTAATCCTACTCAGTACTCTCCTTAGTTTTCTATAAATCTCTTATAAAATTCATATATAAATCCCTTCTTTTTTTTAAAATTTTCACCACCTATGACATATAAATTTGAAACTGATTCCTTTTTATAAGGTTACCCGTGGCACTCCCTTATAAAATTCTTAGATTAATTTTTTTCCCTTTCTCCAGCATCTCTAGAAAACATCAAAAGGCTCACTCCAGCCAAAAGTTTTCATTCATCTAGGCCACTCAGGATTAACCTAAAAACAGTATGGCTTCTAGAAATCAAGTTATGCTTTTATCATATGCATATGATGAAATGATAAACATAACAAATATTTACTTAAAAACATGAACATAAAAACATAAACATAAAAGAGTAAAACATAAATCAGGGATTTATAAATTCATCTTTAAAAAGATTTACAACTAAGGATTTCCCTTTCGGGAAGTCCCTAAAGTTCTAAAATAAACTTAATAGAATACAAGAATACCTTAAATATTCACAAGGATGCTTTAGCTATACAATGTTTTTTGGATTGAGAATTTTTCTGGGGGAGAGGTTTCAAAGGTTTTTAGATAGCAGAGAGTACACAGGTTGTAAACTTCTGCCTAAACCAAATTAAACTCATTCCTTAAATAGAAAAATTCTTGGGAGCAAAAAGTCTAAACTATCCCTGAGGAAGGCACACGTTTCACCGAGAAACTTCTGGCCATTTCAAGTGATAAGAGCTTCTGTCTTTTTGCTAAAAATTCTAAAGGTCTACAGTTGGAAATCTTTTCTTTTTCAAGGAGTCCCGACACCTTTTCTAATAATACAACAATAATAGAACTCTTTTCTAAAAGTTTACAGTATAATGATAAAAAGTCTTCTGTCTTTTCTTCTTTTCTTCTTTCAGATTTGTCTTGTTATACATTATTGAGAAGCTTTATCACGTATCAAGATTGTGGCGTGCCACTGATGAAAATGACATTCCACTGTCTGAATTATTGTATCCTTCATTCTTTGGATCTTCATCTTCATCTGAAAGTCTGGAATTACTGGCTTCATCTTTTTCTTTTTGATCTGGACATTCTGAAATTTCTTTGTCTTCTCCATGATTCTTTTTTAGAATTGTCTCAAAAGTTTGATTTACTGCTTCTCTAATTTGTTTTTTCAATCCTTCATCATTTTTCTTCTTCTTTATCTTTTTCTTTTTTCTGGAAGAAGTTCCTTCGTCTTTTTTGGATTGCTTCTAAAATTCTTCAATTTTTTCAAAAATCTTTTCTAAAGAAACAGTATTTGGATTAGGATCTTGTGAGTCTTGAAGAAATAAATATTTTTGACTATCTTGAGCTATCATTTTTTCTTTTCCCTTATTGGGCTGAATTTCTTGGGCTTGTGAAAAGTCTAGGTTATTTGAAAAATGTTCTGGTGAAAAATGATCTGGTGGACTGTATTTGACTAAATAATCAAATTTTCCACCAGACTGTCCTAAAAGATCCCAAGTTTCTTTACCTTTTTCTGTAGCAGATTTATCAGTCTACTGAGTCTGATTATCTATTTTAGTAGAGGAATCAACAGTCCCCTGAGTCTGTTGGGCTTTTGGTAAGTCCACAATCTTTAACGGATTTGATAAGTCTTTACCAGCTACCGTTTGGACTGGACTAGCTATGGACTTCTTGGGCTCCATAGTACCTGTTGAATAATGGACTTTTAGATCCAAAATCTCTTTTTCTAATTGAACCACTTTCTTTTGGAGTTGGGTTCTTTCTAGTGAAAGGTTCTGGTTGGTTTCATTGATAACTTTGTAATTTCTCTGCAGGCACTCACAGTGTTGGCAGAAAATATTCTGGTCTTTACTTGGAGAGAAGTCTAATGGAGGATCAGAATAATTTTTTAAAGAAGGAGATAAATAAAAATTTATTCCTATCTGTTGTCTTGCTACATCTAATGCTTCTTGAAAATTTGTGAAACCTTTATAAAGAGGGTCTGGAAAATTTTTAATACAGTCTAAAACTTCTATCCAAGAATGGAAAATTCCTGGAGTTTTTCCTTTAATAACAATATAAAATTTAAATCTTTACTTGTTCTGACTAAAATGTTCTGACAATGCATTCATGCATGCAAGAAAATATTTTTGATCTTTTGGGTTCTTATTATAAGAAATCCATAAATTGTCTAAAATACATTTTTCTTCTCTAGATAAAGAAATATGCAGTAAAATTTTAAAAGAAATATTACTATTGGGAAAAACTATGAGTTCTTGTTTTCCAAACCTTAACTTGTCTTATAACATTGGTCTGTTCTGATTAAATGGAGTCAGTGGTAAAGATCTTGATGCAAATGAATTCCTAGGTGGAATTTCTGGTCTTATAGGTCTTGGTCTTGTCATCTGTATAACAAAATTATGTTAAGCAAATTTAATAATTTCTATATATTATTATTCTACTTAGTATATCTGCCGCTTTATTATCACTACCTTTAATATGCTCAAATTCTATATTAATTCCTGCATTTGTGATTCTGTCTATAAAGTTTAACCATCTTCTTCTGCTACTTCTTTTTGAATCTATTTTCATTTTATTAACAAAAGAAACTATGGCAACACAGTCTGTTCTTATAGTTATTTCTTTCTTAGATGTAATAAATAATTCAAAACTATCTAATGCATAATTTATAGCTAATAATTCTGCATCTGTACTACTTAAATTTCCTTTTTCTTTATAATTTCCACTATTGTACCTACAAATTCTTTCTGTACTTTTATCAATATATTTATTGGGTTTGCATATTAATATAACTCCCCATCCTGTCATACTTCCATCAGTTTCTATTATTAAATATTCTGAATCTAAAGGCATAGCCAATTCTGGTAAATTTTTTATCTTTTCTTTTATTTGTTGGACTAATTTTATGTCTTCTTGGTTAAAAAATATTTGTCTTGTAGGAGATGTTTTTGCATATAAAGGTCCTGCTATTTTTCCTAAATCTTTTATAAATGGTCTAACATAATTTACTAATCCTAAGAATTTTTGGATTTGTTTTAAGTCTTCTAGTTTATCTGAAAATTCTAAAGTTTTTTTAGCAATATGGGGTTGTAACTTAATTTTATCTTCTCCTATATTAACTCCTAAGAAATCTATGAATTCTTTAAATAGAATCATTTTCTTTTTACTAATTATTAAACCATGTTTAATAAATTCCGAAAATACTATTTGTAGATGACCTCTATGTTCTTGTTTGTTTTTACTAAATAGTAAAATATCATCTATGTATACTATTACAAACTCACTATGTCTATTAAAAATGCTTTCCATTTTTCTTTGGAAAATACTTGGTGCATTCTTGATTTCAAATAGCATTACAAGCCATTCAAAATGTCCTTCTGGACAAGTAAAAGTTGTCTATTTAATACTTTCTGGGTGCATTTTTACTTGCCAAAATCCTGACTTTAGATCAAATTTACTAAAAATTTTACAATTTTGGATTTTATTTATTAATACTGTCTTATCTGGTATATTATAAGCATCATCTATAGTATTATCATTAAGTCTTTTGTAATTAATAACCATTCTAGTTTTTTCCCTAACAATTTCCGAATGTTTTCTAACTATGAAAGCTGCTGATCTATGAGGACTATCTGATTTTCTAATTACTCCTAATTCTAAAAGTTCTTTTCTATGTGTTTTAAAATCTTCTATATCTAAATTTGTAACTTCTATATTTTTAGTTTTAATTATGTATTCTGGGTTTTTAATTTTTAATTCACATAAGATTTTGTCTTTTTCCCAGTATGTTAAAACATTTTCTCCTATTATTTCCATTTTTTCTAATCTAGATATTAAATTTTCTATTTCTTGTTCTGTTATTAACATATCATAAATCTTTTCATTATCTATTAATTCTATAATTCCAAAATCGTCTTCTTCTAATATTTCAAAATCTATTTCTTCTAAATTGTCTTCTTCTATTAATTGACATTCTCTTTCTTTTTCACACTTACAACTATTACTAATACTACCACCATGCTTCTCTACACACTCTGATGGAAAATAGGCAGTCTGTGTTGGTGTAAATAATGTAAGTTTTTGTAAATGTAAAAAGTCTTTAGTAATTGTAACACTTCCATTATCTTTTAATAAAAAACTTAATCCTATAATAAAATCTGTATCCTTAATATTTAAAGGTCTAACCCATACGGATTCTTTAGGTAAAGTGTATTCTATGCTTCTACCACAATTTGTCTCAAAACTAATCTTACTATTCGATTGTAATAATTCTGTATAAGTATAAAGTTCTACATCCATTTGTTGTGCTTCTATTGGTTTATCTGAATATATTATGTATTGTTTTGGAATTAATTTTTTATTAATTATACAATTACTACATCCTGAGTCTATTAAACCTAAACATTTTATTTCATATTGTCCTATTCTTATATAACATTTTACTTTAATACTTTTAAGTTTTTCTGGATTACATATTACCTGAACATACTTTTTTTCTTTATGTTCTATACTTTGACTTTGTTCTTCTATTTCTATTATTTTTCCTTTATTATTATATTCTAACATTTCTATCTTATTTATTATAAATTTTTGCATTTCTTCTAGGCTTTCAATTCTTTTTTTAAGAATTTTTATTTCTGATATTTCAATTCTTTCTCTTAAGATTTCTGAATTGACTTCTTCTTTTTCAATAAGATTCTTTTCTTCTAAACATTTTATACATGTTTCTTTATAACATTCTAAACATTTAGCTCTAAATTTTCTAACTGGGTACCAATTACATAAGTAACAGGCTATATTATCTACTCCTTTGTATTTTTGCCAATTATGTATACATTCTATAATTATATTATTCATTAAATTTAATTCTTCTTCTGATTCTGATTCTTCTTGTAATCTTATATTAGAGAACTCATCTATTATTTCATAATCAGATTCTTTGTTTTCTTCTAAATCTTTATATTCTATTGATATAATACTATAAATAGATTCTTTGTCTGAAATATATTCATCTAATTGTATTAAATCTTCATTAGTACATTCTATTAATATACTTTTCTTATCATAATTATTTATTCTTTTTGGACAGGTTTTGGATAAATGTTCATTGCTATTACAAACATAACAACTAAATCTATTTTTATAAGTTCTTTCTGGTTTAAATTTCCAAACATGTCTTTTTTCATCTAAGTATGGTTTTCTTTTATTAGATTTTTTAAGAAAGTATCTTTTCTTAAAAGATCTTTTATTCTTCATTTCTTTATTATTATATTTATTTTTCTTGAACTAGAGGCTCCATAAGTTTGTGGAGTAAAAATATCTTTAAAAAATTTATAATCTGTCTTTTTAAGTTGTTTTTGAATTTGTAATTCTACACATTTATCTTCTAAACATCTTATTACATGTTGTATTCTTTGTCCTATACTCTATTGTTTTTCTGGTTCTTCCTTTTCTGCTGGTAAATTATTTCATTTATCTGTGATTTCTAATCCTAATGGTCCTGGTAATTTATGAAACAATTTATTACCAATTTCTTGATTAAATGTATTTTCTGATATTGAAGTTAAATAATGATATTCATTTAAAAAATTCTTAACATATCTTCCTTTAGTCCATTTATAAAGACTAAGTTGTTCTAAATCTCTCATAGCTTTTCTTTGTATACTCATATGTCCTGAATTTGGGTCTGCTCATGTTATTAATATCTGTATTTTATTAACAAAATTATAAGGATTACTACCCATATTAATTAATTGTTCAAATTCTTCTTTCTTTTCTAATTTAAATGCTTCCCACATAACTTTTACACTTTCTTCTAAAAATGTTTCTAAGTATCTATACATGTCTAAAACTTCCATTTCTTGAAAATTTCTAATATAATATCCTATTATAGTAACTTTCCATACATCTATTACATTATTCCATGTCTGTGGATCATGTGCTGTAATATTTAATATTTGTGCTTTATGATCTGATTAAAATTCTATTTTCTTTTCTAAGGGTCTTTCACTTTCTCTTGCTATATAGTTTCCTTCTGTATTATTATATAAAGGATAAACTCCCCTTGGAGGAAATCCTCCATCATAAACCATTGCTTCATGTTTAATTGTTCTATCAAAAGAGGTATCACTAAAAGTTCTATATGTATTTGAATCTTCTATAAGTTCTTTTGTATAACTTAAATCTGAATTTTTTGAATCATTATCTTGTTTAATAATTCCTATTCTTATATTTTGTTTTTGATCATAATATAAATATTCAGATTCTGTAATTATCTTATTAAGATACATTTGATCTTCTAGTTCTAATGATTCTTTATTATCTAGATTCATTCCTAATTCTTTTAGATAAATTATCCTATTGAATTCTTCATCCATTAGTTCTATATGAACTTGATTTTGGAATGGTTCATTCTGTTCTTCTTCAGGATTAGTTTCTTCTTCAAAATCATTCTGTTTTTGTACTTGATTGTAATATAAAAATCTTAAACTAGTTCTTCCATGAATATCCTTATAAGTTAATGCTTCTTGTGGTGCTATAATTGTTTCTTGATTTTCTAAAAATTTATCCATATCCCATTCTAAACCTGCTAGTTGTTCTAATGAATATTCTTTAGGTTTAACCATATTAATTCCTTTACTACTCATTAAATTTACTACTTTGTCTATATAAATTTTGTATTTTGTTTGGGAATTATTTGAATATCTTCCTAAAAATCCTATGCTTATTAACAAATTGTCTCCACTTTCTACCTCTTCATATTCTTTTGTTTGAATTCCTATTTTAATTTTATCTGAAAAATCTTTAATAGTTAATAAGAAATCTGGATTACTATAAATTATTCCATTATTATTATTCATATCCACTTCTGTACTAGCAATCATACTTTTATCTATATTATTAATTCTTTCGTCATATATGATAACTAAAACTTTAAATCCTAGATTTTTTCTCATTAATCCTTTTATTCCTATAACTATTAATCCTAAATGCATAAATCTAAAATTTTTCTTTTTTAATTCTCTTTTAGATTATTCTGATATTAAATTTAATTTTCTTACTTGATTTCCTATACACTGAGCAGATACTTCTCTACTATGTCTAAAAAATTGTGTTCTTGTTTCAAAAATTCCTCTGTTATATAATATTTCTGGGTTAAGAATTCTTAGTCCATTAGTTTGAAATCTTAAGTAATCTTGTTGAAAATCTATAATTTCTTCTATATTTTGATTATATTGTACTGGTCTGTTTAAAACTCTTTCAATTATGTTTCTGCTTTTACTTGAAGTACTGTTTCAAGATGTAGATGCTTTTTCATTTATTGTTCTAGATCTTTCTAAGAAAGGATTAGTATTCATCTTGGAAATTTATATTCTTTAGGTAGTTTCCTAGTTACCTTTTCTTTTCCCGTTTCTCTAAAACTTAAATTTTCTAATGTATTTGTTAAAGCTTTTAAATCTTTTTCTACACTTGATGTAGATCCTATTTCTATTTCTTTAGATTTATTAGAATCTAAAATTCTTTTTATTTCTGTTAAATCTGCCTTTGATGGTATTTTTTTCTAATTTAACAAGTTTTTCTAAAATACTTGAATTTTGATTTTTAATATAATCTAAAGATTCTTTTATATTTTTAGTCTCTTGATCTCTAGCTGTAATGTTTTCTTTTATAATTTCTAGAGAATTATTTTGCTTTTTATTTTCTAGTTCTAAATTTTTAGATAAATTTATAATTAAGTCTACTAGGCAATTCTAACTTGGATCTTCTGAAAATAAACTATGTAATTTATACTTATTGTCTAAATTACACTTTATTATATTATTATCAACTGTTTGTACTTTTTTACTGATATTTCTTAAATCTAAGTCTAAATATTCAATCTTTCTATTTGTATCCAGAGCTCTAGATCGTAAGAGATTCTTTCTATTATAAAAATATGTCTATATTCTTCAACCAGAATTCTTTTTATAATATTTTCTCTTAATTCAATAGGTAAATCTTTAGTAATTCTTAAAATTTCTAAAATTTCAATTAAATCTTTATAATATGTTCCTACTATATTGTCTTCTTCAAAGTAACCACAAATATCTATACTATGTTTTACTTGATAAGTTAACTTATTATCTCTTATACCAGTTAGTTCTAATATCATAAGCTTTATCCCGTTCACTACTTCCTTTTTTGCTCTGATACCAAATGAGGGGGGGTATGCTGTTTTAATTGGCTGTTGTTTAAATTTTTTAACTTTTAATAACTTTAATCCTACTCAATACTCTCCTTAGTTTTCTATAAATCTCTTATAAGATTCATATATATATATCCCAGCCATTTTTTGTGTCTGTGTAATGTAACAATGGAGAGGGGAGTTGAGAGAAGAGAGGCAGCCGAGAGAAAGGGAAGCCATGTGAGGTTGTGAGTGAGATTCAACCATTGTGATATCTTCTTCTTCCTCTCCACACCTTTGTGGATTGCTAACACCACCACCCTTCTCCTTTGTGGGGGTTAGAGAGAAAGAGAGCAGTCCAAAGTGAAGGCGAAAGTTTTGGGTATAGTCAAGGTAAACTAGTGTTCGTTTGATTGTTTTTTGAGCCTGAAATCAAGATTTATCGAGGGATTTTCGCTACAAATGGTATCAGAGCTTGTGTTGTTGATAAATCTGTGATTTTTGGAGCTAAAGTCGAGCTGGAAGTGGTCGAAAATGGATCTGGAAATCAGAGGCAGAAACTATCCAGTTTTTCAAATTTCTGCCGAATCTATTTTGGAGTTTTCTGGTAAAACCAGAAGGATTTTGGTAAAACGGACACCACCATTGGACTGTGCAGGTGGAGATGATTCAAAAATGTCGGGGCGTCACCGGCACTTGGGAAATCTAGCGAGGCACGTGCGGGCGCGTCGGTCGGAATCTGGTGATGGTGTCTTCAGACAGAATGTTGTTGGTGACAATACGGACCCTGCAGTGTTATCAAATTTCAGTTTCGAGCAATACAGTGAAAGTTGGATGATTTTGCCCTCGGACGTTCGGGTGCCGGGTGCTGTTTTTGTGTTGCTGGTGACTTTAAGATAAATAGTGATAGTCTTGAAGTGGTGAATTCGCGTCTCTCGATATTTACGGACCTTCAGACCTGGTCCACTCGTTATCGTATTCTCTACTTTTTATTATTGCAGTTAAAATAAATGTGTAGGTTAATTATTTATTTTTCGCGTTAGAAGTCATCGTGTGGGGTGACGTTAGGTTTGCAGTAACCATTGCTTGTTGCTAGACGTAGGAATTACATGTTAATTAATTGCCTTAAATTCTATGTGAATTTGTCACCAATTTTTCTACACCGATAGAATTGCATGTGACCTTAGGAAAATCTACTTGACTGTTCTGTGTGAATTATGTGTCAGTACTTTGCTTGTGGTCATTATTTGGTATTGTTGGCATGTATAGGTCTAAGACAAGTGCGAAAAATAAAACATATTTTAACTGTGGTAAAATTTGGGCATAGTTGAAAGAAATTGTCATAGGATGATAATAAAAGGAAAGATGAGAATAGAGACGAGGCGAATGTTACTTTAGGGTCGAGTAGTGATCCTAGTGATATTTATTGAGAGAATAAACTTGGTTATTGCATTGCATCTGTGTGTAATAATTTCTGCATGTATGTGGTCACTTAATTCTGTTGTAATGTTGATGTTACACTTTCAATATGATTGATGTGTGTAACTGCATGAATTAGAGTGACTTATTACTTTATGTAATATGTTTACATGCATAGTGGGTTAAGTTTTGTGGCGTACTCTATTTGCTATGTGAGTGGTGTGAGAGTGTGGTAGTGAGAAGAAAGTTGGGCGGTCGTTTATCTCCTTTATCTTTGTGAGCCTGTGTGGTTTTGTAAGATTATATGAGGCAGCCATGTTAGGGTTATAGTCTTCTTCTTTGTGAGCCTTCTTTGTGAGTGTTGTGAAGTAACCGACTCTTTCTTCGATTTTTCTTTGTGAGTGTCACATTCGCCATTTTCTTTGTGGATTTTTAGGAGCTTTAGTGATTGGAGTAACATTTGTGGTCACCGAAAGGTGTTGTTTTGCATGCATGTGGGTTAGGATGTATTAGCAGTATGTTGTGTGTCTTTTGGTAAGGTGGAGTATAGATGCCTAGATGTGCATTGGTGATATGCACGGGGGATGTGGAATGTGATATTTGGATCATGAATGGAGATGTGATCAAATGTGTAGAATCCTTTATCTGTGAAAGAGACCCTGATCAGATGAAGTGATGTGGTGATAGAGGATTATCCGAGAGTTTATGATCTATTGTGACTTACTAGTTAGACATGAGTTGAGTGATCTGTTTAGTAAGCATGATGGGTGATGAGAGGAGATATGTGTTCTCGAGGTGTGAACAACACGGAATGGGATAGGATAAGTGTGGTGAGATCTTTTCTTAGGGTCATTTATGCATGTGTTGTATACGTGGTTGACCGTGGTTTGATTAACTAGGTGTTAATCTGTGGTTCTGTGTGAACGTGATTTTGAAAAGTGTTATCTTATATATCTTCATCACATGATTGTTTGTTCATTGTGAATGCTTGTATCTACTTTGGTATTCTTGACCTTAGCCCTGGTGAGTACATGGAGCAAGTATGTTATGTGTTTCGGTTCGAAATACGAGGCAAGGTCTGTGATTCCAATTTTATTGGATTACTTTGATTGTGCAAGTATAAACTGTGTATTTTGATTGCTTGCAGATTATTGAGAATCAAGGTGGAGATTGTTGGGTTTTTAATACCCAATAATCCCGGCGATAATTTAAAACAGTTGTCCAATTATTTATCGACAATATGGACTTGGCTCGGCTCGAAGACGAATTACTCTTTTGGATGGTTCAGGTTTGGGTTGGATGATTATTTGGTTAGTTAGACCATTTAGTAATTAATATAGAGTTGGAAATTGGCCCATTAGTTTAGGTTATATGGCAGCCCAGTTAGAGATCTCTTGACCCATATTTGGTGACCTAAATTAATCTCTCTCTCTCTCTCTCTCTATATATATATATATATTTTATTTATTTATTTATTTATTTATTTATCTCCCAACCATTTTTTGTGTGTGTTGTAGCAATGGAGAGGAGAGTTGAGAGAAGAGAGGCAGCCGAGAGAGAGGGAAGCCATGTGAGATTGTGAATGAGATTCAATCAATGTGATATCTTCTTCCTCCTCTCCATACCTTTGTGGATTGTTAACACCATCACCTTTCTCCTTTGTGGGGGTTAGAGAGAAAAAGAGTAGCCCAAAGTGAAGGCGAAAGTCTCGGGTCGAGCCAAGGTAAACTGGTGTTCGTTTGATTGTTTTCTGAACCCGAAATCAAGATTTATAGAGAGATTTCCGCTACAGCTACCAATGCCAAGATTAATTCAATTCATATTCATAAACTTTAAGCATGATTGAATTAAAAAATAGTGCCTCATAGTTCTTCATCTTTATTCTAATATGAACAGTTTAACGTATTTTTACCAAATGTAAGAATGGACTCTATTTTTTTCTTGGTTCAAGTCATAAATAAACACTTAAAATCTAGTGCATTTACAATCTTAGTTTCTTCAACATTCCTCCTACCTTATGTTGAAGATAGATTGAAATTAATTAACAATCCCATGATCTCTGGCACTTAAGGTTTGAGAATAATTTATCCTATACCAAGGTCAGTTTTCTTTTACATATTTGTTTTCTTATTGAATTAGATTTCCTTATAGAGATTGATTCTCTTGATTTTCTCCTTATTCCCTGGGATCTCACATTGATTTTTAGGAGTTGATAAGGTAGTTACCTTTATAGAACACTTCTTTCCAAAGGTGACGTGACCCAAGCTCGAAATTTTCCGTATGAGTCACTCTTTAGCTTGCACAAATTGCCTCGCTAGGTGAGCTCTCGTTACTTGGTCCATAAGCCACTGCTAGGGGAGCTGCAGCTATACATGTGGCTACTTTAGCAGTCATGATTTGATGACACCCTGCCGGTGGAGGGTGCCATCAATTGATTCTAGACGGGCCACTGGCTGTTTGAATTCAAAATTCAAATTTGGATAAATTGAAGACACAATTTTTGTTAGGTTTGGCGACTCAAATGTTTTAGGATTATTGTTGATTTAGAATTTGATTAAGTGGAATCGTAAAAATTGGTTAGGAGTTTTTTGAAGATGCGTGTTAGAATTTTACTTGGAAAGGGAATCTAATTGCATACAATAAAAGGAGACAAATCCTGTTGAAATCGGGTCTCCTAATTTTAATATTTTTTTTTTTTTGCCTTTTAGGACTCTTCTAAAGTTGGCCTATAAATACAAGAATCCTATTTTCTAGAGTAACAAATAGAAGTCGATTGTTAAATTGCTTTATATTCTCTATATTATTGAATTAATAAGCATTGTCCTTTGCCATTAATCCTTTGTTTTTTCTTTACTTCTAAACCTTGTTTTTCAGTGTTTGATCTTGTTTATATCAATATTGTCATATAATCTCGTTCTTTAAAATTCGGTTTAAAATCAACGTGTATTATTGGAGCTTCTGCACCCGTATCAGAGTTTGGTTCCTTTCATACATTGGTTGAGATTTTTTTGGGTGGCTGCGTTGAAGTATGATGTTCCGCAATTAGATTGCAATACAATTTTTTTTGTAGCAATTAAAGATGAGAGTTATTCTGGCTTAGTTGGATTTGGACGATGCGTTTTTGAGTTCGGAAAAGATGCCAGCTGATCAACAATGGAAGAGAAACAACGAAAGGATCGGAAGGTTGTGTCATTGATTCATCTTCAATTTTCTACAGGATGTCTTGAAGGAGAAGACAGCGACTGCTTTGTAGTTGAGACTAGAGTAGTTATGCATGACAAAGTGTCTTACTAGTAAACTGGCTCTTAAGTTAAGTTGCATTCCCATTGCATGGCGGAAGGAGAGTCGTTGGAAGATCACATTGCCGTATTCAAGGAAATAGTTGCAGATTTGAAAATATTGGAGGTTAAGTACGATGAAGAAGATATTACCTTGATCCTACTGGGTTGGCTGCCTAGTTCTTAGGCGTCATTTCGGGACACCATCTTGTATAGCTGAGATTTGACTATAGATGTGTCTATGATGCTTTGCACTCTATGAAGAAGATGAAGCATTTGATTGGAGTTACATCAACGAATGATGAAGCTCTTATATCTCAAGGTGATCGAGGGAAAGACAGATCAAAAGTCAAGTTTAGTAATGTGTATTGTTACTACCGCAAACGGAAGGAACATATTCGAAAGGATTGCAATTTGTTGCAGGCTAGAGGTGATTTAGCTGTAAATCGTTAAGTGCAACCTTTGACTTCAAACGAAACCATTGTAGTTGAGGATTTTTCATATTGTAGTGATGTAATGTTGACAGTGGTATTTGATGTGGAATTTAGGCCTGACGAGGAGTGGATTCTTGATTCGGCATGTTCGCACCATATGTGTTCCGATAGAAATTTATTTCAGGCATATGAGGCTGTTCAGCAATGTGGAGTTGTAATAGAAAACAACCAATCTTGCCATATTGTTGGAATCGATCGAGTAGATTGCGGTTGCAGGATGGGACGGTAAGAACACTTGGCCAGGTTCGACATGTTCCAGATCTGAAGAAGAATCTCATCTCGTTAAGTGCCCTAGATGCAAAAAGGTATAAATTCTCTAGAGGAGATGGAGTCTTGAAGGTCCGAAAGGAAATCCAGGTTGTATTGGAGGAATTGAGAAGATTCCAATTGTACATTTTGCAGGGAAGTGCATAATTAGTTAAGAGAAGACATTTGGACAAGTTTAGTACCATGGTGAAAATTCAATTTGGTACAGTACCTTTTGTGTTGGGCTCTAAGTCGGTTCAGAATACTGCTAGAGAGAGCATTTGTGATTTCGCTTTGCCACCAATTTCAACAGGTACACTGTGTTCAGTTGCTGGGGTATGACTCATCGAGCATAGGTATGGTGGTGTCAGTAATGTCTGGGATGCTTTTAAGGATGTTGAAGGCGACAGTTCCAGTAAGGAGTCTTCTGATCAAGTATCTGGTTCGATTCTTACTACAAAGTATGTTTCGGCCCTGTGTGATCAACATTAATTTCTTGGTAGAATTGGGAACCCTTGGGATTGGGTTCGGGTGTTGGTTCTGGACGTCGGACAGAGGATGAGTGTTTGGTTTTTATGGAGTGCTTACCGTGTTGAGGAGATTTTGCCAGTTAATTTCGATGCAGATGGATTTGAAATCTAGGAGTTTCATTTGTAGCACCGAAATTTAAGTCAATGTAGATATTGTTAGGTTTCGTAACTCAAATGTGTTAGAATTATTGTTGATTTAGAATTTGATCAAGTGGAATCTTGGAAATTGGTTGGAGTCCTTTGAAGATACATGTTAGACTTTTACTTGGAAAGGGAATCTAATTGCATCCAACAAAATTCTGTTGAAATTGGATCTACTAATTGTAATATATTTTCTTACCTTTTAGGACTCTTCTAGGGTTAGCCTATAAGTACAAGGCTTCACTGTCAATTTTAGTAGAGTAACAGATAGAAGCCAATTGCTAAATTATTTTGTATTCACCATACTGTTGAATTAATAAACATCGTCATTTGCCATTAATCCTTTGTTTTTTCTTTACTTCTGAACCTTGTTTTTCGGTGTGTGATCTAATATACTTAATATTGTCATATAATCTCGTTCTTTAAAATCCGATTTGGAATGAACGTGTGTTATTGGAGCTTCCGCGTCCCAACAATTTTCTTAAATTTTATTTAAAATGCACCAAAACCAAAGGAAGGATGAGCCGATGCGGCCACTATTAATACTAACAAACCTATTCGCATAATTTTATAAAATTTATCACTTAGTCGTGCAACTCCTAATGAGTTATTAAATGAGACCTAATTATATAAATGCATAAATGATATATAAATAAAATTCTGAAACTGGTTAAGCCTTTCACAGTTTGCCTGAATCATTTTTCTCGATTAAAAAAAGTCGTCGTCCTTAAATCTTATGCCATTCTTCATCTAGTATCTCATAGTGGCATTATTCAACACTAGTTAGAAAACCCTTCAAACAAGTTTTAAATTGTAGCGAACATATCAAAATCCACACAAATTGTACTGTGCTGAGATGAAGCTTCAAAAGCCATCCACTATAAGAAATCATATAGTTCATAAGTATGACCATAAATTGCATATCCAACAACTAAACCAATACAAGAAAAAAGCGTTTTCTATTTGAATCCCTCAAGTTATGTTCTTGCAGCCAGGGGCGGAACCACATGGGATCATGTGGGATCAGATGACCCCACAAAATTTTGGATTTTTTTTCCCTTCAGAAATTGGTTGTTGTAACCCGTTTTTGACCCACTTTAATACATACCAAATGAAATCGAAATATTTCATTCTTAATATCATTTCTAAGCGCTCATGGCCTAGTTTTTCGCTTCTTAACGGTGCCCGAAATGATCAACCATTGCAAAAGATACGATGTATCAAAGTAGACCGTTCCAAATTGATATTTCGAAAATATTGATAATATGTTAACTTTCAAAATTTGCCAATAATCATATACTATCCAAATCTACAAATCGCTTGCATCATCTAGAAGTTCGTTGTGAAAACTACATCGTAATTATATCGAATGGTCCAAACAAATATCAAAAATAGTTAAATATGCGTCAAACGTACGTATTAAAAGAGGTGTTTAACTCGTTTTTTAAAAAGATAATCAATTATTTCATTAACGTTTATTATTTTTTCACAATAAATTTTCCAATATAATTTACATCATTTTATTAGGAAATTTTACATTAAATATGATTTCAAAAATTCTAAAATCGTTACGGATTAAATGTAATTTGAATTACTTTCAAATTATTTTTTTTGTTAAACTTAAATTTCATTTACTTCTTATATCCAATTTGATTTACTCGTCGTTAGTTCAACATCCATAAATGACATGGTAAACAAAACTATACATGTAGCAAAATTCATTTAACAATATTGATAATGATAGAATTATAAGACACTTTCAAGATGTCAAAATATGTGTTAACTTATTTTTATAAATATTATATTGTTTTGAAAAAATTACAAATTAATTTTAGTAGCTAAGCACAACCCGTGTGGATGAACTCGCAAGTGACCGCGCCCTCACGTGCCCAACGGAGTCCCCATGAATAAAATAATCCTGACCTCATGTGTGTGTATTGTATTAACCCCACGGTCATTCATGTGGGTGTTGTAGTACGACTCTAATTTTTGACCCCACAACCCAAAACGGCTGGGTCCGTTCCCGCTTGCAGCCTCTATGTTACCACTCTTTTCAAATGCATCTACAAGATGGCTATTTACTGCAGCGCACAATACATAAATCAGCTCTCGAGGGCTTTAGAGTGAGAAAGATCGAAGAGAGTGGAGATAGAGTATGTCAGCCTTTCTCTATTTTGATTTTGTGATAGTGTGCAATAGCTCATTTTTCTTTAAGAAACTGGGTCTACTTATGGCATCAAATAGGTCCCACAAGTCAAATTAACCTCAGCTAGATCGTAAAAGACTATTAGTTAGGTATTCAGGTGCTTGGTAAAGCTTTTAAATGCTTATAAAATATGGGTCCTATAAAATTAATGTATAAACAACAAGGGGATAATAGGTTATGGCTCCAATGAAATGTGTGAATAAATAATATGCTCAACGAGCTAAGTTAAAATATACACGAAGGTAAGTCGTGCTAAATTGTATGCATGCAGTCCATCAACAGGTTTCATTTCCATTTTTTATTCTGTAATCAGATTTATTGGGTTATGTTGCATTTTTTTTTCCATTTTTTTTTCTCTGTCGGCTATTTGTTATATATAAAAATGTAATCTTTAATGCACTTTATATATAGTTGATTATTTTGTTATAACTACTGTTCCAAAATAACTGTCTTTACTTTAGTATTGGAAGGTCTAATGATTTTGCTCAATTAACTACTTGAATATAAACAATTTAGCGTGTTGTTATGGTTGATTAAATACTGTTCTACAAATAACCATTATAAATGTTTTTTTATCAATTTTTTAGTTTAATATTAGGAGATGTGATAGTTAAGATTCCTTATATGTGCTTAAATAAATAAATATATATCCTGTGATAATTATAGCATGAATTTCATTGTATAGTTTAGTACCAAGCTATTATGCAACAAATATTAACTTGGTGTCAATATTATCTCTTAGTTATGACTAATTCCGACGCCCCTTCATTTTTCTTCTCTGTTTTAACTAGATATTTTAAAATTTTATCTTTTATTCTTAACACACTGAATAAAATGTATGATAAAAAAATGTCGAAAGAGAATCTTGCAAAGATTTGCCTAACGGAACAAAGTTAATATATGGTCAAAGTTCAGCTAAAAAAAATTTCTACAACATTAGAATCCATAATGGTGAAGAATACATGCTCTTTATAAAGAAAAAATGTTAATATAAAGACAATATGAATAATGATCACAGCAAGGTGAGCATTAGTAGAATCCAAAACTCAAATTATCCTCCACCGGCTGACATTACAGCGCTTTCGCCTTCTAGCAAGAGGAACGTGAAGCCACCCTACATATCAAATGATAATTCATGTGGGAGTGTGGGAAGGTGGGTTAGGATTCCTATTCAAGTCTATATTCATCAAAAGAACATATAGAACTAGTATATAAAATATAAAATCAATCCAAGAATCACAAATTAGTGAGCAGGCAAGGTTAGTGAACTTTATGTTTAATTTCGTTTTTAAATTTGGAGAGTACATTTTTCATTAACTCTTTGAAGGCAATATTGTACATCTATGTGTTGCACACGTACATGATGACAGAAAAACAACAGTTTGGTCTAGTTTACAAGATATAAGTGGAGGTTGATGTGCACTAAGAAATATGATTATTACAACAATATACAATTTAAATGGAGGTTGATGCGCGGTCATCATAGCGAATCAAAGAAGGTAGAAGGATGAAGCCAAGAATGTTTTATTTTAAAACAGGCCAGAGTGGATCATATGTAACAAATAATTCAATTAATACTTGCTTGATAGTAGTCCATTGCAAATCAGACGATACATGCATTCAGTTTGAGAAAATTTATTCACTTAGAAGGGAAGGTTTGCTTAAGTAAGGGAAAGATATTGTAAGACATCAATAGTGCCAATATGTAGTGGCGTTGACAGGTAGAAAGCAATCAGAAAGTATGAGAATAAGACTGAGAGTGACAGCTAGTGTACTCGACATGGGAGTGGTGTATTCTCTGGTGTTGTCATGTTTTTGCAGTGGAGGAGATCACAGATATATTTGTGATACACACGGAGAAGACTACAAGGTTGTGATTGTGAGATACAAATTACATATGATTGAATTTTAAATCATCCGTGGTCATAAGTAATGACAAGATATGGATATTGTTATTATTGATAAACCTCACGTATGACATTTCTTACTTGTGAAGTAAGTAGCTAATCTTATAAGGTAAAGGTGGTGACATTTGTATGAACACGTGGATGTTTTGTTATAGAACAAAATATTGGAGAGCTGCTAAGAGATTCCACATGGATAACTATTTGAGTGTTAGTCGTTAGTCTCTAACGTTCGGTAGTGAAATTGGTCCTTTGACTTGAGGTCATCATAGTGTCTTATATGATGACAGTCATGCTTTGACGGTGTTAGATGTTGCTCTGCCAAGATTCGCCAATACGGTATCGTTTGGGTATGTCAAGAATCATATAAATGTTATGAACGATCAATAGATGATTCGTCACTCTTAAATAATAAGAGGTTATGATCTGCATTTCATTCAATTAAGTGGATGGCGAAATTCTTGGTCAAAGTGTACTCAGAAGTCGAAATGAATTTTCGACTTATTTTGACTTAATAGTGCAATGAAAGATATGATCGATAATCAGAATTAACATACTTTCATATCTCGTAATTGATCAGATCATACTGACGAAGAGATTATAGTTTCATGATAAACGAACGAGTAATTGGTTTTGTCATACCACGTGATATTTTTCATCACATGTATTGCCTTGATACACAATCTGGGATGGCAAACATGAAATAGTGATAAATTAAAAAGGAGTTTTAATTTATCGATTTTGATTAGATCAAAATAATAATTTACATCATTAGGCATCGTGATCAGGAACATGATGGGTCGCACATAAAAGGAAAACTAAAATATTGTAATTTGTTAATTAATTAATTTAACCAGCGTTAAATAAATTAATTAATTGGTTTTTTTTATTTATAGGCTCGAATTAATTAATTGGATTAATTAATTCACGGATCGAATTTAATTAAATGTGTTAATTAAATATTCGACCGGGTCAGGTCAAACCCGTTTGGGCTTATATAATAAGTGACCAGGGTTTTCAATTTGTAGAGAATGTTATTCTTGCTAGCACAAAAGGAGAAAAACCCTAATTTTTACAATCTTGTTATTTGTGTGAAATTTCATTGGAGGCTGGACAATTGAAGAACTGTGGGTGACAGATCAAGGTTGCTGGAAGAAAAGAAGAGCCAAGTAGTTTGCATGGTTCTCGCAAAAGGTATAATTTCTATCACAATTTCTACCTAAACATAAAATAGATTTTTGGTGGAAATTGAAATCTGTTTTAATTTCGCTGTGCATGATAAGTAAATTCCAAACTAGCAGAAAGATGGATCCCAAAATATTTATTTTAAAATAGGCCATAGTGAATCATATGTATTTAATATTGCTCCACACCCTTGACTGCAGTCCATTGCAAATCGGACGATATATGCATAAAGTTTGAGAAAAAAATTTCAATTCGAAGGGAAGGTTTGTGCGGGTAAGGGAAAGATATTGTAAGACACCAATAATTTGCCAATATGTAGTTGCGTTGATAGTTAGAGAGCAATTAGAAAGCGTGAGAGTGATAGATAGTGTGCTGGACGTGGGAGTGGGAGTAGTTTATTCTTTGGCGCTGTCATATTTGTGTGGTGGAGGAGATCACAGATATATTTGTGTTGCACAAGGAGAAGACTCGAAGGTATGGAAAAAAATTCAACATCAATAAAATAATGGAGAGAACGTATATATTTTAATGAGAAACACTGAAAAAGTGTATGAATGAAGGTAAGATAGTGGAATATTCCTTGTCCCAAAGTAGTCTTCAACGAAGAACTGATAACAGCTCAGATTGCGAAGATATATGATGAGTTGGACTTAATACCTAGTTAATAAGAATCTTATTCATATCAGGAACATGTATATTTGACAATTTGTCCTTCTTCTTGGATGTGAAATACAAGTGCGTGCTCTATTTGTCAACGACTGACTTTTGAACAACCTTCATTTCCCATTTGGATTTGTTGTCCTTCATTGACTTCTTGATAGGTTTTCAAGAGAAACCCATCATTGCAAACATGTCGGAAATTCTTCTATTAATTTCCCTCTAAAGGCAAATAAATGTTATGCAAAACAGTGTAGAAAGATATAGATAATAAGGGGAAAAAATAAAAAAGGATTGTTTCTTGTGTTATTCTTCTGGTGATTCAAGAAGTTCCTCCAACACGCTATTATCTAGTTATTCCAGTTCATTTTTCTCTTGCCGTGTTATGAAGGACCTGAAGTCGGGGAAAATGACGCGACTTTGAAAATACAGCTTGACCTTAATCCATCGCCAGCTCCTCTGCCATATCAAATTGTTCCAAGCCACATGCAACTTCTTGCCTAGTTCGATCGCCGCTTACCACTGGTAGAAATTATAGTATCAGAAAATGTAACTAGTGCTTCCACCAATTGAAAATGAATCTTTGTTTCCACAAAATAAAAATAAATCTTGTACTAACTACAAAGAAATTAGATGTAGTATTTTTTTTTTAATACACTACACACTGCATCAAAATATTGCAAAATTTCTTGTGCAAATTGTAGAACGAACCTATTAGTTGAAATTTCATTTGTAGAGTCTAAAAACTTCTCCATGTTGAGATGTTAAGGCTTTGAAATATCGCTCAAGGTAAGAGCATTATCTGTAGATTATGGTATTCAATAAATTGAAAAGCCATTTAGAGTGTAGAGAAGTACAAACACCTGGTATTGGTTACTTTCTCTAAAGAGGGGGAACAAATGAGAAGAAAAAATTGTTTCCATATTTTAATAACAGAAGTTTTAATGAGTAGTAACACTCCTCAAAGCATAAGAAAATAAATTCAAACAAAAGTTCTAATAAGTAACAACACTCAAAGTATACGCAAATAAATTACACCAAATAATGCATCCAGGCCAAATAAATTATTTTCATAATGAGCAACTTAAATCATATGAACAGAAATTATAACACATGCCTTGGCTAGCATTTTCTTCACTGAGGGGAACCCCATCTTCATCTCCTTTTTCTTTTTTCCCATGCAGCTGCCTTTTGGAAAAGTGTTAAACAATATGAAGGTTCCAACTTCAGGCAATGATCGAAACTTTGTTCCAACCTTTTCTCATATACTAGTCATTGCCTGTGCAATGCACGGGTTAGGTTATTTTGAAGGCAATGTTAGTGTGTGCAGTTTGTTGGATTATCTTAAAGGACATCCTGCACTCACTGCTTGCTTTGGCCACACTGGGATGGAACAAGGACTTGTATTTTTTCTAAGGTAATATTAGCGTGTTGAGTGTTAGGGAAAAATGTTAGCATTTTTTTGAGATCTACAGGCAAGATGTCCTAGCTGAATGCTACTACATTGGGTTAAAATGTTCGGAGCAAAGTGGGGGAAGCATTAAAATAAATAACGAAAATTCAGTGAATCTGTTACCTCATACAACTCATGCAGAAATTTTTTTCAGAAAGAGAAGAGAGAGAGAACCAATAAAAGAAACAAATCTAGATATATCTCCAACAGCTTCCCTTATCCTAAAAATTGCTTGTACCTAAATGCACAAAGAATAAAATAATATAATCATTGGACAGTAAACATCAATACATATGAAATAAAAAGTTGTATATGAAGGTTCGAAAAAATTTCTCAATTACAGAAGCTGCAGGAACTAAGAGAAATGTATGCTATACAACTTGTCACACCTCCGAAGGGCATAGCGAACAAAATATTCAGCCAACAAAAAAAATATATACTTTTGCACTTTAAAATGCTAGTTGAAAAAAAAAATAAAAAATAAAAAAATAAAGGAGCCCAACCAACTGCATTTAAGACGAATTTTCGATTCTACTCGAAATTTCTGTACCAAATTCATTAAAATCCAACAACCAAGAATAAAGACCAAAGCTTGGCTTCTATGAATGTAAGCTCTTTGCTAAACCGCATAAAATTGACTCATGCATTTCTAAATTCTCCACGCTTGGCTTTTATTATTGATCAGTATATCTATAAATGCTAACATGGAGTTCACAGTAAAACAGATCATGCAATAAGCATCACATTCTTTTATACCACAAAGTTCTATAAAAATTTTAAGCTCAACATTCACTTGGGGGAGCAATCATAATAACGAGCAAATGAAATATTTACCCCGGGGCGATTAACTGTGGCATCTGCCTAAGAATTTTGTGACAATCTCAATCTTAATTTATTACACTGAACTGGTAACCCATAAATTGATAATCAGTAATGGTAAAAATGAACATCCTCACTTGAAAGCCATCACAGAATGGTAGCAAATAGTTATATTCACAAAATCCTACCAACCTGCCATAAATTGAGTCAGTAAGAGGGAATAATGAACATCCTCACTTGAATGCCATCACAGAAATGGTAGCACGTAGTTATACTCATAAAATCAACTTATGGACTGGACCATCAAGGAACACAAGGATGGTACCAGCGAAATCATTGTACAAGTTAATAATATTAAAAGTACCTTCTTAGTTCACTTGTTATTGCTCAAATATTTTGTATATTATCTCTAAATATGCACTTCTATCAGTGACAAATGAATATGTCCTTGTTTGGTTTTACGTTGATACAATATTGTGACAATTTCCATAGTTAATGCCAGAAATTAGGGAGACATGGTTTCGGAGTAACTTTATCAATCGGTAATAATTATTTCAATAATATTACATAAAAAAATTTGAATAGTACTGAAATACTTAACTCTTGTACTTGCTGTTTGGCCAGCTATTCAGGTATTTTCTCTAAACTCTGTTTCTCCCCCTCCAATTTAGCAACCAGGTTCTCACGATTTTTGATAGCCTCAACTGCTTTGGCAGCTGCTCTTTCTACCAGTATCTGCTGCCTTCTTTTTATCAATTTCGCCCTCTCTTGTTCTTTCTCTGAGTCTGAAGATGAAGTTGAATCTGTCTCAGAATCAGGCTCTTCGTCCCTTAGGAAAGAAGAACCTTTCTTTATAGGAATTTATTTTATTTTTAACTAAATCAAAATAATTAAAATTATTATTTTTTTAACTAAATCAAAATAATTAAAATTATTATTTTTTTAACTAAATCAAAATAATTAAAATTAAATATTATTTTTTAATTAAGATTGGAAAATTTAAGGTTTAAAAATAATTTAAAATTCTTTTTAAATTGAAAAAATTATTTATAATATGAAGAAAAAATTTTAAAACAATTTTCAAAAAATATATAATAAAAACAAAACAAATCAAACAAAATAAATAAAGAATATATAAATATTATTTAATTAAAATTGAAAAAAAATAATTTTTATCTTTAAATCAAAAAAAAATTTATAATATGAATAAAACAAGTTAACAAAAAAAAAAAAAACAGGGAAGCTGGAAACCTCCTGGATGGTAAAACCTCCAATCATGGATGGAGGTTTCCCCGAAAATTGTTTGAGTTTTTTATCCTAGCATAAGAACCTTAAAATTGAAAAAATTAAGTTTTACATCTAAATCGAAAAAAAAAATATTTATAACATGAAAAAAAATTAAAAAAAGAAAAAACAAACTGGAAACCTCCATCCATGATTGGAGGTTTCCTAAAAAACCTCCATATACACAAAACAAATTAAACAAAATAAAGTTACAATAATTAAATAAAGAATATATAAATATTATTTATTAAAATTGAAAAAATTAAGTTTTATCTTTAAATTGAAAAAAAATATTTAAAAAAAAACCTTGAGAAAATTGTTTCTCCAAAAATTGTTTGTGTTTTTCATTCTAGCATAAGAACCTTAAAATTGAAAAAATTAAGTTTTATCTTTAAATCGAAAAAAAAAAATTATTTTTGAGAAAACCTCCATCCATGGATGGAGGTTTCCTCAAAAACCACCAATCATGAATTGAGATTTCTCCCAAAAATTGTTTGAGATTTTGATCCTAGCATAAGAACCTTAAAATTGAAAAAATAAAGTTTTATCTTAAATAAAAAAAATTATTTAAAAAATTAAGTATTATTTTTAAATTGAAAAAAAAAATATTTATAACATGAATAAAATAAATTAAAAAAATAAAAAAATAAAAGAAAACCTGGAAACCACCTAGATGGAGATTTTGGGGGGAAAAAAAAACCTCCATCCATGATTGGAGGCTTCCTCAAAAATCTCCAATCATGGACGGAGGTTTTTGAGGAAATCGGATGGAGGTTTTCCTAAAAAATATTTGAGTTATTGATCCTAGCATATGAAACTTAAAATTGGAAAATTTAAGTTTTATGTTTAAATCAAAAAAATTATTTATAACATGGAAAAAAAAATAAAAAAGACGACTGGAAACCTTCATCCATGATTGGAGGTTTCCTTGGAGGAATGGTAAACACCTTAATTTAACATACAGCAAGTACCTTCAGTTCTCAGCAAGCACTTATCTGAAACAGTGTTGTTGATGCCAATTTCCTTCACATTGAAATCTCGAAATTTACCAATTTTGATAGCTTGAGACAAACTATTCTGTACCAAGAAATCGGCCCTTTCTATATTTTCAAGGAGTACAACTGAATGGGTTTGCTTGCTTAACTCCTCAACAATGTAAAAAAATTCCAATTCTCAACTCTTGTAAACAAAATTCCATTTAAACAAAAAAAAAAAAATCGAAAATGAAGCACCTTCAAAAGGATTTGATTCCATCCAGCAATTACATATATAAGTACAAATATAGAGAGAGAATAAGCGAGTGAGAGAGAAACGAGGTCACAAGCAAGATAACAACTCTATGGACGGGAAATTGAATTTGTCCTAAACAACTTAAATTTGATCAATCTGATCTCTGAACCAAATCTGATTAAAATGGGTACTATCTATTAATATATAAATAAATAAATAAAAGTAGCCAAACAAAAGCCACTGCTAAAAAATAAAATAAATAAAAAATGAAAAATAAATAAAAGAAATTGCTTCCCTCACACGGAGCAGCAGCTCCGTGTGACAGTGTCACACGGAGTTGTTAAGCAACTGCTCTGTGTGCTCAGCTGCTGCTTCTTCTGGCACAGAGCAGCATCCAAGATGACCCAAAAATGATTTTTTTTATCATTTTCACTAAATTTGTTCCTTCCATAATCATGTAAATATTCTTTTGGCCCAACAACACACTAATAACTATAAATACCCTATTCTTTTTCATCTCCCAATAATTCAAAAAATCTCCACCATCCTCACATCATTTCTATGTCCTCTCATTACCTCTCTGCTTTTTTTCTAACCTCTAATGGACTAATTTCTGGTTCCAATATTCAAGATTCACAAATTCAAACTTAAAACAAATATTCTTTTAAAAATAAGATTAATTCTTTAATTCAACATTAACTCCAATGAATCAACAAACAAAAAAAATATATAAGATAAAAATGCCGAGATTCAGAAGTAACCCAAAAAATTTCACATTTAATACCCCGCCTTTAAATCAAATCAAAGTTCCAAATCAATATTTCATATATATATATATATATATAATTTCACCCATACAGAAAAATGCATAACATTCGCATGGAAAGTCGGAAAAATTAGGATTTCTACCTTCAATTGGCTACAATGGAGGCAAGACCAGTGAACCTCTCACATGAGAGCACCAAAACTGTAAAAGTTTTGAACGACTTGGAGATCATTCGACAGGAATTAGAGGTATGGGTGCTTGCTAATGAGCTTTTGGTCAGATTTCAAAGGTATGAGATTGTGGAGTGGAGGATGTCTAATAGTTGCGTGGGAAAAAAAAAGGTATGAAATTTTTGAGTGGGAGATGTCAAAGCTAATAGTTGCGTGAAATAAAAAAAAATGTGGAAGACGATGGGAAATTTCGCCACGTGTCCAGCAAACCTTTCGCTCTTTTATATATGTAGGATAGTGATAATACTGATAAAAAATTCAGTGAGGAGCCTACCAACTAATGCTTAGCTAGTCGTAAATCAAATTTCATACTTTATTTTGACTTTGCCAAACCCCTTCCACTACTTAGGCTCCGTTTGTTTCCAATTAATGTAAGAATAAGAATGAAAATATAGTCGTTACGGGCCCCATACAAGAGATAGAAATTAAAATATGGTGGTTTGATATGATGGATAACGATCATATTTTTCATTTTAATGACCAAATAATGGGAAATTAATAGGGGCTTAGTATGTTTAGGAAATGAATCATGGATACTAAGTAATAATTAAATGATAAAGTGAATAATTAAAAATGATAAAATGGCTTAATTACGAGAAAAATGTTTAAATTGTGATTTAATCTCGTTGAATTCATACAATATAGGTGTTTCTATGGAAATGGTGGAATTCAGGAGAAAAGAGCTAAAAAGGAACTAAAATGGAACAAAGTAACAGTTCATGGACCAAAGTGCAAATAATCCATAGATGAGACGGGAAATGGAAAGAAGATTCAAGAGTATTAGAGGTCAATCGGATGAGAAAAGGAGTCAAAGAGGTGAAATATGGTCGAAGTATTATCAAGTATCAATTTTAAGGCGAAAAAGTTATGCTCGTGATTTTTAGTCTCTATTTGAGATCCATTCTTGACATAGTAAACATTAGAATTTGAGAAATCCTATTTCTATCAAAAGTGTATATCTTTGAGTTTTCTTCCCAATTCACTTTGAATCACTTCAATTGGAGATCAGGAGAGAAAGTTATGACCAAAATACTAAAAGTTATCCGACGGAAAGAATGACATAACCATGCGGTCGCATGGTAGAAACTCCTATGCGGTCGCATCGAGGCATCCCGAGAAATTATTCTCAAATCTTTTTTACTCTATACTATCGCATAGAAATGTACTATGCGCTCGCATAGAGCAATTCGGAGGCCGAATCTATAGTTTCCTTATTTCATCGAAACTCTTATGTAAACAAGATTTTTAGGGTCCTATATAAACAAAAACTCTACCAGAATGAAGTGAACGTCGTTTTTAGAAGAAAAAGAGAGACTTTGAAGGAGAAAACGAAGAGAGAACAAGAGAAAAACGTCGCGCCAATTGAAGAATTTATTGAAACTTGATTCGGGTGATGATGTTTCTTCAACTATTTTTGTATTTTCTTTTTTTTTTTACCATGTTAGGCTAGATTTTCATGTGCTAGGAGATCGATATACCATGTAATTTGATCTTTAATATTCTAATTTTGCAATTTGACATTAAGACATATTTCTATTGTTTTGAATGATTTATATGCAATTATTGTTTTCACAATTAAGGGCCCGTAATTGTGTGAGTTTGGGTGATTTATTCTTGCATTCGAGAGAATTGGAATAGGTTCGACATAATATAAATCATTGCAGGGTCCGATAGGGGAAAGAAATATACTGCTATGCCCTATGTAAATCTTTAAGTGTTCATAAAATCGCATGCATTTTTATATATGCACTTGTCATATAAATATAGGCCGGTAGTATGTAGCAATAGGTTCGATACATCTCGAGAAAGAGTATTGGATAGACTTAGAAACATTGATTCGTCACAATTGAAGTGTGTTGTCATATTGTGAAACTAGGGTTTTAAAATGATAATTGCATGGAAAATCGTGATCCTAGTGTGTTTAATTTCTATTGATTACAACAAACATTTGTTCTCGACATTTGATTTCATTCTAGAGTATTAAAAATATCGTTTTGCATATTTAATTTAATCCAATCATAAAAATTGCATAATTATGGTTTTCTTTCCAAAATTAGGGTTTTAATTAGGTTCACATTCACTTTAGTAATTTAGTTTCGGTTAAAGCGACTATAGATAAAATTGAACTAATCAATCTCTATGGGACGATACTCGGACTCATTTAATTCACTTTATTACTTGTTAACGAACCATACACTTGCGGTAGTTTTAAATTGAAAGAAACAATTTCTTGAACAAGTTTTTGGCGCTGTTGCCGATGATTGAGTTTGGTTTAATTTTATTTCTCGAGGCACTAATTCGAACTTCAATTTTTATTTTGCTAGTATAATTCTGATTTTATTTTTATTTTAGGTTATTATCCTTTATTTGTGTTTCAATTATTTAAATTGTTTGAATCTCAGTGCTCGTACTGATTTTGTTTCTTAGATTTGTATGCCACGATCGACTGGAAGAGAATTGATTCCAACTGATCCTGAAATCGAGCGAACCTTTCATCGACTACAAAGAGATCACCGAGAAACACAAGTACAAATGGATAACGAACTAAACAATCTCATTATTCAAGCTAATGAAGGAGAGGCAATGGACGAATGAAATGAGATTCTGGGAGATTTCTTGACACCTCAAGTAATTCAAAGTCAATCAAGCATAGTGTATCCATCGTTTGGACAGCCCAATTTTCAGTTGAAGACCAATGTGATACAGCTATTTCAAAATGGACACCAGTTTTATAGCAAAGCCGAGGAGAGTCCACATACACACATATCACGATTTTTGGACATGTGTCAACATTTCAGATACCAAAGGATTTCGGACGACGCGATTAGGCTAAGGCTGTTTCCACATACGCTACGAGACAGAGCACGTGAATGGTTGGGTTCACTTCCGATTGCAAGTATCACTACATTGAACGAGTTGGCACACAAATTCTGCACAAAGTTTTTCTCTCCAACCAAGATAGCGAAGCTAAGACATGACATATCAGTATTCAGTCAAGGAGAAACCGAATCATTTGACGAAGTTTGGAACAGATTCAAAAACATGCTCCGGAAGTGCCCTCAACATAGGTTTGATAAAAAGACCCAAATCCGATTCTTTTACACAGGGTTACTTCCATACCACAAGAGTATGGTGGATTCAGCATTAGATGGCTCAATATCCACACGAACAGTTGATGGGGCATTGGAATTATTTGAGAGAATGGCTACCACATCAGCCATGTGGTCTTTTGAGAGGGCGATTCCAAGGAAAACTCCGGGTGTCTATGAGGTGGATACTTATTCGGCAATATCTGCCAAAATCGACTCTTTGTATCACAAGGTGGAAAGTATATCACAAGCATCACAAGCTAAGAAGAGCAATTGTGAGGAACGTGGAGCTGAGCATAAAATATCAGAATGCCCAATACTCATGCAAGGAATTGAGCAAGCAGACTTTGCACAGTAGAGACAATGCCAACAACACAATCAATATGGAGAAACTTTCAATCCCAGTTGGAAGAAGCATCCCAACTTCTTTTGAAGCAACCAGAATCAAAATAAGCCACATGGACAATTTCAACAACAAGAGAAGAGGTCTTAATTGAAAGATATGATAGGAAAATTCATGGAGAAAGCCGAAGCTACACTTCAAAATCAAAATACAGCCATCAAAAATTTGGAAACTTAGATGGGGCAGTTGGCCATCGCATTGACTGGCAAACGCTAGGTAACTTGTCGAGTAACACAGAAATCAATCCCAAAGAGCAAATCAAGGCTATTACAACTCGAAGTGGAGTACAATTGCCTGAAATCCATGTCAAGAGACCGAATGTGATTGGAGAGACATCTTTCCTTACTGAAGAAGAGACTGTTGCAAATGAATCAACTCCAAAGGAAAATTCAGAAAAGTTACAAGATAAGGCCAAAGTCACAGTTAACCCATACGAGCCTTCGATTCCCTTTTCACAGTAGTTGAAGAAGCAAAAATTGGAGCAACAGTACAAAAAATTCCTAAAAGTCTTCAAAAAGCTCGACATCAACATCCCGTTCGCCGATGCACTACTCCAGATGCCCAGCTATGCCAAGTTCCTAAAGGACATCTTAACAAATAAACGCAAACTAGAGGGATTTGAAATGGTGATGTTAACCGAAGAGTGCAGCGCCAGGATCCAGAAAAAGCTCCCACCAAAATTGAAAGATCCAGGGAGTTTCACTGTTCCTTGCACAATTGGTGATTTTTATTTCGATAAAGCATTGTGTGATCTCGATGCGAGTATTAACTTGATACCACTCTCTGTTTTCAGGAAACTAGGATTGGGAGAGCCTAAGGCAACCACAGTAACTCTATAGCTAGCTAATCGATCACTTACACATCCACGAGGGATTATTGAAGATGTATTGATCAAAGTGGATAAACTCATATTTTCAGCAGACTTCTTGATTTTGGATATGGAAGAAGATAAGGACGTGCCTATCATATTAGGACGACCATTTTTTGCTACTGCAAGAGCCCTCATAGATGTGCAGCAAGGATAATTAACTCTGAGGTTAGGAGAGGAACAAGTCTTTTTTAATGTTTTCAAGGCAATGAAATACCCCAACAAGCCTGAAAGCTGTTTCCACATTAAAGTGCTTGACATAGGAATCCCCTATAATTTTGAGTTGAAGAAATAGCCAAACATTCATGAGGCATGTACAGTACATTCTCCGTCCATTCTTATCAATTCAAAGGAGATTAAGGTATTCAATGTGGGATTTCATACGGATGAGGAGAGAATGACAAACCGCTTAGAGAAAGACAGGGATGAAATTCGAAAGATAACTGCAGTGCGGAACAAGACCATATTGAGCAAACTATGCAGGACCTCCCAGCTATATTTAAAGTGTCATAAAATACATGTGCCAAAAGTCGAGCTATCGACTATAAAATAGTGCTGATTGGGAGGCAACCCAACGTCTCTACCCTTTATTTCTTTCATTTTGCATTAGTCTAGGAGTTTTTTTCAATTTTTCAACATTTTTATTAGTTTAGGTCATCGTTCATCCATGCATGTCAATAAATAGCCTAAGGACAATCCACACGAGTCCTAAGGTTGAAGTCCTATTTTAGTCAGTCATGGGTCAAATTCAACAAGGTGCATAATTAGAGCTAAACTTTGCTGGTGATTCACATTTTTGTGATATGAACTTTATATTGAGACATAATTTATGCATCTTACACGCCAACAGTGTACACACGCACCTTGAAATAAGTTTGGGAGAATTGTGCGTCACATGGGTTCCTTCATGCACACCTAAGTTTATCAATTATCACAATAAGATATAATACACATACTTTGCACTTTTGTAGGATGTCGCCAAAAAGACCTCAACAAGAAAAGAGAAGGTCGGCTCCACATTTGGCATTGCAAGTCCCGATTTTCAACCACCTCCATACTGATCAGGGGAGTACTAGTTATCCTATTACTTGTGCTTTCAGTTTATTTTGTCCCTCAATTATATGTATTTGAACTTCTACTTTATTTCAACAATGAGGGCAAGGTTATATATAAGCTTGGGGGTGGCATAATTTGATATAAATGTGACATTTAGATTTTGGCATCCATTTATCGTGTATTATTCATATTCCATCAATACATTTGCTTAATTGTTGCATTTTGTGTGCTTGTTGAGTGTTATGGAAAAAAATAATCTGCATAGGTTCTTCATTTTACTATATTGCTTGTTTTATGTGCTTGTGTGGGCTTGATAGCCTTACCTTGCTGGCTATGATGAGATTATTGGAAAAGATATTATAAATTGTGATATGGTGCAGAAGTTGATTAATCGGAATTTGTTGATGTGGTACTTGACAACCCTTATGCACACACTCATGCTTTACATGTTGGTAAGTGATTGGGTTCTTGAATGAAGTAGGAGAAATTGAGAAAAACCTTTATTGTGTTGACCAATAACCATTTCAGGAATGTTTGGAGATGGTTGATCAATTACAGCGAAACTTGAAGATAGGTAGAGGCTCCGTGCATGAAATTATATTGTGTGGATTGCCTAGACCAATAAAGTGAAAATAAGGTGAAAGTATTAAGTTGGGGGTTGGTTTTGGAAACTAAATGTCTAGAACAATAAGTGCATAAAATTAATTTGTGAGAATAAGACACTTCTTTTCATGCCTTTATGACTCAAGCAAGTAAGCCTGTAAGGATATTTCAAAATCTAGTGTCCTAAGGTTAACTGGCTTGGGAGTCACCGGCCTAAAGCTCAGTAAAGGGGTCATATAGAAAGCAAGAGGGAAAGAGGTTAATAAAAAGTCATCTGATCGAGCCTTTATAACTCGAGTGAATAAGTCTCCAAGGGTTTAAAACTTGGTGCCCTAAAGCTAATCAGTTTGGGAGTCAACGGCCTAAAGCTCGCTAAAGAGGTTATATAGAAAGCAAATGAGAAGATGATATAAAAAAAATGGAAAGTGAGAAAAACAAAAGAGAGAGAATAACATGAAGAAAAGCCCTTAGACATTTGGTTGAGGAAACTATATCTTTGAGGCGAGGCAAGTAACCTATTTTAATCTTAAGTGTCGAAACAATCAAATTTGGGAGAGCCTTCACTTATTGAAATATAAACTTGTGATAGTGAAATCAATCCAAACTACGAGAGGGTAAGAACTACAGCTATATAAACTCCTAATTTTAAAACACAACCCCGGGATAATTGAGTGAAAAGAATAAGTTTGGGGAGTTGTGTATCTCTCGAGTGAGTAAGGATACATTTGACCATTTAGGGTCGGGACTCAACCAATCACGAATTTGATGTGTTGGCATGAATTCACGCACACGTCAAGTATGCATTTAACAGGTAAAGGTTGATGTCATTTTTGCACTGATAAATTTTAATAAAGTCAAATACTTAGTCCAATCCTGAGCCACGGCAGGGTATTAAGCAATGTTTGTTCAGAATTAAGTCACTATCTTATTTGACGACAAACAATAGTTCAAGTTTGGGGGGTTTGATAAGTGTGTTTTTGCACACTTATTTAGATCACGAACATGACTTAATTACGAGAAAATATTTAAATTGTGATTTAATCTCATTGAATTCATGCAATGTAGGTGTTTCTATGGAAATGGTGGAATTCAGGAGAAAATAGTCGAAAAATGACTAAAATGGAGCAAAGTGATAGTTCATGGACCAAAGTGCAAATAATCCATAGATGAGATGGGAAATGGAATGAAGATTCAAGAGTGTTAGAGGTCAATCGGATGAGAAAAGGAGTCAAAGAGGTGAAATATGGTAGAAGTATTATCAAGTATCAACTTTCAGGCGAAAAAGCTATGATCATAATTTTTAGTCTCTATTTGAGATCCATTTTTGGTATAGTAAACATCAGAATTTTAGAAAGCCTATTTCTATCAAAAGTGTATATCTTGAGTTTTCTTCCCAATGCACTTTGAATCACGTCAATTGGAAATCAGAAAAAAAAGTTATGACCAAAATTCTAAAAGCTGTCTGGCGGAAAGAATGACATAACCATGCGGTCGCATGGTAGAAACTCCTATGCGGTCACATAGAGGCATCCCAAGAAATTATTCTCAAATCTTTTATACTCTATGTTATCGCATAGAAATGTACTATGCGGCCACATAGAGCAATTCGGAGGCCGAATCTACAGTTTCCTTATTTCGCCTAAACTCTTATGGAAACAAGATTTTTAGGGTCCTATATAAACAAAGACTCGACCAGAACGAAGTGAACGCTATTTTTAGAAGAAAAAGAGAGATTTTGAAGAAGAAAACGAAGAGAGAACAAGAGAAAAACGTCATGCCAATTGAAGAATTGATTGAAACTTGATTCGGGTGATGACGTTTTTTCAACTATTTTTGTATTTTCTTTTTTTTTACCATGTTAGGCTAGATTTTCATGTGTTAGGAGATCGATATACCATGTAATTTGATCTTTAATATTTTAGTTTTGCAATTTGACATTAAAACATATTTCTATTGTTTTGAATGATTTATATGCAATTATTGTTTTCACAATTAAGGGCCCGTAATTGTGTGAGTTTGGGTGATTTATTCTTGCATTTGAGAGAATTGGAATAGGTTCGACATAATATAAATCATTGCAGGGTCCGATAGGAGAAAGAAATATGCCGCTATGCCCTATGTAAATCTTTAAGTGTTCATAAAATCGCATGCATTTTTATATATGCACTTGTCATAGAAATATAGGCCGGTAGTATGTAGAAATAGGTTCGATACATCTCGAGAAAGAGTATTGGATAGACTTAGAAACATTGATTCGTCACAATTGAAGTGTGTTGTCATATTGTGAAACTAGGGTTTTAAAATGATAATTGCATGGGAAATCGTGATCCTAGTGTGTTTAATTTCTATTGATTACAACAAACGTTCGTTCTCGACATTTGATTTCATTCTAGAGTATTAAAAATATCATTTTGTATATTTAATTTAATCCAATCATAAAAATTGCATAATTAGGCTTTTCTTTTCAAAATTAGGGTTTTAATTAGGTTCACATTCACTTTAGTAATTTAGTTTCGGTTAATGCGACGATAGATAAAATTGAACTAATCAATCTCCGTGGGACGATATTCGGACTCATTTAATCCACTTTATTATTTGTTAACGAACCGTACACTTACGGTAGTTTTAAATCGAAAGAAACAATTTCGTGAACATGCAGCTAGAGTTCAAATGGAGAGAAACCATCCAGTTGACCACTTGTTAACCGAAAAGTTTATTTTGATCAAATTTGATAAGGGCAAAATGGTAACTTAGTCAAGCCCGTGTTATTAAAAAAAAAAACCAAAAATTAAAAAAATATATATATTAGAAAAAAATTGAAAAAAAAAAAAAAGGGTTTTCTCCTCCACTTCACTGCATGCCAGCCTGACCTACCCCACTTACTATGGCCCCGCACCTGAAAATCAACCACCAGGATCGCGACCTAATGCCATTACCACCTCCAGCACCATCGTTGACAGTAGCCATATTTTTGGTCGGCCAAATTTCACGAAATCTCGACCAAAAATTTCAGTTTGTGTAACGTCCTGAGCTCCTCCATTTTCCCTGTTTTCAATTTCTTCATTACCCAAAAAAATTTCAAGTTAAATTCCTAAAAATATCAATTCCTTTGCAGTCCAATCTCCTTTGAACAACTCGAAACACAATGCTAGGATTGAATATCCAGTTTAAGAATAAAGATTCAACATCATACCACAATCCTATGTTCCATTTTTATTCGAGAACTCACATAATTCAGTTTTATGTTTCCGGTGGAATATTCAATTTTATCAAAGGTATATCTGCATATTTTAGATGGTTTTTCCATGTAATAATTTTCATTACCAAGCACAAAAGCCAATGCATTGGGCACCAAATCTCCACACCCACTGATTTTGAGCAACTTCCATTCAGAAGTAAGGGAACGCAACTTTTGATTTCCTTAGATTTCAACCATTCAGAGGTAAGGGAACGCAATTTCCTTAGATTTCAACAATCTCCACACCCACTGCCTATATTAATGTTTACTGCACCATGTGCATCAATTTCCTTGCTTTTGAATGGTTGGCCAAATCATTTTAGAAGTTTGCTAGATTCTATGGATGCGGGAAGAAAAGAGGGAGTTTGACAGAGGTGAGGTGAGCGAACATTGGTGTGTGGCCGGAGGTGGCGAGATCGAAGGTGGTTGGATTTCACCAAAATGGGCAGTTAGGAGTGGATGGGGAAGATGATGTATATATTCTTTTTATTTTTATTTTTTGTTTTAATATGTAATTCTTTTATGTGAAAAAACAAAATTACCATTTTACCCTTATTAAATTTGATCAAAATAATTTTTTTGGTCAACTAACATTGAATTGAATGGTTTCCGTCCATTCGGACTCCAGCTGCATATTTCTGAAAGGTTTGGAATCTTCATCGTTATAAATTGAAGGTCGGGATAAAGTTTTCAAAATTTGAAAAGGTTAAGGACCTTTGTTGCAATTTTCCCTAATAAAATTCAACCTTTCTCTTCCAAAAAGAATAAAAAAAAAAAAATCACAAGAACTATAAAATAAATTTCAATTATGATATGTTGTGAAAGGATTTAAGCTAAGAAATTTGCTAAGTGTACACCCTTTGGTGTACACCATGGTTGACAAACTAAGTGTACATCTAGCATTTCTCTTAAGCTAATGTACCTAGTTAGTTATATTGTTGGGCCCGTCAAGTTTTCTGACATCACGTGTCCATCCCACTAATTGCTCTTGCAATGGCAAACTGTACCTTGTGTCCACAAAGAGACCGCTGACTTGAGTTATTTGTACCATCTCCAATTCTTCTACACATTTGTGCTTTGCTTTTTTCACCTCCTTATGGTCAATTCGTAGTTGATGACAACTTCTGCTTGGATCTGTGTATAAGATAAGAAGAGTTAGACACTAGCATTAAATAGAAGATATTCTTATGCATGTAAAATCCGACTTATTGGTGTGTTTTGCCTAATTCATAAGAACACAAAATATGAACTTATGCATGTAAAAAAAAAACAGTTCCTTAGAAATTATTTCTACTTTAAAATAAAGAATAATTACTTTGCTCTTTATTGTACGCTTTACTCATTTTGTCTACAAAGGCTAATATTATATTACAACTTGAGTAGTGAAGAAATTTACGTCATGCATTGCAGGATAAAGCATTTATCATCTTTAAAAAGTTGGAACCTCAACCCTTTAGTTTCTATATTTATAGCCCTCTTTCTTTCTCCTGATCGTATACCTCCTTCTTAAAGGAAAGGGATGATCTTTTAATACTGTATTCAACAAACATAGAAACTGAATCTAACTACACTAGTTGAGGGCATTTCGTAGAGCAATTATTTCTAACTAAAACCCAAACCCAGTTGGGAAAAGGAAAATGATAATAGAAAGCAATATAAAGAAACTAGAGAGATCCTAGTTGAAATTCCATCTCATCTGGTTATTTATAAACTCTATATCTGTTAAACCAAATATAGAGAGGCCAAATTTGAGAAACCCAATCCATGAATATGACGAAAATATAATTTATATCAACTATCTTATGACTGAAAATCGTTAACTATACAATGACACGAAGAAGTACTTGTACACTAATTTTTATTTTTATATATATATATATATATATATACACACACACACACACACACACATACTCAAATATATAACTATTTATCTTGTGGTAGTTATGGCATGAATCTCTAGTGTACAAGTCAATATTTATTAAACGTCAAAAATTAAACTGTCATCAATATTATCTCTTAGCTATGACTAACTAAGACGCCTACATTTTTTTTTTTAATTCCAATTAGATATTTGAAAATTTTTAACTTTTATTCAAAGCAAAATATAAAATATATGATTAAAAAATATATAAAGAGAGAAAATATTGTAAAGGTTTGCCTAATGAAATGGAACAAGTCCATTATGTGGTCAAAGTTTCGTAAAAATATCTTCTACACCTTAAAAATCAATAATGATATATGAAGAATGCTTGTTCTTTATAAATCAAAAGGTATTAATTTAATGACAAAACGAATAAGAATCCCAACAAGTTGAACATGATTAAAATTTAAGCTGACATTATTCTCCACCAGTAGACATTGAAGCGCTCTGACCTTCTGGCAAAAGGAATGTGAACACGCTAACATCCTCTTTTCTTCTTCAACTTGAAGACGTTTAGGTGTTTCTTTCAGAAATAATCGTTAGAAACCTTTCCAAGAAGATGAAAATTTCAAAATAATTACACCAACTTGGAAAGTCTTGGGAAGTTCAATCTTTACCGCTCTCATTTTGTCCGCAATAATATGTAGTTATACTAATTGGAAGGCATATTTTATTCAAATTTTTGAAATCAAAATATTATGGAAAATGAACTTTTTGATACTTTCCTTATCGACCTTGTATTTGTTTTCCAACGCCTCCCAAATTTCTCTTGCCAATGTTGTGTTGGTGTAGGAGATCGTAGAGACGATCCGGGAAGGTTCTAAGAATGTATTTCGACATATGAGTTACAGAAAATATCACCTTTAACAACTAGATAAATGGTCGTAGAATGTATATTTTTGGTTGTTGATCACATTCAACGACCAAAATCAGTTGGTCGTTCGTTGATTGGCAAAGAGGTGTTGGCGATTGTATTCAATGACTAAAAATACATTTGATCGTTAAATATATTATTTCAGCAACTAAATAACTGGTCGTAAAAGGTTTGTATGGACAACCAATTCTTTCTTCAACAACCAATTGTTTGGTTGTTTAATAATTATTTTTGTCGTTAAAATACCACAAAAGTAACCAAATTTTACTTGCCTTTCATTTCAACAACGAAAGAAATAGTAGTTAAAAATTAGTATAGACAACCAATTAATTTTGTTTCAACAACTGTTTGATTTGTCGTTGTATTAATTTTTTTTGTCAATAAAATATCATTGAAGCAACAAAATTTAGTTGCCTTTCTTTTCAACAACGAAAGAAATGGTTGTAAAAATTTTATATCAACAATCAAAATATTAAAATAATGAGAAATATGGTCGTCAACGGTAATATTCATGATTCTATAACCTTTACACATTCACATCATACTACAAATAAACTTTACTCACAACTATAAACGATTATAAGAAGTAAATGAAAGCAAGTACAAAGAACATTAACAAGAACTAAAAATTTTCTTGAGCCTTCAATCAATTAAAACATCCCAACATCAACGACAACTAGAAGTTAATTATATCAAATATCATGATTTAGATAAAAGAAAAAAAAAAGTTACACCTAGTTCAATCATTAGTGTTCTCTACATAAAAAACCTAACATATGTAAAGTACAAGACTATTGCCTCGATCAAATAAAAATATATAACTATTACTACGTCACCAAAAATAAAGTAAAAAAATATTAATTATCACCATTTAAACCATTGGATGAAGACACATCAAATTGAATAGGCCGAAGAAACTCTTCAAGAATGCGACTTAAGAATGTTTGCACATATTTCAATTGAGAATGAAGATCTTCAATCTCATCCTATAAAGCAGCATTTTCTACACAAGTACCACAATTTTCCAACCTTGTCTTCTTTGAATTTTTTCAGTTGATCAACGTAGTTAAATCTCTTGCCTAAAACTTGTGCACATATTTTAGATTCTTTTAAAGGCATAGGTTGTTCATTCGAATCTAGTTGATAATTTTGTTCTTGTAAAAGGTCGACCATTTAATTCTGTGGATCCATGTAAATTATAAATAAAATATAAGATTTTTAAATATTTATTATATAATTATAACAAGTAAAACTACTTACATAATGGGATTCTGCTTCTTTAGTTGTCCACCCACATTCATTGCTACAATTTATCTCATAGAAAAATTTGATGTGACATCCCCCATTTGGCCCCCATTAAATTCTATTTAATATTTCTCTCTATTATTTTCAACCACATAATCTTCCACAAAATAATATTACACGTAAATTTAAAATATTTTCTTCTTTTTCAATCATTCATTTTTCAAAAAAAAATTGTTCCATACATTTTCATTTCAAAAAATGAAGGCCAAAGGAGGTCCTAGTAGTTCTTTTGTAAATAGATCCCTCTGTTTTAAAAAATAGAATTGATGTATAAAATTTATTAAATATAATATTTAATATCTTTATGACTTACCATTTCATGTGCATTTGCAACATAAAATTTTGATCCTTGAAGATTTTGCTAAAAAGTGAATACATATATCAAACATTTGCATTAAAACAACAAGCATAATTTGTCATTCACCACTACAATGGATGCTTAGAATACAAATCTATAAAATCCTTCCTAAAAATTTAGGAAGTAATATCAAAATCCCACTTTAGCCCCCATTTGAGCCCCATTATTTGTAGATTATAATAAGATGAATATTATTTTTTTGAAAAATGAGTGGTTGAAAAATTTTTGATTTACGTGTAATATTATTTTATTGAAAATTGTGTGGTTAAAAGTAGGAAAGAGAAAACTTTAATTTAATGTAATGAAAAATAATGAGGCTCAAACGGGGTTTAATCTCTTCGAATTCAGTCAACGCAATCAAGACATTTATTGTTCACCCAATAAAGATATTAATGGTTCATCCTCTTGCAATTGAACTTTTAGCTAGAAGAGGTAACAAAGTACACTTAAAAGTCCTTGTAAACACGGTCGATAATTAAATATATTCTAGCAAATTCGTTAATCTATATGAACACGTCTGCTAATGAGCCTAAACCTTTAATTGGTTTAAAATATCAGTTTATTATGTAATATAATTATATTTATATTAGGTTGTTAGAAACAATAGAGAAACACAGAAAAAAATTGTCAAAGTGCCAGTAGTCTAGTGGGGAAAAAAACTTCAATAGGGTATAAAGAATTACATCGTCCCAAATGTCCACGAGTCCTTCAGTTGATTTATTCTATGCCCTCTTTATATCAATAATCGATTCCAAGGGCCTTGGTTGCAATGGCTTGAACCCAGTTGCAAAGCTTAATGTCCTGTACAAACCAAGCAACCCCACTTCAATAATTCAACAGGAATTGTAGGCTTATGCACATTGTCAAATATTCTTCACAGAGTGAGCCAGTAGTATAAGACTCTTTCAAAATTATAAAAAGACTAGAAGCATCTCCACTTAGAGCTGCAACATAAGACTATCCTCCTATAATTCTTTGATGCTAGACCTTGCATTATATGCTTTTCTGCAATACAAAAATCCGATCTTTGAACATCTGATAGTAGGCAAATAGTTAAATACAAAAAATAAATCCTTTCTAGTTTCTTCTTAATTTGTAAAAGCAAAAAAATGTCAAAAATTTGCAAATCTCAAGCACCGATCAGCCTTTGTTCTCCCAACTTTCAGCCCTTGGTGATCAGGCTAAGGTTGGCATAAACAGAATTAACTAATGGAAGATTAGTACATTAAAAGCTGAAGGGAGAGATGAACGCAATACAATGCTCTAAAGAATTAATTAGAGCAGTTTCAAGAATTTTATCAAACAGTAAGCCAGAGCCATATCATCAACTCACGAAATTCACATAATCAGAGTAAAACTGAAAAAAAAAAAAACAAAAAAAAAAAAAAAAAAAAAAAAAAAAAAAAAAAAAAAAAAAAAAAAAAACAATGAGATTGATCAAATAAATGTTTTCCTACAAGTGACGTAGAACACATTTGTAGATTGTAGTCCACATTGTATCATGGGCAAACCCCCCAGGACAACCTCCTGGACGTCCAAGGGGTTGTCCAAGAAGCATGCTCCTTGTATCATTGAATGTGAGTGTTTGTTAGTATAATACTTACAAAGTTTTATCCAAATAATAATTTAGCTGACCTATAATTGGCTTTTGAATTCAAGAAGGTGAACGATTCTGACGCCAAAGAGAGAATACCAATTAAGCAGATGTAACTAAGGGATGAATAATTTTGGGGAAAATTTTTTTGAGGCTACAAAGAGTGGAAGACGGTAAATTAAGAGAGGGAATGACAATTTTCAGCAAAAAAAACTTTGGAGGCAAAGAGAAAGTGGAATACTTAATTTACGTGATGTATTTTCTCTTTTTATTTTTACTTATCTTTTAAATTTAAACATATATTTTGTGAGAATTAAAATTAGAAACATTGAAATAGTAATTGAAAAAAATTTCCTTAATTATTAGCCTACAAGTATGTCAAATATTTTGGTTGGCAAAAGATATATTTGAATTAAGGAAATATGATAAGTATTGAAAGAAATAAATTAAAAAGGAATAAAATCACATATAATTTCCTTTTTTCACAAACCTTCAATGACAACACTTAATTGGTGGTTGAACGTCACCTTCAACGACTATGTCTTATTAGTCGTTGAATGCCAAAAACTAATTTGGCGTCAAGCTAAAGCTGTAACCAGGTTGTCATAAACCTCCAAACACTAAAACATAATCGGTCGTTGTATGTCACCTATAACGACAACTAAATATATTAGTTTTCTTTTGTTTTAACAAAGAGATAAAATTAGTTATTATTTTACTATATTAACGAACAAACATTATGGTCATCGAATATTTACTATATTATCGGTGCTTTTAACAACCGATTTTGTTGTCATTGAATATGAACAAATATTTTGATGGGAATATTTTATTTGGTGCCTGATCAAAACGACCAATTTGGTCGTTGAAAATATAGATTTAAAAATTATTTTTTGGGTTGTTATAGGATATTTCCAACTAATTTAAAATTCGATTCTTTGTCATCCAATTTCTATGACGAAACGTATAATTTCGTCATTGAAAATAATTTTTTAACGATCAGAATTGGTCGTTAAAATATTAGTTATTATATCATTTTTCTTGTCCTTTCAATGCCTCAATTTCATCTTTATCTTTTAATGTGAAAATTGAAATTGGTTCCAACCTCATATCCAGGTTGTAAAAGATGTTCAATTCCTTAAAAGGAACTTTATTTTTTCTTCCCATTGAGCAAAGTGCCATCAAATCAATCAAGTCTCGTCTAGTCTTGATTCATCATCTTGATAGTTGCTACCATGGATTCGTTCTCTCCATTTTTCGATATATAACACTGTTAAACTATTGAAAAATCTTCGCAAATATTGAAATGATGAAAAAAATGGCCAACTAGATTATAAATCTGTGGCAACAAGATTTAGTGACTCCAAACAAATAGCTTTAGAGGATTGTTCAAGCCTTAACCTGGATTGCAAAAGAACAAATAAAATTCAGTACAATGAACAAAAAGAGACTTTTGTAAATTTGAATTTTAGGTTATGCAATTAATATGCTTTAGATACACAAATTTGGAGATATTAATTTAGTATTTCGTATCAATTTCATATCATTTTTAGGTTATGCAATTAATATGCTTTAGATACACAAATTTGGAGATATTAATTTAGTATTTCGTATCAATTTCATCTCATTTCTATACTGATTCAACAAAAATTATGAAAGGATACGACCATAGATGAAATGGCATATTTTTGATTCAAGAAATTCAAAAAATGCGCCATTTGAACACCTGCAATGCCATGCAGTGCACACACCTACCTTGGCAGTCAATCTTTGCTGGCAGGCAGCACAAGTTCATTGTTCAGGTACTGTCCCTTGCATAGCTTAGGCAGCTTCCGTCCTCCCCTTTTGAATTTTTTTTCTTTGACCGATCCTATTAATAACTGAATAATTTCTAACGCAAGGACAATTTCAAAGTGAAAGTTACTAGTTCGACCCTAAAATTGATGTGTATTATGCAAATTGTCAATGCAAGAGGAACTGCAGAAAATGAAAAAAGTTACTAAATAGTGTTCAAAATACACACTCAAATGGTTTTAATTATTCCGATCATTATTGACTAGATTGAACAGCAAGAATAGAAAGTTGATTGAATGAAATAAGCTACGGCTTTGGAGATACTCTTTAGTAAGAGACGTTAAAATCTACAATCATGTTAAAGGTGAAGAAAGTCAAAACATTTGAAATTCTCTAACATGCTATAGTAGCGGCAAGGGACAACAATATAATGGTACAAATTGTCTCAAAAAGCGTAGGAAAATCTAGGAAGAACAATATTTCATTTATTTTTATAACTATAAAATGGAGGTCAAACGGGCGCTAAATGAATAGGACCAAAATGAAAGCCCTACATAGTAGCCCACGTTTAATGTGCGGAGCATCAATGGAGAGCCGATTCAAGTTTGGTCTAGAGCATGTTTGTTTCTCATTTTCATAGTAAAAATGCATTTTGTAATAGTGATTGTTGAAAAATGTGTGGTTGAAAATAAGGAAAAGTTTTAGTTTTGCGTATAATATTATTTTATTGAAGAGTGTATGATTGAAAATAAGAAAGAGAAAAATGTATTTTGGGAAAAATGGGTACCAAACAAGTGCCTAATATTTTGGCCGTATCGTACATAAAAATTATTAAAATACACATCGTGCTTTGAGTTAATTATAGTAAATATTGAATTTGGTAACTACAGTGGAAGGGTAATTGACACGCAATTAGACCTTATCCGATTCAAAGTATTTGAGATGATGATTCCAGAGAACATTTGATAAACCGTCTTCAGACATCAGACTTTACGTGTCTTGTAGGAAGCGAAAATCCACACAGGTGGCCTCATTCTATATTCGAAGGTATCATCAAATTTTCTAGGGTTTCAATTCTTCTTAAATTTCCTATTATACTATTTATTTGTTGTATTTATATGTAATTCACATTGATTTTTGTGTTTATATAGAGCGAAAGTGAGTTTCAGCCCTGGGGACTGAAAGCTGTCGAGATAATAAGTGTAATTGCGCCGATTGGATTCGGATGATGTTCCGGATGAAGATCGACTCGTCGCCAGAGTCTAACACTCTGTCTCACCACGAGCTTATTCTTCAGGTACAATTTTTTTGTTGAAGAAAAAGTGAAATAGATCTTCTTCTTTTTCTCCACGTAATTTTGCGATTGACAGTGCTGTAGTTTTGGTTTCGCAATTTTCGAGTTTAAGAAAAATTGATTCGTGATCTTTTCTCTAAATTTTTGGGTTTTTGTTTCTACTGAATATGAACCGATTATTTGGGAATTTTTCATCAATGTCGGTTTTACATAAATGTTTCTTCTGTTAATTCTTTGTGTCTACCAGAGGCTAGCAAGGCTGGGAGTTCCAGAAGAGAATTTAAGTGAAGGACCTCGGGGTTTGGTTGCTTATGTCAAGAATGATAAGTGTCAAATAGCGGAGTTCGTCTCTGTTATCTTGCCTAGTGATGAGGAGGAAACAGAGGCTGTCTCAGAAACTCGTGTAGGGAGTGCAAAAGAAGCTGCTGAAGATATCTTTTCTGAAAGTATGATTTGGTTGCAATGGTTGATGTTTGATGGTGACCCGATCCTTGCACTGGAGCACCTAGCTAAAATGAATGCTAACCAACGTGGTGTTTGTGGGGC
>NC_036245.1:13097183-13099983 GCF_002742605.1 Olea europaea var. sylvestris | reverse complement strand
TTTTTTAAGCTAAGATAGGGAAGTGAAAAAGTTAGTAGACTTTTGAGAGAGTAAAATGAAAGGGTGGGCACTGGAGAGAAATAATTCGGCAAAACCGAAGGCTCCGATGATCATTTTAGAGAGAAAAAATGAATTTAAGCTGAGGAGACGAGAGTATGATGGGAAATGAAGATAAGAATAAATATAGGATTTAAAAAGGATTTAAAGTAGGTTTGGTTTAAATTTTGTTTGTTATGATGTCTAATTATAACAAATATAATTTAATCAAACTCTACTTTAAAAGCTATCTAAATCCTGTACTTATCCTTATCTTCATTTCTCACTAAGCCACGTGAGAAGCTACACAGAGTCTGACCATGGTTTTAGATGCTGCAAGACTTGGACGCCAAATCTTTTTAAGTTCCCATTTGGTAGAAAAGAAAATAGGTGGAATAGTGTTTTTTTTTTGAAAAATGAGTGAAGGAAAAGTTTTTGATTTACGTGTAATATTATTTTATGGAAGACTGTGTAGTTGAAAATAGGAGAGAGAAAAATGAATTGTAATGTAATGAAAATAAATGGGGGCCAAACGGGAGCTAAGTTGTCGAATTAGAATTTAGTGAATGTGTGGACTTCTTAAGCAATTGAATTAATTTCTACTTATATTTAGTTACTATTAAGACATTTCATAGAGCTGCTCCTCAAGAGATACCCGAAGTGTTATATTGTCACAAGGATTCAAAGGGGAATGCTTAAAATGTCTGTAGCATTTTCCAATTGTAGGCAACACTTTTGTGATTTTCTTAGGAACTGATAATTTAACATAGTTGTTCATCATGATTTTTTCTGTTCTTGTTCTTGTCTTGGGTTTGTACAATACTTCTAGCTTGTTGTGTGTTAATTCTAACTGTTTGAATTTGTTATATTGTTTCTCCTTTGTCTGGTAGTGGTCCCCCATCTCTGATTATTTTAATGGTGTGCTTCGTTATTTATTAGTGGAGTCTACTTATATGTTTGCCCTAAGTTCTTTTTGCATAAAAGAAGGTTGAATTTAGTTTCTTTGCAGGTTGCTAAATGGTCAAACTTGTATGAAACTACTGTTCGTGTGGTTGAACATATAAGATTTGTCATGAGTCACTCTGTCGTATCCAAATACTTATGCCATGGTGGGAGAGATTTTGTTAGAACGTGGATGAGATTATTGGGTTCTGTGCAAGGAATGAACCCTCACAAGCGAGAAACTGGTAGTCACATAGAAGAAGAAAATGAAAATATTCATCTGCCTTTTGTTTTATGTCACTCCATATCAAACATTCTTTATCTCTTAGTCGCTGGAGCATTTTCTATGAATTCTAGTGAGGAGACTAATGAAGATGCTTTCTTCAGCGCTTGTAAACCAGAGTTCGAAGACCAAGATAGACTAAGACATGCAAAAGTGGGAAGGCTATCGCAGGACAGCTCCGTAGGTAGTGTTATAGGGAAGAATGCATTTGATCATGCATCCAAGGCCGCCGACAATATTCCTATTCCATCATCTGCTTTATGGTTAACATTTGAGTGCTTGAGGGCTATCGAAAATTGGTTGGTAACTGATAACACGGTTGGCCCTCTCAGTATCTTGTCTCCAAAATCAAGTAATGGCTCTGGTAATAATTTCTTAGCTTTAAAAAGAACGCTGTCTAAGTTTAGAAGAGGCAGGCCCATTTTTAAATCGTTCACTTCATCTGATAGTAAGCTTACAGTTTCAAGTGAAGTTTTTAGTAAACGATGTTCTTCACCATCCCATGGTGGTTTTAACGTTGGTGTAGGATTGGACTGTGGCCGACCTATTGGACAAGAGGCTGACCCTGGAGGTTGTGATGACAGTACGTTGGATGGAGGAAGTTCAGCTGAGTTTGAAGGCCTCCGATTTCTGAATTTTTCAGATTGGCCAGATGTCATGTATGATGTTAGTTCACAGGGTATCTCAGTTCATATTCCCTTGCACCAGTTACTTTCGATGATTCTGCGGAGGGCACTCAAACAATGTTATGGTGAATCAGCATCGTTGGATATGATGAGTGCCAGGGCTACATATAGGTCGTCTGCGATATATAATGACTTTCTTGGACACATGTTAGGAGGTTGCCACCCTTATGGATTTTCTGCCTTTGTGATGGAGCATCCCCTTCGAATAAGAGTGTTCAGTGCCGAGGTTCATGCTGGAATGTGGCGTAGGAACGGGGATGCTCCCATATTATCAAGCGAGTGGTATCGTTCAGTTCGCTGGTATGTGAGTCTCTATTATGTATCAGATCATTGAAAGCTCTGCTTTGACAGTTATATTTTGTGGTTTGTGCAGGTCTGAACAGGGTCAAGAGCTTGATCTATTCTTGCTGCAGTGTTGTGCTGCATTAGCTCCCGCCGATCTCTATGTCAAGAGAATCTTAGAACGTTTTGGGCTATCAAACTATCTGTCCTTGAATCTTAACCCGTCTAGTGAGTATGTAATTTTCTCTTCCGACTTCTCAGCAATTTTTTTTTCTTCAAAAGAAAGGCCTTTATCATGGTTTCATGCATGATTGATCCGAGATTTTAAGCATGCTTTGTTAGAGTATGTTTCTACTTTGTAGATCAAATTGTTTGCCATTGGTGGAGTAAGCTAGCATACAATCTTTGAAGTTTGGTCTACTGAGTATCTACGAGGGTGTCTCTATACATTAGGACTAATCTATGATGTCAGTTTTTATAGTGAGCAAATAATATTGTCTATTCAAACTGTTTACCATCATTACTTTATTTTCCGAGTCAGAAGCAGTTATTTTTAGTAGTTCAGGTTGAC
>NC_036245.1:13080677-13090771 GCF_002742605.1 Olea europaea var. sylvestris | reverse complement strand
GAGCTTGTAGGGGAAATAAAGTGGTCATTACTGTTAACAATCTGCAATAGAGTTTCAATCAATTTGATGTAGGAGGTGTAGATAATATTATTAAAATACAACAATTATTGTCTTTATTTATGTTGGTTACATGTATGTTTTTTACTCAATCAAGACCTCTAATTCTGTTACCAATTATCTATTTTTGGGAAGCAAAAAAGGGAATTATGGGCACTTTGTTGTATGAAAATACCATTATAAGTAAAACGTTGAAAAGGTTCCATAAGGTAGTAAATACTTTCCTTCAATGGTCGATTTAGCAACATAAATGTATCTGGGTCATTTGGTACTTGAAGTAAGAATTCTTCCCAATCCCTTCCAGTGTGATCACCTATCCTACAATCACATGAAACCCACTTGCATATGATGGGCCCATGTCCATATTAATGACGAGTGGATGATTACAATTGGAGAAAATTTGACCTGGAGTGTAGCTGAATCATAGTATCTATATGAGTTTAGATATGATTTTTTCCTTTTATAACTACAGTTGTTCAAAGTTGAAAAATAGCTTTATAATATTTTTTGTAGGTCATTTGCTTTGTATATTGGAGAATGCTGAGGCAGAAGTACGGTATCCGGATGTTCAGTTATGGAGACGCGCTTCTGATCCTGTCCTTGCACATGATGCCTTTTCGACATTAATGTGGATACTCTTCTGTCTTCCATGTCCATTTTTGTCATGCAAAGATTCCTATTTGTATCTTGTGCATGTTTGTTATGTTGTTACGGTAACTCAGGTAGAAAGAATTTGCCTTCTTTGACCTTGAAAAGATTGAATTATTAACTCTCTACGTGACTTGCTATATAATATTTTTTTTTTTCTTCTTCTTTTTTTTTAATGCAACAGGCAATAATTATATATTGCAGCAAACGACTATGCACTATTAGTGAGTTGGGATTTCATGATTGTTTGATCACTGACATCTTCAAATTTATGGAGGAACATGGAGAAGCTCTACAAAGCTTTGATTCAAACTATATCAATCCTACTTATGATATGAAAGATGCAATTCGCAGCCTGAGCTTTCCTTATTTGCGGAGATGTGCATTATTGTGGAAACTAATAAATCATTCCACCAAAGTACCATTCACTGATGGGGCTTGCACATTTGATGGATCTCCATATGCAGATGATGATTCAGAGTGTGTTACAAACATTGTAGAAGAGCTTTCCGAGGTTGAGAAGCTGGAGAAGATGTTTAATATTCCTCCACTTGGCATTGTTATTAATGATAAAAAGTCACGGATCACAGCTTTTAGATGGCTGTGTCATTTTTCTGAAGTGTGTGGAGTTCGTAACTCTCAGTATGTGTTGAAATGTAATCCCGCAGTTCCTTTTAAGTTGATGCTTTTGCCTCATCTTTACCAGGATCTCTTGCAAAGGTGAACTTTTGAATGGTTGTAGTATTAGTTTACTTCTCATTATTGTGTGAACCCATCAATCATGTGGGAAGTTTGTTAAATATCAGGTATATAAAAAAGCGTTGCCCAGACTGTGGAGATGTTCAGGAGGAGCCTGCATTATGCTTGCTATGTGGCAAATTGTGCTCAGCAAACTGGAAGAATTGCTGCAGGTAATGCCAATTTTTGTTGTGTTTCGTTATGGATTCTTGTTCATGTAAGGTGCTATCTGTTCTTTTTCTTTATCCTTTGGGTTCTTCTTCTTCTTCCATTTTTTTTTTTTTGGTTTGTGTGTGTAAGTGTTTATGCTTCTATTGTTGTTTGTGTAATTGACTCCGCTTATTTTTTCTCAAGGGAAAGCAGTTGTCAAACTCATGCAAAGTCTTGCGGGGCTGGCATTGGAGTGTTCCTGTTGATTAGAGTATGTTTTACACCTGCAACATGCATTTTGGAGGATATCTATATAATATATAAATGATAATAAATTTTGTTCATGTTCTTCTTTTGCATGTGATTATATTTCTTCACGAAAAATTGAATAGTCTCACAATATGTGTTACAGAGAACCACAATCTTGCTGCAAAGATCTGCACGTCAGTCTCCCTGGCCATCCCCCTACTTGGATGCATTTGGTGAAGAGGTGAGTTTTGGTTATTCAGGAACCTTGTCTTGTACTTCAGTGGTCTCTTTTTATTTGTTCATGAACTCCATTTAATGTAGTAGTAAAAAATGGTCCATATGTGTAGAAGTGTGCTCCAGCCAATGGTGATTGAAGCTTGGCTTGTTCACAATTCTTTTGGCTTCAAAAATATCTTTACTGAACCCTTTATTTATTTTTTATTTTTTTAAAAGTAATCAGATAATATCTTTACTCAACTTAGCTGAGCATCTATTCAAAAGATTTATGGGTTCTGATAAACATTTACTGAACTCAAAATTTATCTGGCTGAACAGTCCAAATTTGAAGTATGTTGAAAACTAAAATGATTAAATACACAAGGCACGAAAATCTTAAGCAAACTGGGTGGCCCTAAATTTACTGTTTCTTTTAAAATGCTGTTCTTAGAAAATGTGATTTGCTTTTGTCTAGTTTCTTTGAGGAGGGGGAGAAGCCTCTAAAATCTTACATTTGTTATCTCAGGGCATAAGATTGAAAACTACTAATGACATGTTACTCTAAGCTGCATTCTTATGTAAATATAGGATGATGGCTGGTTGAAAAATAGTTGATCCATGGAATCTATACTAAAAATGCTCCTCTTGATCAGGTCTAGTGCTTGATGTATACCATATTTGGTAGTGATCTTAATTTTCTATCCACTTATTCGTGAAAAAGGATAGAATCAGGTGCATTGAAAGATATTCTTGGATTATCTGTCTAGGAATTTTTTTATTTTTTTGATAATGGTATAACATGAATATTATTTGGTATATTTAGTCTATGAAAATGCTTAAATATGTTTGACTAGGTGAATAGAGGAAATACTAGGTGCATCAATATATTTGACTTGTATTTATTGTTCTTGTCAAATTATCTGTGTCCTGTTTGTTTTTGAGCAAGCAAGCTGCATTTGCTACAAAGCAAACTGCGATTTCCCTCATCTTTGTGGAAGTTGACAAGCAATTCTACAACCAGTTAACAACATGCATCTTTCATGAACACGTTTCTCCAAACTGTTTGCAGGATGTTGAAATGCGTAGGGGAAAACCTCTGTATCTGAACGAAGAACGTTACGCGGCATTGACTCATATGGTAAAAATGGAAATGTTTGTCTTTATTGATCGACTTTCTTATGCCAGTTGTGTGTTGAAACCTCTATAAATGAATGAATGATAAATTAGTAACCTCGCTAAATGCATAAAATTATTAACTTTTTTTTAAAATTGTTTAGGGTCCAATAAATATATGAATTCTCTCAAATTTCACAATATATATAATGAAATACCTGACAACTTCTGAATTCTCAATTCAGCTCTTTCTCAAAATATACATTTAAACTCGCGTTTCTTTTCTTTGTAGCTAAACCGATCTTTACCTCATTATTAGTTTTTTACAACTTGGCATATTGTTTCATTTTCTAGCAATTAGGTATTTAAGGTTAACTACTACTAGAAAGACATCTTTTGGAGAAACTNTACAACTTGGCATATTGTTTCATTTTCTAGCAATTAGGTATTTAAGGTTAACTACTACTAGAAAGACATCTTTTGGAGAAACTGTTGATAAACAAATGGTATCTGAATCATGATAGTCATGGGTAGGACAGTCATATCCCTTCAATAATCTCTTCATCAGCTGGCTAATTTTAAATATCGAAAGAATGGTACTACTATTCAGTCCGAAAGTTATGTTTTTGAGTGGCAAAAAGAATCAGCCTAATAATTCGTCCAGGAGTCTCACTGGTATTTTTGATCTTCAATTTTTGGTTTTTGGGTAGAACGGTTGGTTAATATGTTTGTTTTTCATGCTTGTAACTTGTGATTTTGCCTTTTAGGTGGCTTCTCATGGGCTTGATCGAAGTTCAAAGGTGCTTCGGCAAACTACAACTGGTGCTTTTTTCATGTTCTAGCTTCAAGATGTGTAATAGAAAAGATTGAATGAGGTCTGCTTTTATTCTTGGATTTAGCCACTGTTTTTTCTTTTCTTGGTAATTTTTCTCTACATAGTTTCTGCTTGTATTTTGATTGAGGTGACCTATGCTGCAGGTAGTATAGCACTTCATATCTTGGTTCAAATGGGAAGAAATATGCTATTGTCCATATAATCAACTTCTGGATCACCTAAATGTACAGTCTCGTTGAGGATATTTTTCTATTTGTTTCTGTGGTTGTGGTTGTTTTTGGGTGTGTTGTTGAGTATATTGGATGTTGATTTAGCTGTGTAGCTTAAGTTTCACTAATACTAGTTCTTACACATGAGACATCAGTTCCCATGTTACAACTTAGACATCACACGAGACAGATATGTCCATTTGAGGCAATTATAAAACGCCTCAAAACCTGTACCTTTAAAGCCATTTTTGAGGCTTAAGCCTCAAGCAACTAAGGTGTTCACCCGTTTGCCTTGCATTTTTCAAACATTAATTTTTGGCATTAGCTTTTTGAGTTAATTTTTTATAACTTAAAATGTTTTCATTTCTTTTATTTTCATTTTATCCCCTACACCGAAGGAAAATGGGAAGGAGAATACACCATTGCAGTTGGAGGATGATGACAAAGAATGAAAAGAAATTTATAATAATATCATATTAGTAGTGATGATACAAGAAACCTTTTGAGTTTACGTGATTACTAATTGTAGATCTTATTATTTTCTATTTTCTTGATCTATTCTATGTTTGTCCGTATTGTAGACTTCTAGTTTTGTTAATTAGTGTTACTATGGATTTTTTGAAAGGATTCCCATGGTATATGACGAGCATATATTAGTACTTTGATATTCTTTTATTGTTTTATCTCGAGGCTTACACCTCAAAGCCCCTCGAGGCTTACGCCTGTCTCAGTACCTGATTAATCATTGCCTTCTGTCATGTATTTTAAATTTATGTTCATAGTTTTTTCTTGAAAATGGATTAAGAGTGTTTATTTGCTTTAGATAACTAATATAGAACCTCAGTAAAGCACCCAAAGATTAGTTTTGTATATGGTGCTTCTCTTCAATCCCTCTTACTTTTGAGTTTGTCCCTTGTTTTGTTTGTATCTTTATCTCGTGATTCTCTGCTCAGGTCATATGGATTGGCTTTGTGGTGCTTAATGGAATTGGTTCTTTGGTGAGCAGCTGATTTCTTCTTACCTATTGCTCATGTATAGTTCAATGTAGAAGCTGTAAAAATTTGTCCAGTTCTTGTTTTACCACATTTGGATGGTCGTACTTCCGGAGAATTATGATGTAGACAGCATCATGACCAGCTACATGGCTCGTTAACTTTATGAAATACTTTTTCCTTATTTTCTGTCTTGTGGATCGTTATAGGATAGAAGCGCATGTCCTAGCAATTTGAGGATATGCTTTCTTGGTGGCCTCTTGGTGGTCTGTGCAACGTGTGAAGCTCGAGGGCGGTAGAATATAATGTTAATTCGTATTCATGCGAATCTTGTAATGCATTTCTATGGAGGACTGAAAAGTGAAGTCCTTTAGCGGAGTAGTAGTACGAGTAGGAACTTTATGCAAGCTTGAGAAAAGCATTGATTGAGATAGTGATTTGTTACTGGATAGCAGGCTATATTTATTAAGATAATGAGATATGGAGAATCTTTCATTTTATGCACTACATTTCAATGACAATTCCACGAAGTGACTTCTAGGTTCACCAGAGCTTGGCTTGTTTTGCAAAAATTGACAAATTCCAGCCTGGTTTAAAGATACTTTTATGCTAGCAAAACGTGCTCTTAACTGCAGATTTAGTTGAACTACTTGAATTTGGCAGATCAACTTTTCGGGTTCGACTTATCTCATCTTGGGACGGTTCGTTTGCATATTAACATGGACCTCATAAAATTTCAACAGAAAAAATCATTAGAAAAGGCCTCATTTCTCCCAAACTTGAGATGTAGATAGAACTATTTGACTGCACTTATGATTTTGTTGATGTTATAGTTGATGCCCACAGAATGAAAATATACAACCTTAGGAGCTTGAAACATTTTTTGTGATTCTTACGTTCTCTTCCACTCCCTCTAGAATTGGAAACTTTTTTGTAACGCGTTCTTCCATTACTCAGAATAACTATGAAATCTAACGTTGGTGACTACATGAACGCCCAAGCCAATCGTGCATGATGTACAAAATATTTTGCCGACGTTCTTGGTAGAATGTTACACAGCATTTTGTTATTGGACGATTAAAAAAAAAAAGGAAAGAAAATTTTTGTTATTAGAATGTTACATGGCATTTTGTTATTAGACAATTAAAAAAAAAAAAAAAAAAGCTAATTTTTGCACCCACTCATTTTTTACCAACATTGCATCTGGACAAATAATTGTGTACAAATAAAATTATCCCATCCAAATAACATTTGTTCGGGAACCATGCTACATGGACAGGATCAACGTGGCCGAAGGGGGGCAACATGTAAACGGATAGAGCCACAACTCTATACATTTGGAAAAACCCCTTGTTCGAGCAACATACACACGGAAGGCACCGTAAACCTGGACGTCTGCTGTATATGAATTTGTACTTGGATCAACAGTAGCAGAAGTACAATAAGAGAATGCAATACATACCATGATACTTTCAGCAAATTTTAGCTTTGAAAGAAGAAGGTGTTATTTCAAAAACTATGATTTTTTGCATGTGTATGTTTTCCTACTTCCATTTATTTTGGGGGGGGGGAGTACTGTACAAATCAATTGAAGCTTGAATCATGTTACATAAATCAAAAGAATCGGTGAGACATATTCTCCATATAGCCATTTACTCATCACCTGCAATGATCAAACCAAGCGAGGCCAGTGCTTTTTCCACGAGCCTAAGGTGGAAAAAGAGATGACATGCCAAACATAAACCTCGAGTTTATCTTCAAGAATGAGATTTTATACATCTGGCGCTATATCTTTACGCATCCATTCCTCACTTCTAGTCAGTTCAGGTCAATTTCCACGTTAGCTGATCACACACAAACAAAAAAAATAAATGGAACAAATAAGGATTGTACAGTTCATATCTCAAGTAATGAAACAACAGCATTATTGTTGATTGAAAATGTCAATATTGTTATATGGAAAAGCAAAAAATCAGTTAGCTGTGCTGAACTCGGGACAATACTTACATTGCCGTTCTAACTCAACCGTCTTTGACGTGTATAGACAAACTTTGTTACAGGAGGGATTTCTTTAACTGTTGAATCCTCAGACTCAGTATTTTCATTACAACACTCCTGCTCCATTGCAAATGCGAAGTCAAGCTGCTTCTCGACAGACTTAAGAACAGAAGTCCTTTTCGATCTTAACAGATATGGAGGGGATAAATTGTACGACTTCCCATTACATAATCCTAAATCACCTTCGCCTGAAATATTTGTATGCAAACTTACTTGTGACTCCATATCCTCTGAAATTTTTGTTTGATTATACTCGCTGGTAGATTGACATGTTTCCTGAACTGCTTCCCTATCTACTCGGGAATTTTTACTTGCTGGTGCAGATAACAGGCTACCAGACTTTCTTCTTCGCAATATGGATGGAGTATTATGAAAGCTTTTGGCAGCGATTTTCAATATAGATTCTGGAGTTTGTGCAAAAAAATTTCCTCCTTCCGAGCTAGGTGGAGTGAAGAAAGTCACAGGTGACATTATAGGACTAATGTCTGATTCAGAGTGCATCCGAGAAATATCTGGAAGATTAGAATCTGTATGTGGTGGCTCATAATAAAGTGTCCCATATAAGGGAATATCATCGTGCAAGTATTGATCAACTACACGATGTGTTCCATATCTATCGAACTTGCATTCTGTACTTGAATGGATAGGATCAACTACTGATTGCACTAGCTCACATGTAGCACCTTGAAGATCCACAGACTCATTCCCGGGATTAGTAGCTGATCCAGCTATATCATGAAATCCATTAGTGGTAGTTTCTAGCTTATCCTTCCCATCTTCAATTTTACATGTATCTGTAGCTCCTGACGAAACTAAGGTGGTTGAATTTGTTCCTTTATTTGCGCAAACAAGATCTCTAGTTGAAGCTCTATTCACAATCCTACAGCCGGTTTGCATAACATTTTTAGAAACGGGTGGAAGATCCCCAGTAGCCAAATAGAAATCAAACTTCTTCTTCAAAGAACTATTCCAGTGATTCTTGATTGCATTATCGGTCCTGGACAGATTAGAGGCCATTACAAACAATTGTTATCATAGCAACATTCTGAGTGCAAGAAACAAGACAGTGTAACCCTTTTTGCATTAAATGTCAAGAAATAATAGCCTTTCTAATGAAATATAAGATAAACAAAAATATATCTTTACTCCTATACAAGAAATGGCCAACCTGAAAGGTGTCTTGGATGTAATGGCAGAGAAAAACTGAAGAACAAATAAAGTTCATCTCAAGCAAGTCTCATTCCACCTACTTGATTAATGACTGTCACTTTTAGATTACTATCAGTCACATAAGCAGAAGAAAACAAATAGGCGAAAGGTGCCGCAGGCTATTTGGACAGAAACAAGTTCAGTACTAAAAACCACTCTCTAAGTATTCAGGAAGTTTCTGCTCAATTTAGGATGCTCAAATCATCCGTTGCATCCATAAACTACATGTTATGGAGACAAAATTCACTCATCTACTTCCGACGGCAGCACCGTAACACAAAATGAAGAAAGTTCACTTATTTGCACATTGGAAACTTCATTACAATATTACAGTTGTAGATAATAGCAAATAATGCTTCAAAAATAAAGTATATATATTAAATAAATCCCCTTTCTGACAGATTAACCTTTTTGGATTAGGTGGTTCAACATAGTAAAAGATCCTGGATTCAAGTCTCAATGTCACACATAAAAATTTTGTATATGTAAAGAAAAGCAATTATACCAAAGTGGTCAAGCACTCTACAATACCATGTTTCTGTATAAGTGGGCCGTCCAAACACCAATGTGATGAATGCACGAAACTAGTAAACAAATCAAAAGTCAAAAGCACCAAATGGCGGCCACTTGGAAGTGTCTTAAAAACATTTCCACTCTTTCTTTATGGTAAAAATACCAATTCGTTGAAAACGAAAGGATGGTCTAGAACACAATCGTATAGGTAGAATAGTTAAGGTTTCATTATTAACTCATCGGTGCACAAAGAACCGGTGGTACAGTAATGGATCTCAAGATGAATGAACCGGTGGTACAGTAATGGATCTCAAGATGAATGCCAAACTCAATTTACAAGAAAGAAATCTCAAAAAAATAATTAAAATGAAGATACTATTACTGAGAAAACATAAAATGTCACCTTAATTAATGCACAAAAGATGGTGTAAATAAAAATTTAGTATCACAAAAGTACTAAAAATAAATAAAGACTTAATTGAAATGTACCCTTACATGAGGGGGCTGATAACTTGGAAATCACAACAAATAAATATGATAATTTATGAAATTTAAAGGCAAGACAAAAGTCTTTTTATCCTTTGGGGAGGGAGAAGGGGTCCCCACTCCAGGTTTCATCCATGCCTTTTAAGGCTTTTTCTTCCTCTTTTTGGATTTTTCTATCTATTTGATGAAAGAAACTAATCCTGTATGCTAAAATTAGAGATATAAGTACTAATTTCAAAATCGTGGAAAATAATGCATATGATTTAGTTGTAAAGTAATGTAAATCCTACATATTCTATTTCCTGATTTTATGGGAATAGTTATGATTCCTAATTCTTTGGGAATATTTTATTTGTTTCCTTTTTAGCTAGTTGACCTAGGTTTGTATCTAGCCTATAAAGGCCTCTGTTTTCCGACTAAATTATATACAAAAGGATTATTCTCATTTTACCACTTGGTATCAGAACTGTAAAGCTTCGAATTTCTAGGAAGAATTGTTCTATTTTGCCTGCTCGGCCTTCATTGCCTGTAGTTCTGTGATCCTTGCCATCCTTCACCACCACCTTAATCGCCTAGTGATTTCTTTCTTTTTTTTTTTTTTTTTTTTTTTTTTTTGGGGTT
>NC_036245.1:13076315-13080668 GCF_002742605.1 Olea europaea var. sylvestris | reverse complement strand
TTTTTTTTTTTTGGAGATGTCAGAGATTGCAGAGTAGACTGCTGCAGCGCAATCGGAGGACATTATTCGATCCCAACAACCTGCAAATTGCAAAATATCCAGGCTGGATGGAAAAAATTACCTTAAATGGTATCAACTTGTTCGCAAGGTGCTAAAAGAAAAAGGGAAGATCAGCCATCTCCTGGGTATGGGGCTGAAACTAGGAGATCCTCGTTTTGAAGCTTGGGATGAAGAGGATTACATGATTATGACGTGGGTGTGGAACTATATAACTCCTGAGATTAGTTACATGTATATTCTTCGCTACTACCAAGGATATTTGGGAAACAATTCAACAGACACACTCCAAAGCTAGATACGTGGCTCAAGTATATGAGGCCAAGGTGAAGATGATTGCTGTAAAACAGGGAAGTAAAACAGTTACCGAATATGCCAACCAACTGAAATATTTGTGGCAAGAACTTGATCATTATAGGTTGACAAAAACCAAATGTCCCAAAGATGCTATTGTTCTAGAGGACTTCATAGAGCAAGATAGAGTCTATGATTTTCTTTGATCAAGTCAGAATCCAGATTCTTGGCAAGCAGGAAGTTCCGCGATTTTAAGTGGTGGCATTAATTCAAGGTGAGAAAGCAGAAGAGGTCTGATACTTAAACCACAGAGCACTGACAGCTCTACTATGGTCGCTAATGGTGGCAATCATTCAGCCACAAATGTGGAAAGATCTCCAATTGTTGGAAATGGAAGACCTGACCAACCAAAAGTTCAGAACCATGATTACAAGGATAGTTTGTGGTCACTTACCATAAGAAAGAACGTCAAAAGCGTGAACGGTGTTGGAAGCTTCAAGGAAAACCTCCAAGCCAAGAGTGGGGACAAATAGAAGAACAGTCAAGGAACAATGTCAGGTCCATGTTGCTGCAATACAGTAGAATGAAGCAGCAGGGTGAGATCTCTTACTGGCAATCTTGACAAACCTTCAAGTACTTGTTCATTGGCGTATTCAGGTGAGTCTCCATTTTCTATTGGATTAAATGTCTGAGGCATAACCTTTCCTAGGCTCCTGGGTCATGATGCAGGAGCTACCAATTATATGACCCACTCACCCAATATTTTTTTTCCCATATTCCCCATGTCCAAGCAATAGGAAAATAGTCACAGCTGATGGTTCTCTAACCACTGTAGCAGGTATAGGAGATGTCAAAATAAGCCGATCATTGACCTTAAAAAACGTTCTCCATGTCCCTAAACTATCCACAAATGTTGTTTCTATACAAAAACTCACTCAAGATTTACGCTACAATGTGGTTTTTCATCATAGTTACTGTGTATTTCAGGACGAGGATTCAGGAAAGATGATTAGACATGCTAGAGAACAGGATGGGCTCTACTACCTCGAATCACCAAATCAGTCAAGCATTATCAAGGGCAAATTACATCAATCTTTTGTTTCAGAGTCTTTTTCATCCAATAAAGAGAGTTTGGCTTCACCATCGCCGACTTGGACATCCGTCGTTTAGGGTTATAAAAATTCTGCGTCCTTTTTTTAAAGGTCTAGGTGTTGAAAATTTTCATTGTGAAGTGTGCAAACTCGCTAAATACAAATGTGTGTCTTTTCAAGTTAGTAATAAAAGACCTTCTATTTCTTTTTGTCTCATTCACATTGATATTTGGGGTTCTTTTGCTCATTCATTGATGATTGTGCTCGTGTTAGTTGGATTTTTTTGCTCAAACATAAATATGATGTTTGTACAATTCTTCCAAAATTTTGTTCCATGATTAGGAATCAATTTGAGGTCAATATCAAAAGGTTTAGGTCAGATAATGCAAGGGATTATTTCAATCAAGTCCTATCTCCATACTTTCGGAAGGAAGGGATAACACGTGTCATCTTGTGTTAGTACCCTATAGCAAAATGGAGCAGCAGAAAGGAAAAATAGACACCTTCTTGAATCAACCCGAGCCTTCATGTTTCAGAGAAATATACATAAATCCTTTTGGGGAGAAGCGGTTCTTACAACCACACATCTTAAAAATCGTTTAACTTCCAGAATCTAAGGATTCAAGACTCTAATGGAAATACTCTCAACATTCCTAACCTACACACTACAAATAATCTTGTCCATAGGATATTTGGGTGCATATCATTTGTCCATGTCTATAATCAAAATTTGGGAAAGTTGGATCCTAGGGCGTTAAAATGTGTCTTTGTGGGTTACTCATCGACCCGAAAAAAGTATAAGTGTTACCACCCTCCATCAAATTCTATGTCTCGTTGGATGTTACTTTCAATGAACAAGAGTCATATTCCACAGCTCCTTATCTACAGGAGGAGAATTCAATAATGGAATATAAGGATAGTTTTTTACTTGATCTACCGTCACTTTCCAAATCCAAATCAATTCTTCATTCCACTATGCCAAATCCTGTGTATCCTATGTCTAAACTCCTGCCTGAAAATCCCCAAGAAAAGACAGACTCTGCTCTTGAAAATGTAAGATTTGGCAAGGGCAAGGTGTTTTTCTATGAAGAAGATGGTCATCCCTGAATCTGTACAAGTTCGAGACTCCAACCCAAATCTTGAGAATGAGGTAACAATTTCCAACCCTTCATTGCAAGATGAAATTGAATCTAATGTGAGCAATAATGACCAAGACCTTCCCATTGCTCTTAGGAAATGAACTAGAGAACGGACAAACCAACCTTTATATCCTCTTGCACATTTCTTGTCTTTTAAACATTTTTCACCAACTCATAGAGCCTTCCTTGTTAGCTTAAACACCATTGTCATTCCTACCACCTTATCTGAGGTTTCGTCCTATGAGAAATGGAAACAAGCTATGAATGTGGAGATGGAGGACGTGAAAAAAAACTTGGGAATTGGTGAAGTTGGAAAGATACAAGGCAAGGTTGGTGGCCAAAGGTTATACTCAAACATATGGAATTGATTACCTAGAGACTTTTACTCCGGTTGCAAAAATGATAACTGTTAGAATCTTGTTGTCATTAGCAGCTAATTATGGTTGGGAATTGCGGCAGTTTGATGCTAAGAATGCATTTTTGCATGGAGCACTAGATGAAGATATTTACATAGAGGTCCCGCCAGGTTATGGGAATAATTTGGCTGCTCATACTATGTGTAAGTTGAAGAAAGCTTTGTATGGACTTAGACAATCACCAGAGGCATGATTTAGAAGATTAATGAGAGTTATGATGGCCATTGAATATAGACAAAGCCAAGGGGATCATACGCTCTTCATTAAACACTCACCTTTAGGGAGAGACACAATTTTCTTCGTATAATGTCGATGACATAATAGTGACACGGAATGATGTAAAGAGAGACAATTTCTAAGTCAGTGTTTGGGCAAGGAGTTGGAGATCAAGGCATTAGGGAGTTGAAATATTTTCTTAGGATCGAGGTAGCTCATTCTAGGCAAGGAATTTTTATCTCCCAACAAAAGTATGTTATAGATCTCCTCAAAGAAACAGGTAAGATAGCTTGCAAACTAGCAAGTACTCCAATAATTCCAAATCTTAGACGTGGAAAAGCAAAGGAGGATATTGCGGTAGACGGGGAAACGTACCAATGGTTGGTAGGAAGACTTATTTATTTGTCTCACACACAACCGGATATGGCATATGCAGTAAGTCTGATTAGCCAATTCATACATAGCACGAAGGAAGTTCATCTGCAGGCAACCTACCGAGTACTGCAGTATTTCAAAGGAACTCCAGGAAAAGGAATTATGTACAGAAGAAACTTAAGACTAGTACTTGAGACATTCACGGATGCAGACTATGTAGGATCAATGGTTGATAGGAGACCTACATCAGGATATTGCATTTTCTTGGGAGGTAATCTTTTATCTTGGAGAAGCACGAAACAAAATGAGATAGCCACGTAAAGTGCCAAAGCAAAATTTAGAGCAATAACACAAGAAGTATGTGAGCTACTGTAGTTGAAGATCATCTTAGAGAACTTAAAGATCAAGTGGGATGGACCTATGAGGCTTTACTGTAACAAGTCTACTATCAATATTGCATTCAACCCAATTCAATATGAAAGAACTAAGCACATCGAGATAGACAAACACTTCATCAAAGAAAAGTTAGATAGTGGCTTGATTTGCACAACCTACGTGTCCACTACAGGTTAGTTAGCTGATGTGTTTACAAAGGGACTGAACAGTACAGTGTTTTAGACACTCATTTCTAAGCAGGAATGGAAAATATCTATTCACCAGCTTGAGGAAGAGTGTGGAAATGATGTATATTACTTAGTTTCCTATTTAGTTATAAATTAATGTAAATCTAATGAGTGCTCCACACTCATGATATCTATGCCACTT
>NC_036245.1:13072062-13073243 GCF_002742605.1 Olea europaea var. sylvestris | reverse complement strand
ACTACTGAATGTTATAAATATGTTTATATCTTATTTATTTTACCTCTCACGGCATTGTTTCCCAATTCGACCTGGTAATGACTTTGCTATAACAGACCATTTTGTAGGTCCATATTTAGCTACCAGTTCCACAATTTTCTCATCCTCCTATTAGTAAAGAAAGCAATATGAGTTTGAAATTACGAACACAAGAAGTCATCACAATAAAACATCTTAATTGACAAGAAAAATTCAACAAAAGAGGGACGAAAACTAGCTGCCAACCTCTGGAGTCCATGGACCTTTAACAAGTTCTGGATTAAGAACCTTTTGCCATCTATGCAAGCACTGTACTTCAGACCTATCTGGAAAGAATTCAGCTGCATAAATCTGAACGTTAATATGGGTACATTTTTCAAGCATGATTTAAGAGTGTTAGAAAGTGTATCAAGATGGAATGACAATGTTTCTGACCATGGATGAATTCTTGAACTATATAATTAGAGATACAACAACAATATATTAAATTTCTGGAAAGAACTCCAATTAAATAAACCATACATTGTGAAACTTAAGAATGCTGAATGTTAAAGTTGTTCCAAACTGGGCAAATAGGAGGTGTGACTCCGACCTAACTGTAGTTGTAATCTTTATAAGTTTGTAGGTTCCATTCATGAATATTTGTATGGGTTATAACATAATTAAACAAGTTGACAAATGACTGAAACCAGATTTTGATAATTTCTAAGATGGCCTAGTCTATCACATTGATGACAAACTAAATCTTATTCCCAATAAATGTTGGCATCTGCATGAATCCACATTTGACAATCTGCTTTAATTAATCTATCACAGTACAGCATTTATTGAACTAAGAAACAAAACTAGACATAATTGTATCGAACAATTTGTTCATGACTTGCTTAAACACCTACTGTATAAAAAATGTCAAATATTGAAGAGTAGTACTACAAGATTGTAAAATCAATGCAAAATTGCAAATCTAATTCACATGCTAGAGGTTATTACCAACAGCGGATCCAGCACCTAACGAGCTCCAGTGGCCGCCTTGCTGGATATGCCGGTACTCAATTTTTTTTGCTGTTAATGTATTTATTTTTTTGGATATATTTCTGTGATTTCCTTTCATTCACAACAAGCTGCTATAGTTTACCTGGTTAGAGTACCAGACAAGTGAAAGG
>NC_036245.1:13044670-13068590 GCF_002742605.1 Olea europaea var. sylvestris | reverse complement strand
GAAAGTTCAAAATTAATTATTTTGATAATATGGTAGTGGTTATTTTTAAAAATCTATGAAAGTAAAGCTTTTTACTTAAAAAATAATATTTTAAAATGAGTGAAAATGCTCTATTTAGGCTTGAGACGTTATCGGAATGTCTCGCATATGGGTATGACATGAAAAAGGACTCGGCATTGATAAGCAACTTTTATTTATTTTTATTCTTTTATAGCTGACCGTTTTGCACTTGAATAATGCTACTTTGCCAGAAAATATGTGACATAATAGTTAACATAATGAGTGTTGGCGAGATGTGATTAATTGAAAAAAATGACTGTATTTTAAACAATCAAATGATGGGTAGCCACGTAGCATTATGTTAAATATTATGTCTGTCATTATGTCTATGTAGCATGATTGTTTAGACTTGGCTCTAGGCATTAAAATAGGGTGGACAATTTCCTGGACACATTAGGGTAAGATTTATCGGGGTTCCAATTTCTTGTAAGTGCATCATACAAGTCCTCAATCTAACGTTTGTTGAACTTTTGACCTCAATCTTTTAAAAATTGTGATGTGAAATCATGTCTCGAAAAATAAGCCCCTGTTTTGTTTTGAAAAATCCAAATTTTTAGTAGATTTTAATAAAAATTAATCGAATATGTAATCGAAAGTTATGGTTCTTATAAAATGTGCATTTAAATTAATTATTGACCTTTGACTTAATTTTAATCCAATTTTTAGGCTAAATGACAAATTACTCGATATTGGACTAAAGATGTAGAGTTGTCCATAAAATTACATTTATTTCAAATTCAAAACTTCATTTTTCATTTAGAGATTCGTGTGTTGTAAAACTCCTCAATAATGTAGAACTTATAACTCCCTATAACTCATTCTGGTACTTGGATATTAGAGTTCAAATAGTTGAGAGTCATAGGCGCCATAATTTTAAAATATTAAAATAATGCACGTGACAAATAGTAAATCGTGAGCATGAGTGTCACATCACACTTATAAAAGATTGAAAATGTCTAATGAAACTTACAGAGTTAAATTAATCAATGGTCACTAAACTTTGCTATAAGTTACTATTTGCTCATCGAAATTTAAAAAGTTACTCTTTACTCTTTGAATTTGAACAAAGTTATACATCAATCATCTATAACATTTCCATCAATGTTGCCTACAACAAAGTTCAATGAGTAACGGGTAACTTTGTTCAATTGATAATTCTAGTTGAAGTCTATTTGGGAATTTAAGTTGGAATTCAATTTGGGAGTTGAAAATACACTTGAAGAGGTCTTGAAAGAGTCCAAGTTGTAATTAGATTCTGTTAGCTTTTTGGTAGTTTTTTTAACTCATATTTCATCTCAAATATTTCATTATTAGTTTTATTCATTGTATTGAGACTTTACCTTATATTAAACTCTTTATTATATTATATTTCTAGCCTGCGGTGAGGCGCGACCCAAAATAAACAAAGGGAGAAAACTTGCTTTGCTTGCCGTAGCCTTCCTTTAATAGATTTGGCTTGGTAAGCGTCAGCTATTTGAGTAGGCTATGCTAGGGATCTTAGTACTATATATATGTGATGCATAACACATTGAATCAATCCTTACATGCTACACAATAATTTGTAATCCTCTATTATTGATATTAATAAAAGAATTTCCTCTTCTAGTTGTTAAATATTTTTACCACTTAAATTTTGTTTTCTTGATTTATTTTTCATATTATCATATTATTATACTCATTTAAATCATAACAAGTGGTATCAAAGCGATGGATAATTATGTTAATTTGCACAATAAGTGATATGAGAGCGAGGTTCAATCAACTCAATTTGAGGTTTGATTTTTTATGATGACAACTATAAAGTGTAATGTTTTGTTGATGGATGGCAGCACCAAATTTTTGCTTTGACAGGTAAAGATGTGAGTGATGTGTTGTTAAGATTTGACAAGATGTCCTCAACTTAGTCTATGGAGGAAAGACAGTGTAAGGATCAAAAGACCCTATCAGAGATACATCTTCATCTTTTAGATAATATTTTCCAAGACATTTTAAAGGAGAAAACTACAGCTACAGTATAGTTAAAATTGGAGCAATTATGCATGATGAAAAGTCTAAACAGCAAATTGCACTTGAAGCAACGTTTTATTCTCATCATATGATAGAAAGTACATAACTGGAAGATCACCCAGTTGTTTTTAAGGAAATTGTTAATAATTTGGAGACCTTGGAGGTCAAATATGATGATGAAAATCTAGGATTAATATTATTGTTTTAGCTGCCGCTTTATACATATCGTTTAGAGATACGATCTTATACAGTCGGGATATTATCATCATTGAAGAAGTTTATGGTGCTCTATTTCGAAGGAGAAGATGAAATATCTTGTTGGATCTAAGGTTCACGAAGAAGGCCTTGTTGTTGATGGTGATTATGTGATGAATTATGTGATGAACAAAATAAGGTCTAATTATAGTAATAAAGTCTGTAATTATAACAAAAGACTAGGGTATATGAGAAAGGATTGGTAAAATTTGAAGAAGAAAGAAAATTTAGCCATGCAAATTAGAAAGAAAAACAATCAAAAACTTCAAGTGAAGTCAATATTGAAGAAGAGAGGTACAATAATCGAGAACTTTGGTTATTTCTGATAGGGACTCCAAACCTGATGAAGTGTGGATTCTTGACACATTTTGCACTTTTCGTATGTGTTGTGATTTGGTTTTGTTCTCAACATATAAAACAATTTCCAACGGTGATGTGGTAATGGAAATATTTCACCTTGTAGGATAGCTAGAATTGGAAAGGTCTGAATTAAGATGTTTGATGGTATCGCCAGAACACTTGATGTGTGAGACTTGTTCCCGATTTAAGGAGAAACCTTATCTTCTTTGGTACACTTGATTAAAAAAAAATACAAGTACACTTGTGCAGGTGGAATCCTAAAGGTTACTAAATGCGCCCGTGTTGTGTTAAAGGGACAGAAAAGGTCCCAGTCATATGTTTTGCTTGGTTCTACAAAATCTTTGAATATTAATCAACAGAAGTTAAGGACTCAAGTGGATTTTGAGTTTGATTCAATAACATTGGAATTTGATTTAGGGTCCATATTGAAGAATATATCTAAATCAAGTTCAAAAATTATTGATAATGTCACTTTGCTACCATCACCAACGGTGACATGTATTCAATTGCAATAAACAAATTCATAAGAGATATTAGACCTCTACAAAGGTACGGTAAAGCTAATTTTGTTGTTTATGATTTAAGTGTAGTTAAAGATTCCTAGCAAAGATCCCTCTCCAGAAGCATTTTGTGCTAATTTTGTTATAAGGTATGTTTTTACTCTGTTTGATAAATATTAAATTATTTGTGATTTTGTTGCTAGTGGAGATAATTTGAGCAACTTTGGTGCCCAATATAATCCTATAACAGTGCTTGGATTCAATTTAATTTTCAATTATTAAGTTTACCCTAGTTGAGTTTTGCGAAAAAGGTAGAGAATTTTTCCTGTTGAAGGATTTATTTTGGTGGAGAATTTTTTGTTGAAAAGTTAATTATTATTGCTTGCAGTTTGTCTCCAGATGGAGAAATTTTTGAAGTTTTATTCATTGCTATAGAATTCGTGTTAAGGTAGAGTTTGTTAAAATTAGATTGCGACCTGAATTCTATGAATTTTTATTCATTGCAATTTGTCTCTAGATGGAGAAATCTTTTAGGTTTTATTCATTGCTGTGGAATTCGTGTCAAGATGAAGTTTGCTAGAATTAGGTTGTGGACTGAATTTTATGTGGAAGACTATTTGAAAATTCTATTTGAAATCCAGTTGGGAATTATAGTTGAAGTCTATTTGGGAATTGAATTCAGACTTGAAGAGATCTTGAAGGAGTCCAAGTTGCAATTATTATTATTATTATTATTATTATTTTTTTTTTTGCATTTTTGACAATTTTTTACTCTTATTTCATCCCAAATATTCCATTATTAGTTCTACTTATTGTATAGAGACTTTACATTATATTGAACTCTTCATTGTATTATATTCCTAGTATGTTAGGGTCTTAGTATTATATATATATATATATATATATACAACACATATTGAATCAATCCTTACATTCTACACACTAATTTGTAATCATCTATTATTGATATTAATAAAACTCTTCTCTTCTGCCCGTGAAACTTTTTTTACCATGTAAATCTTATGTTCTTTGATAAGTGTAGTTTCTACACTTACTCGATGTTCTAAAAGATAATATTTTACTATTTCTCTAAATAAATACTACCTAATTTGTGTTATATTGCATTTTATGGGTAAAATTCAATATTTGGAGAAGAATTGGAGAAAAGAATGCATAAATAGTGAAAAGGGGACAAAATTCAAAAGTTGGGGACTAAATTACAAATAATTCATAGATGAGATGGTTGACAAAATAAAGATCAGAGATGGCAAAGATTTAATTGGATATAATTGGAAGATAAATGAACAAGATTACAAGAGAAAAGAGCTAAAATAAACTAGATCCGAAGTTAGGAGGCTAAAGTGCAAATATTCAGAAGTTTTGTCAAACCTCACTAGAAGATTTGAGAGTGTTAGCACTCAAGTGGATGAGGAAAGAAGTTAAAGGGATGAAATATAGTCAAAGTATTATCACATATCAACTTTTAGTTTTAGTTTGAGATCCATTTTTGGCATGTCAAACGTTCAAGTTGGAAAATTGATATTTCTAGAAGAATTGTAGCCATTTCTTTATCTTTCAAATTCACTTCGAATCATTTAAATTGGATATCAAGAGAGAAAGATACAATAAAATAATGAAGGCTATCCGACGGGGAAAATTTTTTTACCTATGAGGACACATCAATGTCTCCAGAGCTCCTGGGTCCAACTACGATGTCTTCTATGCGGCCGCTTCCATTTGTACTAAGTGCCTTCATAGTACTTTTTCAAGGCAAGATTTTGTTTCTTTTTCTAATTGAAACTCTACTTTGGTAACAATATTCTGGGCATCCTTTAAATACCATAATCAGTCCAAAACATGTGGAGACCTCCTTACACCTAAAAATCTATATACTTCATCAATTTTGGAGGCGAAGAATGAGGCGAGATCATCAATATCAAGGGAATTGTGCAAGATTCTTGAAGATTATCCATCCAAAATTAAGATTTCATTCAAGAAAGTCGATTTCTACACTAACTTCCATATATTTTTTTTTTTATCCGGGTGATATCTTTTCATTATTTCTTGCATAATTAATAATTATGATGGTTGCCTCGATTTTCAATTGTATTGGAATTTTCATTTATTTCAATTCAAGTGTTTAATTTATGACTTCCTGTTATTGTTGATTGATTTTACATACCCATTACACTATTTATGACTTGATCACCAAATAAGTAATTAGTTGCTTGTTGAATACTCAAAATGAGTCTAGAACGCGGTAAAATCAACATGTATAATTAGAATTAGGAATAGTCTCTTTCACATATGTAATCTTATTGATAATCTAAACTAAATGCATGACTTTCATATGAATTTAGATTAGAAGTAGGATCGTCTCATTAGTCATGGTTGATATATCTTGGAAAAAAATATTTAACATATTAGTTTTTCGATTGTCAAAATTGCATGAATTAAATAGAATTATTATTGAGAATTGAAATAGATGGAAATGAGGCGATACATGAATCCAATACAAGCATTCACCTTAGATTTAATCAATTTTTTTATCACTTTTTTTAGAGTAGAATTAGAATAAATAACAAACAAATCACAACTCGTTTGATGTCACCACACTTCGCATTTTAAGTGTAACTATTGAACTCCAAATTATACTTTATTACTCGTGGGAACGATATTTTTACTTGTACAACGAACATTCTTGTTTGATCTATTTTTTATATTGACATATTATTAAACTCGTTTAAATCATAACAAGTGGTATTAGAGCGATACATAATTCTCGCTATTTGCATAACAGTAATTAACTGAACACTTACTATGATACTAATGGAATTTAGTTGTTTTGTATGTAACCTCATTGGTGGTTATTGGTGTACATGTGCATAATGTGTTTGTAATCAATTAACCAAGCAAGGCAGTGATGAGCTACTAGGTATAATGTATGTCCAAGATTCTATCTAAGTGTGAAAGTACAAGAAGTACTGTTGCAATATTATACTATGAAGTCTATCTGGACAGATGTTATGATCTTTTAGACCCTAAAGAATAGGAGTTCATGGTGTGGGAAGACAAAGATGGACATGTTAATCTTTAGGGATTGGCCCAAGTCAATGTTAATTCAAAATCATCATTCCATGACATATTCTCTTGTGCTCTTCAGAGGCGAAAGGTTGCAGGCCTAACTAATATATCTAGTAGGAGCCACGAGGTGCTTGTGATTACAGTTTCCTCTCCTTCCCGTGATAGTGTTGGAAATAAGATCACTGGGAACCCTAAATCTTATTACAATTTCTCATTATTATTATTATTATTATTATTATTATTATTATTATTATTATTATTATTTTGGGTTATCTGGATACCTAATTTATGGATCTCAGCAATAGCCTTTTACTCATTTTGACTCTTTCATGTAATTTAATCAGGAAATTAAGACAACAGAAGGATTTGCAATCACGGAATTCGTCTTCAAGAAAGTGCCAAGATAAATCTGTCTTTGTTTATGTTGTCAAATGTGATATATGCACTAAACAATGGCATGTCTAGAATACCTTATCGAGAAAGCAAATTGACACGCATAATGCACGATTCTCTTGGAGGGACAAGTTGGGCTCTTATGATCGCCTGCTTGGTAGGAATTTTATACTTTGAATATATGTGTGTCATTGTTTATAAATCGTTCAATGTCAAAGAAATTCTTGTCAACAATAACTTTCTCGGTCATTAGACCTAATGGAATACCAAGAATCTGTTCATATTGTTACGCTCCTATCTGAATCATTTCGAAAAGTCTACCACTGCATCATACGAGGTGTCCACCACCAATTCGACGTGGTTCCGAAGTGACTCCACCACCAATGTCTGTGCACTGCTAACGCGCTGCGAAGCACAAAAAACAATTCTACTGAACCGACCGAAGTGTCCTTGACACCGAAGTGCAATGCACTCCGAGGTTCTCCTTCAGCGGGTCCGCCACCACTTTCAGAAAGAGATCTGTGTCAAGATCCTCTCTGCCACTAAAGCTTAATTGATTTAACGTCTCCAAGGGTCTAATTGATGTGACGTATCAACTTTATGTCAACTCAACTTAGGAGAAGTTATTACCCGCCCACTCTATAAATGCGGTTGATTGACGCCTATAAACAGACACCTCACACCGTCAGATGCATACACGTGTCCCACATCTAACGGTCCTCCTCACCTATAAATACCTAAGGTTTGACAAGAGACAGAGGTAATGAAACTCTTGCAACTTAGCTCTCCATAACAAGAAAACATTTATAATCTTCTCCTCACTCTCTTGCACAACTCGGGCACTGTTTCGATCAACGGATACTAACTTGACCATCAGAGTGTATGCGACCGTCACCACTCCAGCTGGTTCTGATCGTTACTTCCATCCATTACTTGTGTATGAAGTTCCCAACTGAGAATGAAATTGCTACAGTCTGAGGCGACTAGATAGGCCCCAGAGTATGTTACCTAAAGCCTCTGCGAAAATCAGAGCCCCGCACTGTTAACGTGATCATAACAGAGGTTGCGAACGAAGCCGACTTGGACGTAGAAATGCTCGATGTCCCTGAACCAGGGTACATGTCTGAACAGGAGGAAGACGTCGACATGGAAGAGACCCTTAAAGGCCACCCTCTTGATGAGTTAGACCCCCGAATAACTGACTCAGAATTGAATGCGACCCCAATGGAAGAACTTGAAACTTTCTCCGTCAACCCAGAGGACCCCAGTCAGATCTTGCGAATTGGAAAGACACTGTCCCTCGAAGCGAAAGAAGAAATGATAAGATTCCTGAAAAAGAACTCAGATGTCTTTGCTTGGAAGTACAAAGACATGGTGGGAATAGCCCAAAGATCATTTTCCATCGCCTCAACATCAACTCCTCTTGTGCCCCCTCATCGACAGAAAAGACGAGCCCTCAACCGGGAGTGGTACGAGGCTCTCAAAAATGAAGTCAAAAAACTTAGCCGCAACGGCTTCATCAGAGAAGCCATATATCCGAAGTGGATATCCAACCCGGTCCTTGTGAAGAAGCCTAGCGAAAAATGGAGGGTGTGCATAGACTTCATGAATTTAAACAAAACGTGCCCTAAAGATAGCTGCCCACTACCGAGGATAGACCAACTTGTGGATTCCACTGCTGGACATGAACTCTTGAGTTTCATGGATGCGTACTCAAGGTACAACCAGATACCCATGTTTCGACCTGATGAGGAGGCCACATCGTTCATCACAGACAGAGGACTGTACTGCTACAAAGTCATGCCCTTCGGATTGAAAAATACCGGAGCTACATATCAGAGGCTGGTCAACATTATGTTTGTCAAACTCATTGGTAAAACCATGAAAGTCTACATGGACGACATGCTAGTTATAAGCCTCCAGGCGAACGAACACGTAAGTCACCTCGACCAGACCTTTCAGATTCTTAGAAAATATAAAATGAAGTTGAACCCCCTCAAATGCACCTTCGGCTTGGCTTCAGGTCAGTTTTTGGGATACATTGTGAACCAAAGGGAAATCGAAGCAAATTCGGTAAAGATTAGGGCCTTACAGGAAATTAGGTCACCTCAAAAGCTGAAAGAGGTCCAAAGCCTCAATGGTTGGATAGTCGCGCTCAGTCGCTTCATCTCCAGGGCCACTGATAAGAGTCTACCCTTCTTCAAAGTGTTGAAGCAATGAAAGAAATTCCAATGGACCAGTGAGTACGAGGAAGCCTTCCAAGCGCTGAAGAAGCACTTAGGAGAGGCGCCTCTGTTATCAAAACCTAAACAACAGGAATCACTACTGCTGTACTTGGCGATCTCGGACGAGGCAGTCAGCGCAGTCTTAGTTAGAGAAGAAAACGAGCACCAATTGCCGGTATACTACGTCAGCAAAGCACTACTCCCAGTAGAAACACGCTACTCGGACATGGAAAAACTGGCACCCGCCCTTATCATGGCATCAAGGAAACTGAGGCCGTACTTCTAGGCTCATTCAATTGAAGTTCTCACCAACTTCCCATTAAAGCAGGTACTGCAGAGAACGGATGCTTCGGGCCGCTTGCTAAAATGGGCAATCGAGCTCAGTGAGTTTGACCTACTGTTTTGAACCAGACATGTCATCAAGGGCCAAGCCCTTGCAAATTTTGTGACTGAATTTGCCAAAGCCCCAAAAATGGAGGTGACAATGGAACCAGTCGAGCCCTTAACATGGAACCTATTCGTGGATGGATTCTCAGGAGAAATTGGCTCCGGAGCAGGGATCATCTCGGAAAACCCAGAAGGCCACAAGCTAAATTGCGTAGTAAGGTTCGGCTTCAAAGCCACAAACAACGCTGTCGAATATGAAACCCTTCTAGCAGGCCTTAGACTTACGATAGAAATGCAGGTCAGAAGGCTCCTGTCAAGTAGTGACTCTCAACTTGTGATGAGTCAAGTCAACGGGAACTTTACCGCCAAAGACAGTAGCATGACTGCATATTTAAAATTGGTTCTGGACCTAGTTCCTCATTTTGAAAGGTTCGAATTGATCCAAGATTCCAAGTCCTACGCCTCAAGAACACTCATGCAGACGCCTTGTCAAAATTGGCCAGCAGCAAAGATTCGGAGCTACTAAAGATTGTCCCCATTGAACGCTTATCGAAGCCCTCCATCTCCGGAGGTGAAGAGTTGTGATGGATAGAAAGTACCCCATTATGGATGCAACCCGTCATGGCCTATCTTAAGGATCAATCACTACCAGCTTCGAGAAGCAAGGCGAAGAAGTTAAGAAAAACAGCTGCACACTTCGTCCTACAGGAGGATGTCCTGTACAAAAATGGATTTGCCTCACCACTTCTTTGATGTGTAGGAGGGGAAGAAGCCATGTATATACTCAGGGAGATCCATGAGGGAATCTACGAAAATCACTCCAGAGGAATGACTCTGGCACACAAAGTACTCCGACAATACTACTTCTGGCTAACCCTGAAAAGGGATGCTTGCCAGTTCGTTTAGAAATGTGACAGGTGCCAGCACTTCACAAATATTCAAAGATAGCCTTCTCAGAGCCTCTCCTTAGTCACCAATCCGTGGCCATTCGCCAAGTGGGGCATCGACTTCATTGGTCCGCTCCCAAAAGAAAGAGGAAGCACGACTTTTGCCATTGTCACCATTGACTACTTCACCAAGTGGGTCGAGGCTGAACCTCTTGCCAAGATCACCGAGGCAAATACTACAAAATTCATCTGGAAGAACATTATTTACAGATTCAACATTCCCCACTCCTTAGTGTCTGACAACGGGAGACAGTTCGACAACAAGAAGATGCGAGGCTTATGCAACGAACTGAGAATAAAGAATGATTTATCAACACCTCATCACCCCCAAGTAAATGGGCAAGTTGAAACAGTAAACAAAACCATCAAGCATACCCTGAGATGGAAGCTTGACACCTTGAAGGGGGCTTGGGTTGATGAGCTTCCCGACGTCCTCTGGGCCATCCGCACAACTAGCCGAACCGCGACAAGGGAGACACTCTTCTCAATGACCTACGGAGCTGAAGTCATGAGCCTGATCAAGGTAGGAGTCCCATCGTATAGTCGGATACACTTCAATGAGATCAAAAACGACGAAGCTTGACTATGCGAACTCCATTTCCTTGAAGAAATGAGGGATACATTCCAAGTGAAACTGACTAAGTATCAAATAAAGATGACCTTCTATTCCACTCCAAGGTCAGAAATCGAACTCTTCTGTTGCGGGACCTTATCCTTAGAAGGGTCTTCTAATCATCCAAGCCAACTGTGTCAAGAGTGTTTGGACCAAACTGGGAAGGTCCTTATCGCATCCGCAATGAATCTTGACCTGTCACTTTTAAAATTGAAGATATCACAGGGAGAGTACTGCCTCATCAATAGACTATCGAACACTTGAGAAAGTACTATCATTGATGAACGTATGTTCCAATCCAATCTAATAAGTATTTGTCATGATCCAATCTCATTTATAACTTCTCTATCATACTAAGTGCTGAAATTGCCTTAGTTGATGATGTAACTTCTAAGTAATGATACTTCAGTTCCTTGTGTCACATCAATTAATGAATTGTTACCTCAGTTCTTCAATATGTTATTAGTCTGATCTTCTTTTACAAACTGGTTATTGATAAGTGGTGCTTAATATTTACATAAGTGCTTATCATTCATCACTCAAGTATAGACAGTTCAACACAAGGAAAAGGAAGAAGCAATAATACTTAAAACAAAATTTTTCATTCCATTCATTTTAAACTGAGTTACAAAAGGTAGGTCGAAGTCATTACAAAAGTAGCCCTACTCTACTGGGGCGATGTCTTTCACCCCGTTACCCGGTTCTTCCTCTGGGGCCTCTGAAGCTTCCTCGGCATCCCTGTCAGGCCGGCCTCCAGTACGCCCACCGAACTCTGTCTCCAAAGAGGATATGTCCAAAGTCGAGTGGACCTCCTTCAGCCGTCCCAATAGTCCTTGGGCACTCCAAGAGGCCCAGTAGTTGGCGAAGTCATCGTACCGGGGGTGCTCCTCAAAATGATCAATGAAGTTCTGCACAGCCACCTCCCCTATCGACTTCAGCTCCCCCTTCAATGGGACAATCTCTTCAGCCTAGGCCTCCGCCCGCTACTTCAACTCAGCCTTTTCCTTGTTAAAGGCCTCTAGAGCTGAAGTAGCCAGGCGGTGGTGCTCATTGGCGTGATCAATTCACCTCATGAGAGCAGTCACCTGGCACTCAGTTTCGTGCAGCTCTTTCTTTAGCCTCTCAACATCAGCATTGGCCCTCATTAGCTGGCCCTCAGCCTCCTGCTTCGTCGATTCCGCCTGAGAGGCCCTCTCCTGGACGGCCCGGACCTCATCCTTATACTGCATCGTCTCCTCGAAGGGCTTGGCCAAATCAACATTTTTGACCTTCAGATCTTTGATTAGGCCCTCCAGCTGAACACTTGCGCTGAGGGCCCTAGCTATGCATACACTGTTGGCCGCCACGAGATCTTCAGCAATGTACGAGGCAATGTGGTCCTTCCACTCCTCTTTCCAATACTTGTTATGGACCACTGCCATCCTGTCATCTTGGGAGGTAGAGCCTCCAGCACTTCTTTGATGGGCTCTTCAGTGTTCACGCCCAAAAAGTCCACATCCTTTGTGGGGAGGGCCCTTTTTATCCTCGGTTGCCCCAACACTTGAGATATGGGAACGACTGAAAGTAGAACTTCAGCTGAGACAGCAGAGGTGGCAGGGATAACCACAGAAGGTTCAGCAACCTTCTCCCTAAGGGCCACCCATGTTGGAATTGTTATCTGCCTCAGGGCTGGGGCTGGTCTCGCCACAGTAGCCCCTTTGAAGAGCCCGCGGCCTTCTTTCCTTCCTCAGTAGATTCGCCTCAAGGTCTTCTTCAACCTCCTCATCCATCGGAGGCTGAAGCCTCTTACTGGTGTCAACCAGATCCTCCATCTACTTTTTGTAGGTAGATGAAGAGGTCTTCAAGGCTCTCGCCTCAGCTTTCATCTTCTGAATTGTCTTGAAATCGGGCATCAGAGGCCTCTTCTTGTTGAAGTTATCTACAAGGAAACAAACAAATTATTACAAGTATGAAAAGGTTAGAAAACCCACGCGACATGGCCACTTCATAAATCTACCTTGGGAAGTCATCAGGTCATGTGTTACAAAATAAATGTTTTTCCTGATCAGCTCATGGTATGACCTCTTCTTCGGGGGTAGTTGGTAGACGATGTAAATTATGTCGAAGTTGTCTGTGGAAATCTCAAATCGAGGAAGGGTACCTTCAAGAAAGCAAACAATGAGCAATTACAATCCGAACCGAAGAAGAATTAAACAAAAATGCAAGGCAACAATACTCACTAAGTGTGAAATACTTCTTGGGGACCATAAGAGGCACCAGGGGGTCTTTGTCCATTGTGTCCCATCTCCAGACAATCCAGCACCACAGCCTCTTCCATTCTTTAATAGAGCTCGACAGTGGGAACCCCATGAAGTCAGATAATGCCAACCCTAGTCTTGTCCCCACCAGCTGCTACCTTAGGGATGTATAAGGTCTGAAAAATCGAGAAGGGCATCTCTACCCCAAGCGATGCCTCCTTCTATAACATCCAAGACCCCACCATTTGGTTCCAAAAGTTCGGGTTCAGCTGGGTCGGGGCTAACCCATACGACCTCAGCACTAGCCTAAAGAAGGGATGGAGGGGGAGCCTAAGTCCAGCCCTAAAAATTGCCTCACTCACGGCCACACACCCCGGCCTAGGATAATAGGCCCTCTCATCAGGTTCCGATAATATCAGTTCTACACTATCAGGTATCCCATATTCAGCCCTAAGTCTACCCAGATAAGCCTCCTTCAATTTTGACGGGTAGTCTAAAGCCCCCCGGTGTTCTGATGTATCTATCGGGCTGTCAGGCCTTTTCTAAATATTTTCTCCCTAATATTAACTCGGCGACCTCACTGGGCGTCACCAAAATAGGCTCATCCACCCTCATCATCTCTAAATCCCTTCTTGAAGCCCCACTATCATCCGAAGCCATTATAGAATAGAGAAATGTCAAAAGAAAAACTTAGAAAAATACTTACTGAAACTTAAGAGACTGAGGGACCTACAGCCGGAGAAGATCAACACCCAATGTGATATCACCGAAAACTGAAAATGTCACCGAAAAAGCTTGTACAACGCCGAAAAATGCAAGAACCTTGAGAGGAAATGGATTTTCTGATTTCGCTAAAGTGAAAAACTCCCAAAATGTTCAAGTCCGCCTTTTATAGAGCGTCCCAGCTGAACTCCACCATTGAATTCAAACGCAATCAATCTAGGCCATCTAGTGCATCATAAATCTGAGCCGTTGAAATGAAACCCCAGATTTTATCTATGCCCAAGATCAAGTTGTGACCCTCACGCTCGCATAAAACGCGTCGCCTTTATCGCCATCAGGCATTTACAATAAGTAGTCACAGCAGCCTTTTTTGAGAATGGGCATCGCACCCAACTATCGCCTTGGAAATACGCGACAGCTATCAAATCATTTTACATCATAAATGTTCACCTTAGATTAAAATCTTCAGCTTTACAAAGTTTAGACGCACCTGATGCAAAGTCCCCTATGGGTCATCACCTCGGTAGCTGCGTTTCTCCTAAGCTTTACAAATGTTTAGTCATTTTTGAATGCGTCGTCCCCTATGGGTCAGCGCACCAATGACAGATAAGCTCCTCACTCAATTTTACAAAGCTCAGACGTACCTGACGTGGAGTCCCCTGTGGATCATCACCTCGGTAGCTACGTTCCTCCTAAGCTTTACAAATGTTTAGTCATCTCCCAACGCGTCGTTCCCTATAGGTCAGCACACCAGTAGTAGATGAACTCCTCACTTAGCTTTACAAAACTTAAAAGCACCTGACGTAGAGTCCCTTGTGGGTCATCGCCTCGGTAGCTGCAATCCCTCCTAAGCTTTATAAAGCTTTAGCCATCTTCCGCATCGATCACAGATGATCTCCTTACTTAGCTTAGATTCTCCCGATGCAGAGTTCCCTGTGTGTCACCGCCTCGGTCATACATTCCCTCCTAAGCTTACAAAGTTTTAGCCATCTCCCAACGCATCGTCCCTGTGAGTCAGCGTATCGATGGCAGATGTGCTCCTTCCTTAGGCAGCATCAAAGCTTTAGCGCCTCAGTCAACGACATGTCCTGACCTTCAGCTTTACAAGCTTTAGCATCTCCCACGCGTCGTCTCTGTAGGTCAGCACCTCGATCAGATATGTATCCCGATCCTAAGCTTCATAAGGCTTTGGCCTTTTTCCAACGCCATCTCTTTGGTGAACACAAAAAATCGATCCACAAGCTTTCGTGCCATCTACACACTTCGCCCTTCCACACCAGTTCTCTATCACAAACCAAGGCGGGCATACTCGATCAGGAAAATAAGTCCACCCATAATATAAATATACATGCCTGAACTTGGGAGGACCACTGTTACGCCCTATTTGAACCACTTCGAAAAGTCTACTATTGCATCATACGAGGTGTCCACCACCTATCCGAAGTGGTTCCAAAGTGAATCCACCACCAATGTCCGCGTGCTGCTAACGTACTGCGAGGCACAAAATAATTCTACTGAACCGATCGAAGTGTCCTAGACGTTGAAGCGCAATGCACTCCGAGGTTCTCCTTCAGTGGATCCGTCACCACTTTTAGAAAGAGATCTGTGTCAAGATTCTTTCTGCCTCCAAGACTTAATTGATTTGACGTCTCCAAGGGTCTAATTGATGTGACATATCAACTTTATGTCAACTCAACTCAGAAGAAGTTATTATCCGTCCACTCTATAGACGTGGCTGATTGACGCCTATGAATAAACACCTCACACCGTCAGATGTGTACACATGTCACAGATCCAACGGTCCTCCTCACCTATAAATACCTAAGGTTTGACAAGAGGTAGATGTAATGAAACTCTTGCAACTTAGCTTTCAATAACAAGAAAACATATATAATCTCCTCCCCACTCTCTTACACAACCCGGGCACTGTTCCAATCCCAGAACTAACTTGACCGTCGGAGTGTATGCGATCACCACCACCCCCACTGGTTCCGACCGTGTGTTGATTGTGCGCAAGAAAGATCACATGGAGTAGCTATCGGTTGGCCACGTGGAAGGTCCAATTCCAGAGGTCAACACATACAGTTAGCTTGGCGGCTAGGTCTTACCACATTTCTAATTTTGTATCAACTTAGAAAAATACTACTCCAAATTTGAAAGTTGACATGGAGGCTAAGCTTCGTGCCTGGCTAGAATCAAAAGGCAAAACAAAAAGTGCTCAAAAGGTGGCAAGATTACGTTCTCCATTTACTGGTAGAATCCCTATTTCTCTGAACTTGACAATGAAATTGAATGCAAATCTTTGTTCCTCAAGTAAAGTTTGTTACCAGCAAAAAATTGAAACAGAGGTAATAATTAACGAACTTACTACTCCTGATATAGAACTTATGTCTTGGTTTGTATTAAACAATTCATTTGTTACCTACATGACTCCATGTGTGGCTAACAGAAATTTTTTAACAATGGAGGTTATGCAGATCCTTCTATGCTGGTTACTATGAACGAAAAGTCCACTCCAACCGAAGGCGATGCATTTGAATCAGATATACTATTAGCTGGTATGTTATATCATTTTAGGAAGTGAAATTACTTTCTTTCAGAAACAGTCACGGATATGTATATGTGGATTCTTGATCTTATTTTCTTTCGTAGATGAACCAGTGAACGGTGAGGAAATGAAAATAATCGATAGTCTCAACTCTATTCAGTCGTCACAGTTAGTGAGAAAATTAAAGGACCTCACAGTCCACAGAGAAAAGCACTTGCTCCTATTAACTCCAACTTGGACAAGACACCTTTAGTTCCTTCTGATCCAAACACTCCTAAGCCACATTCCATCCATACAATGAAGAAAACAAATTCCAAGGAGAATGCACCCCTCTTGATAAATTTAACTCTCTGAATTCTAACTTGAAGGTAAGTTGAGGATTTGATGTCATTACATGAATATCTTTTTCTTATTGTATTGATTCCGATCAATTTGATTGAATTGATGGCAGAGCTCTCTTGCCTAAAGAATACATAGAATTTTTGAATGTAGCCAGCAGGTAATTATTCATGTTTCATTTTTTCTAGTTGTTTTTCTTGTATTGTACCGATCTTTTTCTCCACTGATGGACCTTTCTCATAACTTTGTGCTACTCTATAACAAGGAGAAGCCACTACAGTTGAAGGTATCCATCATTTAAGTACTCAAGTTGTCGTCTTTGTTAGTCGAATTATTAACCATCTGCAAATCTCGATTACGGAATTAGACAAAAGATAGCCAACTACATAATTTAGCAAAGAGAAATTAGCTCTTTGAAGTCGGTAGGACATCACTTTCAAGAATTATTATACACTCTTTGTTTGTTCAATTAGTTGGTAACGTGAGTGTCCAGTATTAGAAAAGAAAATTGAAGATGAGAAGATAGGTTGATCCTACTTTGGATCATCATACTTGTGGGTGATGAAAAATGCTTGGACGAACTTTGGAATTTAAGAATTATGCTACTTTGTCATAAAGTAAGCGATAGATGGAGTGACATAAAAGGTACTGACAGGATGTGATTGGATAAAAAAGTTGATTGTGTTTTAAACAGTTCAATAATAAGTTGTCATGTAGCATTATATCTAGAATTACGTCAATCATTATGTCTATATAGCATGATTGGAAATTTAAATCCCAAGTTTCACTGAAGAGGAATTGTTCGCCTACAAGAAGTGGCTAGCTTCTTCTTCTTTTTTTTTTTTTTTTTTTTTTTTTTTGAACAAAAATTTGTTTTTTTTCTTTTCCCTTAAGTAGTTTTGTTTAAGTAGATGGAAATTAGTAGTGAATGTAGGTAATATTTGTTGATCCCACAAAGTGTGTGGGTACAAAGTGGATTGAATGCTTTGCGGTTTAATTTATAAAGAAAAAAATAAGTAGTGGACAAGTGACAAGTTTTTGTGGGTCCATTAGAGTGTGCTCGAAAATTAAATTCGATCATTTATAAATGACTAGTCATGGTTGAAATACTTTATAAGTATTGTAAAAATAATATTTAATACTATTTTGTTGGAATATTGTTATGTAGCCCCATTGAGATTGCAATTCCAGTATAAATAACATTAGATGATAGGTTAAATAAATATGAAATTAAATAAGTCATTTAATTTTATCTATCAATTAAGGTCACATTATCGCCATCTAGATTGGAGTTGCAACCCAGTGGAATTAAATAGCATTATTCATTTTGTTGGGAGGATTTGATAAGTTACAAACGAACTAAAGAAAATAAAATTTAGGATAGAAATTTAAGAGAAGAAAATTGTATTATCAAAACTCAACGTCTATAATTCAAAATTGTTTTGCATTGATAAAATACTACAAATGAGCAACATTTTTATACTATATTTGGTATATAAGAATTAATTGCTAATACGTGAATTTAAACATTCATTAAAATTCCTAGATACATGAATATAAATAAATTCATCTATACTAACTCTATATTCATGTAGATCAATATTCATCAAATCGAGATTTATTAAGTCTAGATTAATGTGAATATTAATTAATTAAAAATTAATAACACGAAATTCATACATTATGAGAATCTTGTAATATATATTACTTATTGAAAAATGAAAAGAATGGTATTATGAAATGATTGAATTGTATTATGGTTAAAACTGTCCAGAAAATCATTCTCACTTGATGTGGTATTAAATATATTAGAGATATAAATTTTGCCTAAGTTGATGAGATGTGTATATTTATATTGGCTTATGTGTATCAGTTGGCTTTGATTTTAATCAAGCTTTTTGTAGGATTCAAAAAGTAGTATCAGAGCTATTGATTGTGGATTTTATTAGAAGTTTCTGTTATTGATGGCAGTCATGAAGTATAAAATTTCGCTTTTGGATTACAATACAAGATTTTCATTGTGGCAAATGAAGAAGCGAGCTGTTTTGGCATGGATGGATTTGGATGATGCGTTGTTGAAATTTTACAAGATACTTACAACTTGGACAACAAAGAAGAATTAACGGAAGGATCAGAAGGCATTTTCGCAGATACATCTTCTTCTATCTAACAACATTCTTCATGACATTTTGAAGGAGAAAACAGTAGCTATATTACGGTTAAAGTTGGAGTAATTGTGCATAACCAAAAGTTTAACAAGCAAGTTGCAACTGAAACAGAGGCTATATTCTCATTGCATTGCAGAAGGAGGACCTCTGGAAGATCATCTGGTCATATTCAAAGAGATCTTCTCTAATTTGAAAACGTTAGAAGTAAAATACAATGAAGAAGTACCTTTGTGTTCACTGCCTACTTCGTTTTCATCATTCAAGGACACGATTTTGTATAGTCAGGATGTACTCACCTTTGAAGACGTGTATGATACCTTATTCTCAAAGGAGAAGATGAAGCATCTAGTTGGAGTTGAATCCAAAGGTAAAGAACCTCTTATAGTTCATAATGGTCGACGAAGGGGTAAGTCGATGGTGAATTTTAGCAATCAAATCTTGTTTCTATTGCAAGAGGAAAGGATACATCATTGCGAGAAATTACAGAATAAAGGTAATGCGTCTGCAAGTTATGGAAAGCAATTAGATATTTCAGACGAAACCAACGTAGTTGAGGACTATTTAGGTGGCGGAGATGTATTGACTATTTCTGACGTGGAATCCAAGCTTGACGAGGAGTGAATTTTGGATACAACTTGTTCAAACACAATTGGATTTTTTGAAGCATATGAAATTGTCATGCAAGGTATCGTTGTCATGGGTAACAATAAACACTGTTGGGTAGTTGGTATTGGAAGAGACAGATTAAAGTTGTTGGATGGGACAATTAGAAAATTGGGTAGGTTCAACATGTTCCAAATTTAAAAAAGAATCTCATCGCATTGAGTACCCTTGATTCAAAAGTTTATGAGTTTTCTAGAGGAAGTGCAGTCTTGAAAGTCCGGAAAGGTGTCCAGGTTTTGCTAGATGGGTGGAAGAGGTCCCAATTATACATGATGCAAGATCGGGTAGAATCGGTGAAAAAAAGTCAATTGAAGTTTAATACCATGGTGGAGATTCAGTTTGGTACTGTACCTTTGGAATTTGGCTCTGGGCCTATATTGTAGAATACTACTCAGTCAAGTTTGGAGGATATGAGTAATTCCACTTTGCCATCATTGTTTGCAGTTCCATCGTATTTAACCGCCAGGTATAGACCCATTGGAGAGAGGTACGAGGATGTTGATTCAGTTATACATTCTTCTGGGGTTTTTGAAGATGTCGAGACTAGCAAGGGGCCTTCAATCAAAGCACTGAGAGTTAATTCTGCTACATGGTGTGCATCAATCCTATACATATTTAAGCATTCTTCCAATTTATGTATTGCTAAAAGTGTATTTTTCTCTCCAGTGGTTGTCAATAAAATAAAATTACTTGATTCATCTGCCAATCTTTTCTTCTTGTTATTAATCTTGTTCTTGATTGTGTTATTAATACTTCATATTGTGCCATACTGACCTCTTCATTCCCAACAGGATTCAAAAGTATTATCCACTTAAGAAATGTATTCAATTTGAATTTTTAAAGACTTTTAGAAACCATTTTAAGTAAATAAATGTTGCAGTGCTCAAAAAAATTTTATAGAATAAATAAATGTCTTCATATACTTTCATTTTAGGATCCATTTGATTGCGAAGATAGAATTTGGGTGGAAAGAAAAGGAATTCCAGGTAATTGAATTGCTTATAAATTGTTTTCCTAGAAATTGTAAATTATTGTGTTTGATTGATATAATTTTTCACGTGAAAAATGTTGAAATAATAATATTTTTTGGTATTTTTGTGACTTTGTTTTATATGAAAATTGTCAATTAAATTGATAGAATTTACTGGTATTGGGGATGAAATTTGTTTTCATTACCAAAAAAAAAGAAGAAGAAGAAAATCCTCTATCTTTTGGTATTCGTTTAGCTTTGTTTTAGATGAAAATTGTCGGTTAAAGTAAAATATTTTTTTACTATAATTCTTAAAATTTGTTTCCATTGCCGAAAAAATAAAATAAAAAATGCTACAGTACCAAGAATTGGAATTAATTCCAATTCAAGGATTTGATTGAAAATGATGTCTTGGCCAAGAAAGGTAGAATTCATTTTCCATTAAAAATTTCACCTATCAAACACTACAAAAATTAGAAAATGGTATTGATTTTCCATTTTCCATGGAAAATGTGAGGCTATCAAACACACCCTTAGTGAAAAAAATCTTGTATGTAACTTATCATATATCTTTCTGAACCTCTACTTGTATGACCAAATAACATACAGTAAAAAAATTATATTTCTCCTGTAAATAAAAACTTTTTTAGAAGAACGTAAAATATTTAAGTTACCTAAATTATAAAACAAACATCCAAAATACAAATAAAAAATATTTATAACATTTTAATACTTTTCGATGGAAAAAAAAATCTCTTATATTCAATATTAACATTTAGCAATATGTTCTAAAATATAGAAAGTAATTAAAACAGACAATTTATAAAAATATAATTATGAATTAATTTATTTTTTACAAATTTTTAATTAAAAATTGGTATTCTATAAATAAATTTTTTATGAAACCATTAAAAGGGAGGAAGTGATAAAAATGAGAATATTAAAAGAGAAGAAGGAGAAGAATTCCTCAAAAATTTTATCGGATAAAATTTATTTGTTTTATATGCTATATATTTATATTTTGGAAGTTGGGGGACTAAAATGAAATAGTTTAATTTTAATTTTATTTTGGCCAAATATTTAAATTTTGATAGAGGGAAAATCAATATATCAATATTGGACTGTTTTTGTAACTCATAATTAATTAGAAGTCTTCTACGTGAGAAAATTTTATTTTCAATTAGACTATAACAAGTTAAGTCCGATTAAAAGAATAATAGGTTAACAGAGTTGGTAGAGGATTGCAATATCAATTAAGTTAAAAAAAAATAAAATCCTTTGTTTCTCTATCACACGTGCATTTTATTTGATACAAAACCAATAATATAGTACAATTCAAATGCCACTTTTCGAAACCAAGTTAACCAAGTGTCCTACTTTCAAAGAAATGATCATATTAGGAAACCAATAGTATAGTATACTACTAACTCTACCATTTGTACCCATTTTTATCCAATTTGTGGTGTTACACAGCTTTTGTATTGCTATTGTATTAAAACTCAATTTGTAAATATTTATTTTTCACTATAAATATTCCATGATGTCAAGAAATTTTCACCACGGAGTATTTATTAATAGACATGGTCAGAGAGAGTTGAGGCAGAGATAGAAATATAGGAAAAGGGTTTTCACATGCGTTATTTTACAACCTTCCAATAAATGAGGTAAGATAATTTTGTTCAAGTGGTTTGTTTCCGAATATTTTTATGTTCAGTAATTTATGCATGAATTGCTAATGAAACTTCGGGTTCTTTACAAAGAGATATGAAATCCTACGAAAATTTAAGATGGCCTTAAATGGGTTTTTCGCTTGTTCATCAATATACTCCATAAGACAATAGTGGTATAAAGTATAGATTGTACTATTATATAATTGTCTATAGAAACTGCACGTATCTTACTGGATATTTTTAAGTACTCGCTCTTACAATAATTTTATAGATTAGTTCGGATCGTTTGAATTTGTGATAGGATGATGATGTAGGTTGCCAAGTGAATAGAGGAAAAAATAAACATTAAGTTTTTTGTCTTTCAGTTTATTAGTTTAGTTTGTTCAAAAACATATTATTTAATTTGCATGGTGATTATGTTGTTTTAAGATACAATTCTCATTTTTTTTTAATTTATGGATATTTATTTTATTTTAAGTAATTTGTTTTTATTGTTCCACATTTAATACAAAGAAAAGTGGGTTTTTTAATTACACTTGAGGTTTATGAAAATTTGGAGTGTTAGAGTATGGTATTCTACCTTCCCATAGACATTATTTCTTTTCAATAAAAGAAAATTCTGTTACTGTTCACATGAACAGCAACTTTGCGCTGCACTGTTCATGTACCGTTCACATGAACAATGACGCATACAAAAAATAGATTTTTTCTTTATATTTATTTTTAAATTTTGAAGGTTAAATGCTTGTTTTAAATTGATTCTAAATTATGTTAATTTAGAATTTAAATTGTTCAATACTCATGTTTTAGATTTCACATATCATAAATATTTATATGTTTAGTTTTAACCTCTAGGAAACGTTTTAAAAATTTACCAATTAGAAAATTCATATTTTAAGAGATTTCGTGTTCCACTTATTGTTGAGTTTTCTTGACTTGAGTATTTGCAAAATCAAAAGACTTTGTCAAAAAAAAAAAAAAAAAAACCTAAGTTGTCTAAGAAAAGTTTGGAATTTAAGCGGTCTATTTGTGACCCCCTTCTCATCTGAAAACCTTTTGGTTACTTGTTATTCCAATCAACAAGATGAAAAATAATATTTCGAACCATTCCAAATTTAAGAAAATTCTCCTTTTTTGGAAAACTTTATTCTGAGAAAAACCTATTTTAGAGAATTTTCAATAAAAATAAAAAATAAAGTATTTTCATATATATTAAAGATTTTTTGGGCAATGTAAAATTCTCAAAGTTTTAAACATGTAGTGATATGAAGAATTCTCTGCACAAGACACTAATTCGACCACTATCCAATTGATCCAAGTTATGAAATGAAATGTCGTCTTCTCGTATAATTATGAGTTTTTTTGCTTGATATAAGTATGTCAAAGTATCCAAAACTTTTTAACTAACTTAGGTAATTTCAAGGAAAAAATTCTTTTAAGGATGAGAGATTGTAATGCCCCGAAAATTTTATAGAATAAATTTTAATTGTTCTATATGCTATATATTTATAATTTGAAAGTTAAATGACTAAAGTGAAATAGTTTAATTTAAATTTTATTTTGGCCAAATAATTAGAGTTTGATAGAGGGAAAATATTGATATTGGACTCTTTTTATAGCTCGAAATTAATTAGAAGTCTTTAACGCGAGAAAAGTTATCTTTAATTAGATTACATCGAGTTATGTTCGATTAAAAGAATAATAGGTTAATAGAGCTGGTGGATGCTTGCAATATTAACTAAGTAAAATTCTTTTCCTCTTTTAATTCCCA
>NC_036245.1:13038317-13042051 GCF_002742605.1 Olea europaea var. sylvestris | reverse complement strand
TCTAAACTTTTTGAAAGAAAAATTTCTTTAATTTTGTAACAGGTTCTCTAAAGTCTTAATGCTTTTAGTACAAGTTAAATTTCTGCACATTATGTTTATTTAGGTAGAAATTTACAAATTTAAAGTCCTTGTAATGTCAAGAGCTCTTTACGAGCCCCCAGAGCTCAGGGCGTTACACTCTGTACCCCTCTTTTTTATTTAATTATAAGTTAAACCAATTCAAACAATTAGCCCTTGTTTGATAAAAAGTATATTTTTTTTTAATATTTTAAGCTGAACAAACTTCATTTTTAACAATATATTTCGTTGGATCCATAACATTTGTCTACTTCTTAACCACACATTTCATTAAATATAATTTGAAAAAGCTTGTCACATACGGGGCTTAGATGACTCCTTTAACTAATACATGGTTTCACCCTCATTTAAACTTTCAACTTATTGTTTACATTCTATGAAGAGAAGATAAAATATAAAGATCTAGTATTTGAAATTTTATTTTCTTTCATGTTTGACTCTTCCTCAGCACCACGAGCAATGTTAGAGTTTCAATCCTATCGTGAAGACTTGTATTATTTCACAGGTGTGTTGCAATTTAAGTGGATAAATAAAGTGTTTATTGAATCAAGTTTGAAAGAATCCAGAACGTTCTAATACCACTTCAAATTTTAGAGTTACTAAGTTTACATTCTAGATTACCAATTTGTTTGACCTTACGTGCAGAATTATACTAACCAAAGCAACATGTCTAAGTGGAACACCAAGAACCACCTCTTCTTATACTTATAACTGCGCTTCAATCCACCTCTCTCAGTCCCCCAATGAAAGAATTTCTTCCTCAACAGATTAAGGAAGCACGGTGTTTTGGATTAAGAATCTTGATGTTTTCCCAAAGCGTGGTTGAATGATCTCAAGAAAGGATGGAATGAATTCTCCAATTGAATGAGTTCTTGGATCTCTAGAGAATGATATGAAAGTGAAATATAATGATCAACCACACTTTTGGACGTCCCATAGGTTGTATATTTATAAGGGAAAGTGTTTGAGATGAAAAGGGACTGAAAAACTAAGTGTTTGAAGCAAAATGGAATTCTAGTCGTCAACCTATCGCTCGAGCGAGGAGCTAGCGATAGCAAAGTAGTCGTCAATATTTTCATCATAACTTTTTCTCTTGATGTCCAATTGAAGTTATTCAAAATGAGTTGGAAATCTAATTCAAAGGGCTACAATTCTTCTAGATATAGCCTTATCCAAATTTCAATGTTGTTTTGTGTAAAAAATGCATTGTAAGTTGTGATTGAGAATTTGGAACATAACTTGTGTGACTTTTTTATATCCTTTGGACTTCTAATTGCATTCCAATGATCATATATGATCTTCTTGGATATCTTGGATTCTTTCAAGGACTATACTACCAACTTTAAAAGATTTTATGACTTTTACAACTCTTTTACATTAATCCATTTGTTTAAAGAATTGTCAATACACTAGAAACCTAACAAATTGCTAATAAGTAGAGAATGTCGGCAAACACTGAAGGGGTTCCCTTCTAACCTCTCATATCAATTCACATCATAAAAGCTTACAAAAAAGAGGGCCAATTCATCATATTACGGATGGAAGAACGAAATGTCAATAACTTGAGGAATTAAAGCTTGAGAGTGAATATCAAGAACAAGAATAAAATATTGATTGCCAATCATCCTTCTTGTAATTATAAATTTCCTTGATGATTTTCTAATCATTTTGTTGTTAAATCGTTGGAAACACGAGGCTAGATTTTTGTGTTAGTTGAAGATAAAACTTATTATTGATTATTTTTAATTCATAGAACAAGTCGTTTAATTTATTTGTGTTCTTGATCGTTGAATTATTTTATTTTTCCAATTTAATTACTATTTTGGCCTTTTTAAAATTGAAGAGACAATTTTACTCTCGCCTATTTTGGTTAAAATGGTCATAATTCAATTTTGGTGGTCAATTAACAACAGAAGAGACGATTTCCATCCATTTGGGGCCTCACCTGCAACGGTTGAAAATGTTAAGGATGACAGTTGTAATAAATGAAAGGTTTGGAGAAAGCCTGCTAATATTTCAAAGGTTTGGGACTTTCGTTGCAATTATCCCTTTAAATTTTGATGGGCAAAATTTTTTTATTTTTACGAATATATTTTTTAATATATTTCCCAAGCCCATTTAAATTTTGGTGGCCAAAAATTTTTATTCTTTAATATGCATGGTTGTATAGAAATTTTGTGTCACTAAAACATTCTTAACACTAGGAAGCCAAAAAACTGGTAATTTTTTTATTTTTTATTTTTTGGAGGGGTAGCGGATATTAAATTTTTATTTGTAATTTCAAAAGTATAATTCGAAATACGAAATATCTTGTCGTCAAATAATCTTTTTCCAGAGATATATCCACTCAGGTTTCAGTCTTCAAAAAGAACATTTTCTTTTAAACTTGAAATGTAAAAGAATAATAAAAGAAAATTAAACTGGAAAAAACAATTAGAAGAAAGGAGTTTTTCATTAATATAATTAAGCAGAGGTGAGATTACAAACACTATTAATTACTTTATACGAATATTACACAATCACCACCTACTAGTGATGATGATTTATTTAAACACACAAAACTAATACTAACTTAGCTTCTTCATCTCTGCTTCAGATCCTGACTTTGCGCCAACGCTTCATGTGGAAGGATTACAAGTGCAATTATAAACGCACTTGCAACAATTCTCAGTTGCCGCCGGACAGCTCATATTGAAGTACGTCTTGCAACTGAAATCATATCATAATGAATTTAAATTGATCATACAGAGTAGAAATTCACTTACCCATAAAAGTTAACGAACGAAGTAGCAAATGGAAAGCCAAAAATAAAAATAGAGAGCTTCACCCTCCGCATCCGTGGCCGCACTTGCAGCAAGATCCACAATTCCCCCCGCAGTTCCCTCCGCAGCAAGATCCACAGTTCCCTCCGCAGCAAGATCCACATCCCCCACAGTTCCCTCCGCAGCAAGACATTTTTGTTTTATCTGGAAATTACAAGAGAAGGTAACGAGAGTTTGTTTACGTGAATGTTGAATGACTGTTATTTATAGGGCAGTGAGGAGAGAGGAAGCTAAATCTCAACCGTGCACATAGTAAGATCGTTAGGTCGGTCCATGAATGCACCGTCATTGTGTTTCACGTTTTAAGTCTCCTTAAAGTCTATATAATTGGACCCCTAAAATATTCTAGAACTGTTGGATATTTATACAATAAATATAATATGTGAAAAAATAATTAATTTTGATGAAGTGTCTAAGTAGTGAAATTTGTGTGGGACGTTGGGAGTTCGGGTCACATTACATGCAATGATATAAAAGTCTTTGATTGGAGGGTCTTGGGCTTTTTTTATTACAATAATTTTTTTTAATTTATTTTAACCAATTTCGAAATTATTCAATGGTTCAAACTAATCAATATCATATGACCGTTTTCAACAACCTACTACCCACAAGTCATTAAATTTTGCATATATTTCTGGATCATGAAGGATGCAGTTACATCCAGTATACCTATATAAACTCACATCTTGTTTGGCAGAAACACACTTTAAAAACGAAATTATAATTTCTCCCACGCTGAAAAATTTTTATACTCAAGTTTTTATATATTTTTCTGGAGTACACTTAAGAGTTTTAAGAAACTATTCGTGATTGCTGTACAAGTGGTTTGAGATT
>NC_036245.1:13028730-13032502 GCF_002742605.1 Olea europaea var. sylvestris | reverse complement strand
GAATGATTGAAATTAGAGATGTCAACGAATCCAGTTAAGCCGAGCCGTGAGCCAAAACTTGAGGCTCCAACTCGACTCAAGTAGAAATAATTCGAACTTTTTTTAGTCCAAGTTGAGCCGAGCTATTGCTCAACCAAAAAATATAGGCTTGACCTAGCTTTTGGCTTAGGCCTTATCAAGTTGAGCTTGCTAACTTTTTTTGTTTTATTTTTTTAAGCTTCTCATGTCACTGCAAGGAGTTACATAGCTGCTTGCAACGTTTATCTTGCAGGCTGTGTATCTATCTATAGCTTCATTTTTTTTTTAAGGTTCAGCTCATCACGAATTGAAAATGACTCGTGACATGAATCAGCTCGAGTGGCTTATTGAGCCATACGAACTGGCTCGAGCTTGGGCTGACTCCCTAAAATGGTCGACTCGAACTCTTTTCGAACAGTCACGGACGGCTAAAGCCAGCTAGTCAAATTAACAACCATAATTGTAATGTGTTACAAGGGCAGAAAAAGCTGCTGCTATTGGAAAAATCGAAAGTATGTCATTTTCTTTTGACTTCTACATAATGGAAATATAATAATTTACATATAGATAAAACTTCAAAAAGAGAGTCCAGGAATATTTTTTCTATATATAATTAAAGAGATTTTGATTCAATCATATTTCATCGAATCATTAGTATATAAATTATAATAAAAATGTACATGTAGCACAATCGTTATCATTCTCTATATACATTAGTCGTTAACTATCTCCAGCATGAATTATACATGAATAGCATTGCCCCCGGGACAGGGTTCGATTCCTGAGACATGAAATTGGACTTTTCGTGAACACTAGTGTATGAGCAAGCTTTTGTTACCTGATCTGTTTGGACACATCCCGCGATTTACCTCTTCTAAGATGCTCCAGGAAGGGGACGGTGAGAGCTCTTAAGATTGGGTATAACTTTTTATTTTTTCATTTTTTATGCATGAATAGCCTTACATATGCAAGCGTCAAAACCAATGTTTTGTTGGAAGAGGAATCATGCACCTGTGAGAAGTGGCTATAGCCGAATTGTTTTGGACGTCAATTTATCTATCCGATCCGGGCCTGCACTACTACCCATAGCTTTTATGCCCTATAGGATCATACGATCAAAGGTGATATAACCAAAAACAAAGTCCCTAACCCACTTAATAAAACTCTCCTCGTTTTCGTTTAAAATAAAACTTTTTAATTTTCACACTCATTTCTCATTACACATTTACAAAATAAAATATTTTATAGTAAATTCAAATATTTTTTTAATCACACATTTAACAAAAAATCACTATTCATAACTTCTCATTTTTTTTTTCAAAAATAACAAAAAAAAAAAAAAGGTACCAAGTCTTTAAGACCAATTGTCCAGTACGCTATCCATTTGTTGAATGGTGTCCATCATTCATTCACACTACATTTCAGAATTTTTTTTAAACAAATATTTTATTTCATCTATATATCCATAAATTCTTCATTAATTTACTATTTCATAATACATTATTTTTAATTTTTCTACAAACTCCCAATTAAAAAATGACACGCCTCGGTAAAGATCATGCGTGAATTCTCCTTGTACACCAAGGACATCTCATTTGGTGTATAGTGTTCCTCGTTGAAAATTGTCTCATCAAACTTCTCCCAAAGACAAGATAAAAAGTAAAAGAAGTTACACTTCAAAAAATATATAAGAAATTAGTTTTTATTATTATAATCAAGCATATATGAGATTACACACTAATATTAATTTATACAAAAGCTAGACACCAACCTCTCATCAAAACGATAAATACAGGCACATATTTATTATCATCATCTACTAGTGATGATTATTTATCTAGACACGCATAATATTAAGACTTATCTTCTCTTCATCTCTGCTTCAAATCCTGAATTCAAAGTTTTTGCTTCATTTGCAATTGCATGGATTGCAAGTGCAATTATCACCGCACTTGCATCCGTTCTCAGTTGCAGCAGCACCCATCTCTGACTCGGATCCCTCAAAATGTCTGAATAATTCAAACAAAGACATAAATTAATTTCATATTCCTTTGCATAAAGGAATTAAAATTGAGGTCATTAAGCAGAATATGTAGAATTCAAAATAATATACATACGTCTTCTGTGGTGCTACTCCGAGGACGACGGTCTCGGTGGTGGCAGCGGTAGCCTCCGTATAGCTCAAGTCGGTGTACATATTGCACCTGTAATTATCATAATGCATTAAAATTCATCAAATTCATGAAAAAGCAATTATCCATGAAATTTAAAAACGGAATAGCAAAATTGAAAGCAAAAATATAAATATAAATTAAAAACTCACCCTCCGCCACCATTACCACACTTGGAGCTATATCCAGAACCAGTGTTTCCTTCACAGCAAGACATTTTGTTTTGTCTGAAATTTACAAGAAGATGTGATGAGAAATTGAAGGATTGATCAAAAACCTTTATTTATAGGGCATGGAGGAGAGACGGATCTGAATCTCAACCGTACACGTAGTAAGATCGTAGGGTCCGGTCCATAACTCTAACCGCCTTATCTTGGTCATACTTATCTGTATGTCTCTCGAAAGTTCAAACTATGAGACGCCACGCCAGTATTTTCTAGAACTCCACCTCAACCCCAGATATTTTAGATGAGGCTGTGAATAAATCATTATTTATTAGCTCCTGTAATTTTTAAATTAATTGTCAATTACAACGATATATACTAAATCGATTTTTTCACGTTTCATTTATTTACAATCTCACAGAGAAATCATGTTAGCATTATGATATGTTGTTCCCAAATGGTTGTCGCCCGACTCAAAAAAAGTGTTAAAACGTGAATGGGGATGGTGTATTAAATTGCTCGATTGGCTCATCGTTGGACTCAACTCAATCCATCATGCTAGTTGACTAGTGCTTTCTTATGGGGCAAGCCAGATTATTTCGCCTAATGTGAGTTTGGCTCGTCTCACTGGCTCATCTGTTCGTAGTTTGTTAATTTTTTCGAAGTCAAACTTTTATTTCACTTTCTACTGCTAGAAGGCGGTCTTTCAAACCTGCAAACATTATAAGTCATGTTTGATATTCAATATTAGACTTGACTAAACACTATGAATGAAAATTAAAAACTTGTTTATCGAATTTTCTAGTCATGCTGTTGTGAGGAAGCGGTCACTATTACAGCATAAAATCACTATTACACATGGAAAGTCAACTATAATTGGGATAACTTAACCATTACAAACTCTTCAATTAGTGAAATGGTTGTGAGAGAGCGATCAATCAACTGAATGTATGAAAGGATTTTGTTCCAACAAAAGCCACACGATTGAAGAAGAAATAATATCTTCTAAGATCATTTTCGTCATAAAAGAATTCCTTGAATCTTTCTAGTGGTTTCAGAATCATACGAGAATTTTATAAGGACTACTTCCGAGTTTCACATTGCACACTTAATATCTTCTTTATGAATTTATGAACAGATTGAACATCTCTTACGTATCATTTTTATGTGTGAATTCTATTTAAGTAGACACTGTCCAATGGACTATGTCCCGGCCAGGCTTACTTTATACAGGAGAGCGAATGCCCAACATTAAAGCGCACACATTTTTGGATGATCCATTGGGCTTCTTCCATTAGAAAAGCTAGAACTGAGATGCACCATAAAATCATTTTTCTTCTAAATCATCGTGGATTTATGAAAGGCAAATCTTTAATTTCTCTATTTAATCCTCCTTATTTTCTTCAAGATTATGGCGGT
>NC_036245.1:13008520-13013719 GCF_002742605.1 Olea europaea var. sylvestris | reverse complement strand
AACCACATAATATTCTATAAAATAATATTACACGTATATCAAAAATTTTTCCTTCTTTTTCAATCACTCAATTTTCAAAAAGATACTATTCCACTTATTCTCATTTCTAGAAAATGGGAGCTAAACAGGGGGCTATAAATGACTCGTAATACCATAATTTATTCAACTAAGAGGTACAATTTTTTTTTCTTTTGTTTAAATCTTCAATTAAGACCATTATGAATTAGGTAGTATGGTTGTATTATTATTCTACTCACATTTCTTATTTACTATATAGGAATTAACTTTGAGTTTTGACTTATATTAGTAAGAGTTATGGGAAAGAATGGAGATTGAATATGAATTGAGGTTGGAGCTTTTGAGTTATTGAGTAGGAATCAAGTTCGATGCACAAGGATCAAGGGACAAGAATATCTTTTAGTATTGTTATGTTGATAATATTTTTTATTAAATTCGAATTTTGCATTTGAGAATTGGGATATTGTTTGCATTTTCATTTGGGATGTTGTTACTAAATTGGCTTAGTATTATATTTTTTTTTCATTGACTTTTTTTTCACAAATTTTTTTTTTCCAATTTGACGGCTGAACTTATAAAAAATAATTTATTTTCGTAGTTATTAATGAGCTGAACCGAGTTAGATCGAACCGACTTACATGGCTATGATGCGGTCATGATATGGCCAAAAAATTGATGTTTCGATAATGATTTTGGCCAAACCGACAGTTGCCAACCTTACTCAAATCTGGGTTGGTTTATAATTTTTGTTAATGATTCTAGTCACACTTCTTACTTAGTCCATGTTTGTTGTAACTCAAACGTTCGATAAAAAAAATTAAATAAAAATCAACAATAAATTTGAACTACACAATTTATGAAATTCACAACGTTTATCAACCTTTCAATCAAGCATTTCATCGACCTTAAATCAAGAAATTACTAAAAATGTGACTAATTCTACTCACTGAATTTTTGCGCTTATTGAATTTTTTCTCAAGCCTAGTCACACCTAGATGCGCTTTGTTAAAGCTTTTTTTTTTGTTTACATTTTTTTTCTTCAATTATTGAAATAATTTTTAGATTGATTTAAAAATTTAAAATAATATTAAAATAAGAAAACATCAAGCTTGACCTCTATTACACTTTTTAGAATACTGTGTAAAAGTATATGTTGAGATCTACTGTTCAATTTTTGTTGTTCAACTTGTTGTCTACTCAATTAACACATCATTTTTAGAGCCCGTTTGAGAGCGATTTTTTCACCCAAAAAATTGATTTTTTTGACCGTTGTTTCACTATTCCAATCGTCATATTTGACTTTTTCTCTTACATGTGGATCCCACTTTTCTTCTAACGGTCAAAAAATCAATTCTCAAAATCATTCCTAAACAAACTCTTAAATTAATATATCATCTCAAATTTATCCTCATTTACTAACACACCAAATTGATGAAAGGTTAATTTAAAATGCCGTGTCTTAAGAGCAGATCTCAACTCTAAAATTGTCATCTTTGACCAAAAGAAATCTTTGAGATCACAGCATTGAAGGTAGCAATTTGAAAATTTTGGTAATGCACAAAAACAGAATTTTTTAAATGAAATTCAACATTTGACTTGTTCACGAGAAGCACCAGACATCATCAATGACATACAGTTCCTAAAATTAGCAAAAGAATATTATTATTCTTCTGTATGAAGCAAAAAAAAAAAAAAAGAAAAAAAGAAAAAAAAAAAAAAACCACCAACATGAACATAATATTTGAATTTTAATAATTTTCATGTTTGTGTTTAAGGTCAAATTTGTGTACATCATCTAACATTGTAAAATGCTTCCGTGAAATATATCGACAACAAATTAAACTTTGTTAATAAATTTGGGATTGAATTTCTAGATTTACCGACACATTCAAAGCAGTTCGATTCTTAAATACCTGAACAGATATATTCATTGGTTCATCCCTCTTCTTCTAACCTGTTCCCAACATATTTAAAGTATGAAACAGCGTATGTACACGAAAATTGATTTACAAACAGGCAGACATGTTGAAATGGAAGGTGCTGAGGGATGCTAAGATGGATTTCCCAATCTAAACACTGTACTTCCTTTCATGTGGAGCCCCTACCTTAGCCCCTGTTTGATAGAATTTTTTTTTGGAATTTTGAATAGTAAATTTTGGGAGAATGTGTGATTAAAACGTAAGGAAAAATTTTGGATTTACGTGAATAATATTTTATTGTGAGAATGTGTGATTCAAAATGAATATGAGAAAGAATGGTTATCAAACAAGGACTTAATCTTCATGCTGCTAGGATCTAATTCCAAAATTTCCTTGGTCATTCTATCTGCAATACCGTGAAACATAGTGGAACCACCGCTATGTACAATCATTTCACGATAGAATTGTATGTTGTCTTCTGGATATCAGCAGCTTCCATTCCGATCATTGAAGGCTGAAAAAGAACTTCAGGGCATCAGAAATGCTCGTTCCCAAGAGTAATCTCTTGACCATCAGATAACTCTGAGTTCTTCTCAACGGAAGAGTTCATCTTGGATGTTTCCATTTCCTGCTCAAAATCGAGAGTAATGTATGCTAATTTCTCCTCCATGTCCGTAACAATTTCCTTCACAGCAGAGGTAACAAAAGAGCAGCCGTTTTCAGTGAGAATTTTTGCTCACAGGTCTTTGAGATCACGACCAGCAAGTCACGCTGAAGTATAGCATGTGGAAGAGCATAACCATCATAAATGGGGACGGTATGGCTAACACCATCTCCGAAGTCCATAACTATACCTGCAGGAGAAGCACCAGCCTATCTCTTTCCATTTAAACCGGCATGACATTACAGGCTCAGATCATTAGTATTTACTCAGAAGGCCAGGGTTACTTTATGTTGGCATATATAAGAAATAATTTTGAATCAAATCATCCGGTAAACATCATAATAACCATTATATCAGAAGCTTGTATATGTGTCCTCTGGAGAGCTTGGATCAGCACATCATTCGTTGTTCATAACTTTAAAAATCTAACTTAAAGTAAAAATGGTTTTTATCATTGGTCAAGAAATTTTTCCCAGTTTCAGATTCACATATGTTTTCCTATAAAATGACCACCTCACAAAAACTTACAATATGCCTTCAACATGTGTGCAAATTCATATTCAAAATGAATAAACTGGACATGTATTCCCACCTAATACCTACATCAAATGCACTTGATAATGCATATAAGGAGAAAAAAGTCTCTAGTTGAATCATCGCATCAAATGATAGAATATGCATCTCAAGAATAGCTTGCACAGAGTTTCTGCCCAAGTCCTATTTGCTGAATGAAAGCATGTAATACAACTAGAGAGATGATATTTTGATATTCGTCTCCCAGCCATCAATATTTCCTAATTCTAATGAAGAATACAATTAAAAAACAAATAGTTTTCTTCTGTCAGAAACTAATCTCAAGGTACCAGTCATTTTTCTTTTCATATGTATTAATCTAATTCAAATGACTCAACATGACAAATGGCTATCACAATTGCATCATATCTTAGAAAGCCAGAACTAATAGTCATCAACTGAATGACTAACCGGTTGTATGACCACTGGCATACAGAGATTAAACAGCCGGGAGAGTAACCTACATGGCAGTGAAGTTGAAGGTTTCAAACATAATCTGAGTCGTCTTATCACGATTTGCTTTGAGTAGAGAGGTTCCTCTGAGGAGAATTGGATGTTCCTCTGGAGCAACACCGAGTTTGTTATAGAATGTATGGTGCCATATCTTCTCCATTTCATTCCAGTTACAATACCATGATCAATGGTGTACTATATATCAGGGCGGCCTCGTCCTGAACATATGCATATTTCTGTCTCATGCCAACCATCATGCTTGTGTGACTTGGCCGACCAACAATGCTATGAAACACAGCCCTGGGAGCATCATCTCCAGCAAACCTAGCCTAAAAGAATATCAATTATCCATCAATATAAAATAGTTCATTGACAGGAGAGCCAAATGCATACAATGAGAAGGTAGGGATCTCACTCGAAGTTAAATCACAAGATATTTGCTAACTTCATTATTACCTAAACCATTCCAATTCCATTGTCACAAACAAAAGGTTGAATGTCTACTTACCCTCTGCCATTTATGTGGTGATCTGCCAAAAGAACAGTTACGCCATCGATCAAATCCAAAACTAAAAGCCACATTGAAGACAAACATGTTAGTTGTTCCTATCATTCTGTTGTGTGTAGGTAAATCAGTATTCATTTTGCAGTGTGGTTATATTACTTCATCGGCAAACCCCACAGTTCAAATGACCAACATCTTTCTAGTCACTCCTATACAAAGATTTACGAATTCTATGAATAATGGGAAGCTTACTTATCAAAACGCGAATTCCATTGGAAGATCAAATCATTGGTCGTGAAACCCATTCAAGAAAAGAAATAGAGATGCTCTTGATAAATCATCCATTAATATTATTGCCAGAGGTATTTTTTTAAAAAAATAAATAAAAGGAGAATCTTTCTTGCTTTTATATAGAAGTATCTCCTTTATGGACTAAGGTATCTCAAATTTGAAGAAAAGGACTCCACAGTCTTCATAGAAGCTAGTAGACGGTGAAATTGCAGTCCTGTCCGTGGATACTGCCTCAAAAAATTTCAATAAAAAGAATGTATAAAGGATAAACATAAAATAAAAGACAGTAATGCTTAAATTCTAACTAAGCAGCTCATTGGATTCATTTCCTCTCTCATTAATCATTTCATTTAAAACTGCCACACAGCTCAAAAAAGGTTAAAACCAGACTCCGAAGTCCACACCCCCAACAGTCCTGTCTCGTACCTATATAACCATCTATTTCCACTTCTACTCAAGCTTTCCCCTCTTATATTGTATAACAAAAACCAAGACTTTGCTCGTTACCTGGTTCCATCCTCTAAAACATGAAATTAGCATATTTAGATGTAGCATATAAGCAAATATGCATCCCGAAAAACAGAAACCAAAGCCCAAACAGGATTCTCTAAAAAGAATAACTCTTCACACTAATGATGTCAAAATTGGCCACACTGCAATGTCAGTACACTTGACAAACCACAAGCATTATAAAACAGATAAAAGGGGGAATTTTCTAATATCAAACTTATTAATTTCACCGCACTCATCCAAACCCATGAATTCATCAGTTTCAT
>NC_036245.1:13005079-13008420 GCF_002742605.1 Olea europaea var. sylvestris | reverse complement strand
TATAACAGGCAAACGTTCAAAATTGTCATCCCTGATCACAAACAAATAACAGCATGTCACACTTCATTCACTAAAATCAGGAAGTGATCAGATGCAATGACAGTGATAAATACAAGCCATAGATGAAGAAGTCACATATATGTCAATACAGGTCACAGAAGTCATTTAATGTAAAGAAATTCACATACGGTCAACAAATTTAGTGTTGCAGAGAATCAATTTTCAATGCAATGACATTGATCACAGAATAAACTAATTCTATTTATGGACTGTCAAGACATTTAACATATACGTCACAATCTATTTAATTCAGTGGTCACAACTAGTCACAGTTAACAGAAATATGCACCAATGTGATTGAATCACATAAACAGTCATAGATCAACACGTTCATGACTGTAAATTGAAAACAAAAATTGCACACTACCAATGGTTAATGAAAAAACACACGTCACACACTAAACAAAATATAGTTTATTCTTAACGGTGTGAAATCTCTGATTATGTTTGGATAAATGTTTCAATAGCTTTGAAAACACACGTTTCTTCAAAATCATAAGCTATACTAAGTAATTATATGCTTACCTTCGAAGTCAGATAAAAAAACTTCAATTTCTGCTTTGGGCAAATTGAATTCTTCCATACTCCAACTTCAATTTTCTCCAATTAAATGCAAATTAGCAGTATATCGACGTTATTGATCGATTGCAGAGAATGTCAGTGAAATTTTCATGATGTTTGGAGAGTTTTTGGTGAATCTGTTGTTTAGAGAGAGAGTTTTTGTGGAACCCATTTTGTAGAGAGAGAAAATCTCGTTTGATTATGGTTGGAAAATAAAAAATATCTTTAATTATGGTATATTAGTAATTTGTAGGAGATTATAATTTTTTATCCAAATTTAGTGTATATAACATTATATTTTTATATATTTAATAATTTCAATTATCACCTGGTTTATGAAAGTTTTTAAGGACTTTGTTAATTGTGAAGCATGTTTTTATAAAAATAGTAGTTATGTGGTTATCCCAAACAAAAACCATACCAAGTGACCCCACTTAATCAATAAGTTTATGAAAATTCTCAACAATAACACTCAAATGAGCAGTTAACGATTGACAGCATACTTCAAATTAATTTTTTTCGTAAACTCTCATGCACAACAGTAATTCTGTTGTCTTCTTAGTGTTATCTGTACCAATTCAAAAAATGCGAAAAAAGGTATTACAAATAAAATCAAAACAAAACCTTTAAAATAGTTATCTGTCCATCTTGGTGTTGTTTGTGTCACTTCCACATAAGTTTAAAGCCCAATTTGTTGGAGGATTTTTCCTTTTCCTTTAAAAAAAATAAAATAAAATAAAAAATATTTTCCTGCGTCATTTCATAAGAAAAATTGGTAATAACATTCTTCAGTTTAAAATTTTTTTTTTCATTGATTATTTCAGGGTGGCAATTTCCATACAAGATTTTTCTTCATATTTTTTGCAAGCAAAACAACTATTGTCGTGTTTTGATATATTTCAACAGCATAACACAAATTAAAGAACAAAAAGACGTTAAATTTAAGCGGAACTTACATCGACACATGTTTTTTAAGTTTTTAATTCAAAAATCAAATTTCAAAATTTTTTATTCAAAAATCAAGTTATGATTCAAATTTTTAATATTAATAATAATATCATAAAATTGAATTAATTTACATACCCACCACACTAGATTTCATTTCAAACCCTGATCATTTTCTCCTCTACCTTCTCAGTTCTTTCTCTTTATCACAAAGCATCATTGAAGAAAAGTCGGCTCACGACAGTGTCACTCTGAAGCAACAATTGGCACCTACGCGCATCGGCACTATTCAACGACGATGATCTACTAAAGTGCAGCCATTACACAGTGGCACATTAGGTGATGATGATCTGTCGCAGCAGCAGTCATTGCACAACAGTAGATCAGGGGCTAATGATCTGAACGCTATGGCGACATCGTTATCCACAAGGTTTGTTTTTGAGTTGTATCTTTTTGGTCTGCTTCTTAGTTGATGTTTTGTGTAGATTTTTGGTCATTGATGGTGGTTTGTAGATGGTGATGGTCGTGCAAGTGATGGCAGGGTCACGCTACAACACTTCGCCTTGTGGCGATATGTACCATGGAGGCATCGGAGCCTCTATACCCGGAGGCACAACAGTTGCGTAGTGCCATACGACGATTTGTCAATCACAAATCTCTACACGCAGCAACAATACGAAATTTTCTCCAATTTGTGGTGTTTCTCTGGCATGATTTGGCTATGATTTTTGTTGGTGGCGGTAGTGATGGATCTAGTAGTCGTGGTAGGGTTTGCTGGATTGACTGCGAATCTGAAGTATTGACTAATTATTTAAAATTGTGACCAACAAATAATTTTTGACCTAAAAATTTGAATTATAATTTATAAAATTTATAATTTGTGATTGATAAATAAATTGTGACCAATTAATTTTATAATTTGTGATTGACCTATGAATTTTTTTTATTTGTAATCGTGAAATAATTTGTAACTAATTAATTTGATAATATAATACTAATAAATAAGTTGTGATTTATAAGTACATACTATGACTATTAATAGTATAATTACGTTCTTAATATATTTAATTAATAAAATGTTTTTAATTATTTATTTATTACCTGAAATTTGAAGTGGCCCATAATTAATACTTGAACTGTGAAATTTTCCCGAAATTTAATCCCTTGTTTCAACGCAATTCTTAAAAAAAAATTAAATAATAATAATAATAATAATCTAACTAATTTATTTCAACTATAAAAAAATCACTTTAAAATATTAGTAATAGTAAGAAAAATTCACTTACCTTTTTATAACTTAATATTGCTGGTTGTATTTCTCACAAGAAATTCAGATTATTAACTTGTATAAATTATAATCGGTCAGTATCAAATAATCTCTTTTTTTTTAACCCTGAAATAAAGGATAAATTCATTTTCAACGAAACGTTTACCCAATAAAATAATTTTACTTGAAAATCCATTTTTTCCCCAATTTTCAAACAACGCATAATTCCAATAAAAAAACTTTTTACGAGATATATCTTCATAAATTGGGGCTCAAACACAGATTTAGTTTACTGTCATAGTGTAATATTGTTCGGTCCAATTGACCGAACATTTACAAATATTAGAAGAGATTAGATAAGACTAAATGATGTAGTTAGCATTAACAACCACTACGAATCGATGATGCTCGTGAATCTCATATACAAAAATGTCGTAATTTCTTTTCATTGCTTAAATTTGCCTGTTTTGATAACATTTAAAGCAGAGTTTTTAAGTAATATTGACCT
>NC_036245.1:12993714-13004573 GCF_002742605.1 Olea europaea var. sylvestris | reverse complement strand
AAAAATGTCGTAATTTCTTTTCATTGCTTAAATTTGCCTGTTTTGATAACATTTAAAGCAGAGTTTTTAAGTAATATTGACCTCCAATTGCGGGAATAAAAATATTCTAAAAGGAGATCGTTCCTCTAGTGCATGCTTAGCATAAGCAATTAGACAAAACCTTGACAAGATACATAAACAAGATTTTAATTTCGTTTTTCTTTTTAATAATTTCATTACAATCCATGTAACAAATTACGCCACTAAGGACCCATTTGATATGATTTTTAAAAAGTCAAAAAATGCTTCTGAGACTGAAAAATTACTTATGAACATATTCTGATAATTTTCTAAAGTTCTTTATCTGACTAGAAGAGTTTTTAAAGGAAAATAGATTTAAGATAACTTTCTCAACAAACTCTTCTAAAGAAGTAGAAACCCTATCAAATAGACATTTAAGCCACATAGATTCATACTAGCTTTGGACAAATTTTTAACTTTTTTGGGTTCGTACTATTCGAGTAATTGTACAATATATTAAAATCTAATTAAAATACAATTTCGATAGTTTCCATTATAGGTAGATGCTACCACGACTCCCATAAAATGATGCAACATCACAAATTTTGTCACTTGTGTACATCAAAGTGCATTCGCAAACTATGCCTGGTTTTAATGTGGTAAAATAGGCTAGTTCTAGCTTACAAAAATGTCGAGGAGAACAAAGAAAAACGCAAGGAATAACAAAAATTTCACAATAATGCAGTGGTTAAGAGGACAAATAAATGATAAACCATGATAAGGGCATCTTAAGCTCTATGTAGCATCAGGATAAAGAATGAAAGGGAAAGTGGGAACCCATTTTTCGTGGCCTTTGAGTAGGAAGAATATCAAAATTCTTGACTTGAGAATACGCCAACAACAGCTTTACTTTGAGTTAAGATTCTCAAATTCCATGTTCCTCAGAATATCACTTTTCTCCCCCACCCCCACCCCCACCCCAACCGCCAAAGAAAGAAAAGAAAAGAAAAGTGAGAAAGCTATAATCTATTAGGAATAGCATTCCTTGGTAACTTTTCTTTCTATAATTCAGCCAATACAATCTGATGTAGACAAGAAACCACAGCCAATTAGTGTTATGCATGAGTACTAGCTAATGATTGAATTGCTCACAAATTGATTCTCAAATGCTACTCTATTAAGATTCTTTTATATGAAATTATCTAATCAAACACAAGAGCATACATAAAAAAAGAGTAAGGCTTAAGTACAAACAGAGTAACAGCCCATGTTCTCTCTCTTCTTACACTACACATATACAAGGAAAAAGATTGGGTGCATGTTTTATTGAGGTCAAACTTCAATTTTTAACTAGCTATTTAATGAGATCAACAACTTTTACCAACTTTTCAACCACACGTCATCAACTTTTATCAAAATCTGCTAAAAATTTTATTAAAATATTTGTCAAACAACCCCTAGAAATGAAGAGGTATAGCCAAGTGATGCACGTACCGTACACTTAAACAGAGGAACAGTTATGGGAACATCAAGGAAAGACAACTAAATCTGCCATTTCTGAAGATCATTGGATCCTACAAAGACACTTGAAATGGAAGGTTAATGAATAGTTTTCTATATATGGCTGTATAGCCTGTCCAAAGATTGGTGTGTTATAGTGTAAAAGTGAAAATGTCAAAAATGGGCAAGCAATTACAGTTAATCCAATTTCATGGTACAACTCATATGGTCAATCAATATTCCCATCTGGTCTGGAATTGTAGTGGTATTAGTTAAGGTGACATATATAGGCACTTAAACAAACTGCGTGCAAAAATAAGCAGAACAAACTGCGTGCAAGGAGGAATGATTTGTTCCTGGATTGGGAAATAGTTTCATCATTTCAACCTGACTTGAATGGGGGAAGAGAAGAAAACAAGAAAGAAACATAAACAACAAAAGAGAAAAAATCCTTTGATACACCCTCGCCCTCACCAAAGAAAAAACAACCACACAGACAGAGAGAAAAAGATATGAAGAATATGAAAAATTAGTTATTTCTTTTGCCTTTTCGTACAAAAACTTACAAGTAGGTATATATTTATTTACATCCTACAACACAATTATACATGTTTATGCAATTGCAAAGCACTAGGAAATACTTAATAAGTTATATTGGACCCTTAATACTCCAATTGGCTAGATGATATGACACAAATATTAGTTAATCCCACCAGAAGTCGTTTAGCCCCCGTCTGGTTTAGCTAAAAACCAAATTTTTAGAAATTTTGATAAAAATTGATGAAATATGTAATTCGAAAGTTGAAAAAAATCGTAAGTTTCGTGAAATGTGTAGTTGAAGATGAGGTTGAGAAATAATGTGTTTTAGAAAACTTTGGGGGGGGGGGGGGGGGGGGGGGGGGGAGGAGGGGGGGTCGGGTTGGTTCAGAAGTTACATTCAACAATGCTAGTTAATGATGTAGCTTGAGAAGCACCACATCATTCCCCATATGCAGTGCAGTCCTATCCACAAGCCAGCAAAACTATTTAGGAATTTAACTTTAACCCGTTTACATAAAGGGTTCAATAGATTCCTCCAAACTGCATAAAATAACCTATCAGAATCAAATGATCTTTCCTGAAAAGTCCAACTGGAACTAATGCACAGGGACAGCACTTCATATATGCCATATTTACAAGTCATTAATTGTTATTTACCATATTAATTCTCCGTTTTAGTGGATTATCAATGGGTTGGCAAACGTAGTCAATATTGTTTAACCAAACTTCTTCTATATCAGCGATTAATCATGTCGTCATAGTTCACTATATCTTTTATGTGCATTCAAGCATAATTTTTGCTTTTTATCTTGAAACAAGATCTATAATTGTAGCATAGGTATGAAATAAGACTCACCCCTAATGATGATAAGGTAAAGATGTAAAGTTAAATCCAAGATGAGTGTGCCATGTACATGAGATAGACTTATGTTCTAGCCATTCACCACGAGCATGCAAAAACACACATTAATTGAGGTTTGCAAATAGAGAATACACGTTTAGGAACAGATTTAAAAACTGAAGTCCAATATAATAAACTTAAATGCTAGACCCCGCAAATTTACAGAGAACAATAGAGGAATCTATTTATATTTATATCATAAGGTGACAATTGACGCATCTCTTGAACACCTCATCTAAAAGTTGAAGCTATTAGAGAGAAAAAAAAAATTTATTTAAGTTATGCCTTCAACATGCCCATCAAGTGGAGATCAGATCCAAGTTTTCATCAAAGGTCTGATAAGCACACAATATTCATAAATAGGTGGTAAGGAAATTTAACCTGAGGACCTTCGCATTCACCAATATCAATTTGAACCTATGCGCGTAAAAAGCTTGAGATGTTAGAGAGATAATTTGTTATATCTACAAAAGTATCCTGAATTACACCTATGTCCCTGAAATCCACAAACAATAGAGATTAGAAAAGGCAATAATTAACAGCAAAATAAAAAATCTAGATTCATTTCCAAGTATCTACAAAGCTAATTGCAGTCTCAAGTCAAGGGGAAAGCAAGTGGTCCTCTTCTGGCTATGAATTGTTAGCTTTGTATTAGATGCAAGTATAGAAGTAAGTACAATACTTTATTTTCCTTTTGAAGGGTCCCAATTCTTTATACCGTTAGAAGAATTTTAAAGATCTCACTGGGACCTCTCTTCTCCCTTTATTAATTCCTTCTAGGCTGAATAAGTACCAAACTTACTGAAGGAGACAAAAAGGAATGTATTCATTATGCCATTCCTGGCCTTCAAACAAAGCCATGAAGAAGCATTTATTCCCCCCTTTTAAAAAGAATCACTCAAAATGTTTTCAGAAGACTTAAAAAGATAAATACTAAGACAACAAGAAGAATGTGCATGATGAATCCAGTGACTGTACATCAATAGTGAAATAGGTGCAGCCATGTACTATGTGTTACAGTGAGATGCTTAAGAAAGAAAGCAAGTGTCCATGAAAAAAATTCATCACTAACATAAAGAATCTCTAGCCTGTATGAAAAAGGTAAAATCTCACACGCAGGTACAAGCGTGTGTTTGTGTCTAGGAGAGACACAGGAAAAATAAACAATCCAATCACCACATTTCTCTAAGGCTGCCATTAAATACAGGGTCCAGAAAAGAAAACAATGAATACGCCAAGACTGTTTGAGGTAATATTATAGTATTATACAAAGAAATTAGCACCAAATTTGAATCAAGTCTGCAATCCAAATAGCTAAGATCTTTTTGTATATCAGACTAGAGATCAAAATGAAAGGACATCCATATCTAAGGAATTGCCCCGTCGCCTAACTATTAGTACATGGCTTGGCTGTGACCAAATTAAACAAAAATAGGGGAATCTAAAAGGGAAGAATATTTGTCAAATGTTACCCAAACTTGGCCTTCCAAAAATCCAAAGATGAAGCACCTATTCACCATCTCACTACCTTCTTTTCTGTGTACGTACCTAATGCTAAGTTACATTCCAGTCAACAGAATCTTCCTTGGTAAGAAAAAGGATTTGAAGGTTTCAAAACATAGTCTATAGTGGGTTCCTCCAATAAACATGAGAAAAAAAATCCACCATTCATTCTGGGAATAAGGTTCCTAAACTTTGCCAAATAACAAATATAAATTCACAGGAAAAGGTAGACTGAGGTGGATCTATTCTTGTACCTATTGTAAGGTGTCAAGTTTGTCAAGATTCATAGTGCATAAGAATTTTAAGTGGGTAGTGCAGCTGTCGGAGCATGGAAAGGGAAGTTGCATGAGAGGGGACCCACAGATGTGTGAGATTGGAAGAGCAAGATCTCTTTTCGAGTCGCTGTGAAGATTGGATTGGATCAAATGTTTTGTTGGCCCTGTCCGATATTCTTTGCCTCACTTGTAACCCCACCTCTTATTTACTTATAAGACATCCCTGAGCACAACTTTAGAACGTGGGAGTTGATCAAAGAAAACAAGAAATAGATAAGGGCTGTAGTAGACAACTTCTATTTACCGAAGTATCAGGAATGCAGAATTACAATGTGCAGAATCATAATTCTCATACAAGAGTGATAGCAGATTGAAAACAGGAGCCTTTTATCATTTCAGGTACAAATATTATTTGTTCACAATCACATAGATATTATATTTTTGGCTCTTAATATGAAGCTAATTTATTGCGAATCACATGATGAAGACAAAATGTATCACCACCACCACCAAGGAAAAAACCTTCATCCTTCTTCAAGAATGTTCACTCCACCTGAAAGGCAATTGTTCCACCAAGGTGCAAATGGCACCGGAGATTCAGGACTTGTACTTTCCACTGATGCCAAGCCAAGACTGAAATGGACTCTGGACCTTCATGAGCAGTTCATAGAGGCAGTTAATCAACTTGGTGGAGCAGACAGTAAGTGAATACATGTCTAGCAAATGATGCCCCAATAAAGTGCTACTGTATTCAGTTATCAATATGATTTCTTCTGTTGCAGAAGCTACTCCAAAATCAGTCTTGAAACTCATGGGAATTCAAGGACTAACCTTGTACCACTTGAAGAGTCACCTTCAGGTAAATTCTTCATTGCCAGATATTAAATTAGACTTCTGCACAAGAAAAAATAGACTTTCCAGTTTGATCACCTTCAATATTAACTAATTCTATGAGCAACTTAAAGTTCCAATTAAACCATTTCAAAGAAGCAGACAGATATAAACAGTCTTACATCACACAATCCCTACTTTGAATCCCACAAAACTCTCAAGAAAGTTACTAAAATGAAGCAATAGTTAACTATGAAACCTTCTGTCTTAATGACAGGAAAAGAAGTACTTTGAGCATATGTAGATATGCATGTATTCTTTCACTCAGCATGATTGTGTGTCTCATTTATAAACATATAGATAAAACCAGTTCTCAACCTTCTATATTCTCTGTTGTCAGAAATACAGACTCAGTAAAAACCTCCAAGGACAAGCTAATACTGGGATTGACAAAGCTGGTAACAAATCCGGTAACTACAAAAAAAACTGTTAAAAGATTATAGCTATTAATAAGAAAAGTGTATATAAAATCAATGAGTTAATTATGGTTGCAGCAACAGGAGAAAGGATGCCTGAAGCAAATGGAACTCAAACGAGTCATCTAAGCATGGCCAACCAAACAAATAAGTACGAAAAGCCTTGTTTTTTCTTTGGTAACTCATATATTTAAAGGTGATTCAACTGACAATGTTGTAACTGTGCTGCCTTATTTCAGAAATTTACCTTTAAGTGAAGCAATACAAATGCAAATTGAAACACAAAGAAGGCTACATGAGCAGCTTGAGGTAAAAAATGAAAGAACTAACTTTTTCCATGCATGAAGCAATAGCAAGTGCCTTTAACATAATGGATATAAAAAATTGCGCATGCAACAAAAATCAAGTGCTAATCCTTTGTGATACACTTTGAATTCTGAAATAAATTGTTGCTTCTGGAAGTATTATTGGAGCTTGGAGTATTGTAATGGTTAAAGGATCAAAGTTTGCTGAAAAGATGCACAAAACCAAATTATTCCTCGAGGCAAATTTTTGACTCATTTTGGATTATGATTACAAGTTTGACCTCTTCCGGAAATGAAACTTTTTACAATTGTTGAAATTTCATCACATTTCCAACAATTAAAGTTTGAACAAGCAAAATGTTACTAGGTGATGAAATCATTCTGAGTTTTTCAGCTGCCATTATAACAAGGTATACTTTCCATGCATAGGTACAACGCCATTTACAGCTCCGGATTGAGGCTCAAGGTAAATATTTACAGTCCGTACTAGAGAAAGCACAGGAAACTCTTGGAAGACAGAACTTGGGAACTATTGCTCTAGAGGCTGCCAAGGTTGAGTTATCTGATTTGGTGTCCAAAGTATCCACACAATGCCTGAATTCTGCATTTTCTGGGACGCAAGAATTGTCGGATTTATGCCTTGAGCAAACACAATTGAAGCCAAATGATGGTCCAATCGATAGATGCTTAACCTACAATGAAGGTTCTATGAGGGACCAAGAACTGTACATTAATCAAATGGGGTTGAAATCTTTGAAATTTAGAGCCCCAACCAAGTCGAGGGAGGATGGCAATGAATCCAAGCATCAGGATACTGAACTCATGTGGTGCGAAGACCTGACAGAGAGCAGAAAGTTTCTTTCCGCTATGGATGACAATATTGGAAAGTCATTTTCTACAGGAAAAAAATCCAGCAATTTATCAATGAGCATTGGACTTCAGGGAGGAAAATGGAACAGCAGCAGCAACTATTCAGAGGAAAGATATAAAGGAACAACTCCGGAGGTTATATTTTTTGACCAGGATACTCATAGAAATGATTCAGTTGAGCTAGAGAAGCAGAAGACATCACCAAAGTTTCAACTGCCTTACTTTTCAACCAAACTGGACCTGAACACAGAGGATGAAAATGATACTTCTTCAAGTTGCAAGCAATTAGATTTAAATGGATTCAGCTGGAGCTAAAAAACTCTGTTTGAGCGACAACTTGTTTTCTGATTTTCATGTTAAAGAAAGTTTGACTTCGTAACAGACACCTGGTGCTCCCATTTTCTTCGTATAATCAAAGACAGTTTTAGAGAAATGATAATGCCATGGAGTAGATTTCTTCATAAAACGCAAGATCTAAAACAAGCATAAACCAATACTTTCCCAGCGCACATGCGTAGACACCAGATGGACATTCCATGTTCTTTAAATCCAAAACATCAATAGGTGCATTAGTTGAATTCTACATTCAAAAGTTTGTTTATAAGAATCCAATCTAGCACTTGAAATAGATCCTAAGGTCAGCTAGATAAAGGTACAAGATACTAATTGATGATACTATGAGAACTATTCCAACTCCATCGACAGCAGCCCTAGACCATTCTAGTGCCTGCTATCTCCCTCACTGCCACTCCAACGCCGAGTCAGAGACATGTAAGAGAAAAATAATATATGAATTAAATGTAAAAAGGCTGAGAATGTAGAGAGTTTAATGTCCATACATGGGGCACCAGAGGCTCCATTATTGGTAACGTGCATCAAGGTTGATTCGTTCGGATAGGTTTCCTTATCCGTTCTTACGAATGCGGAGAGAATATAGGAAGCGGTCTCTTCACACCGTGACCATTATGACACCTGTACGAGTGATTGACTAAGTTCAAGGTGCTAATCAACTCAACTTTGAGTGATATTGCACCTCTCCTTCAGGTCATTGACTGCGACTTCGCTCATGACTTCAACCATTGCTTTTAGAGTGATGGTTGACCAACTCGCCTAGACTATTGTCTGGCATCATGGTGGAGCTCGGTGATGTTCTTTGGTCGACCTGGATCATAGTCAAATAGGATGCATACTCTTCCACAAACCAGACTTGACCTATAAACCTCCTGCACTGACCGTGGGGCCTTTAAGTGCCCTGTAGCTATCACTGTTGAAGAAGAAGTAAAAAACATATACATATTTAAATAGAGAACAAATTCATTAGGCAGTGCAAAATTTTGTGAGATCAGAGAATGGTGCAGAATTAGCAAGCCTAAGCATAAAGTTTCAATTTAAGGTGTAAAGATGTATTCAAAAGAAGAAATCAGAATCACGGTTACCATAAATCAATCAAATATCAGAACGCTAACTTTTTCATATTCATATAACTTATAGTATTCAATAAAAAAATAATGGAAGACGAAATAAAGACTTAGCAGCATTTCTGAAATATGTGATGTTTTCTCTTTCTGCAGTCAATCAAGCTTTAGCAATCCACCAAAGCGCCTTCAAATCAAATGTCTGAAATAAAATCCGTGATCAATCAGAATAAAGCATTAGTCCAGTTGATTCCTCAGCGATTAACCCGAGAAAGTAAAAAATTCATTGCCCAAATGCTTTTGGACAGAAACAATCAAATAACAGCAGAAATTTCTACTGTAAACACAGCTACAATCGCTCGCTGTCACTGTAGTACGCGAAATGCGTGTATAAACAACGTCTGGTTACTATAGCTAGGTTTTGTTCATCAGCGGTAGTAATTCACCATTGTTTGCCTGAGAATTGCTCCGTGAAAAATTTTTAGAGGGAAATGATGGGCCCTACTAATTTGTGATGAATTCATCCCTGGAAACCCAGATAAACTTTTACGTACCAACTCTGGACTGGGTTATGATTGGGCTAATAGCTAACTTCAACTGGGCAGGAACAGGCCCAAGATGTTTCTCATCAGATGACCTGAATAAAGTTAAGAAAAATTATCTGATATCTATGCGCATAAGGTCATCGATCTCTGTGGATTATGATATAAAAATAGGGAAAAAAAATCATAATTGCATATGAAATCTGAAATATTTCAAGTAATACTGCAAAAATCATAAATTACAAAATCTACTACACCCTCCACAAAATATCATCAAAACTACTACAAGGGAAACTTTCCTCGATTAACCCAAAGTAGCTGAAATTCTTGAATGGACTGATATCAAGGAAACTATTTACTCGTTTGCTGCAGTTATGGGAATTCAAAATTCAATTGGTTCTCAACCTTAGATAATTGTGAATAGATGATTACTTATGACTCTTCATCTGCCATTCGTGATATATTGAAGGCGAGAGACTCTAATTTCTTACAATTGAATCTTTTTATTGTGCTAATCTCAGAATACATAAGAATTTTCCACAATCAATCGAGTAAAATTTATTTTGGTTTTGTATTAACTTGTTATCATCTTTGCATATGAGATTACAGATTGTGATTAGATGTTTCAGCATATATTTGTTACTTGAAATTTATATCAAGCTGTGTTCTGGAATTGATTTCACCCCAATTGCTATCTGAATATGAAACTTTCACACATTATAATTGATGTTAGGAAACATATCATTGCAATCAAGACTATTGTTGAAATTTATTGGGTTTTATATTGAGAGAACACAATTCTCGTGGAACAACTTGCATATATTTTTTTTATGAATCCATGTCTAAATATGAATTAGTTGCAACCTATCTTGACTATGGAGAAACAAATTTGTTGCAGTGTCGATAATGTGTTTGTCAAACATTTAGGTAGTTTGAGTAGCTTCTACTCGGATCACTTTATGATATGTGAAGTTTTCGTCACAATTTATTCTGTTGTCTGAGAAAGAGGGTAATGAAACCTTCATATTTTTCGAACAGATGATCATTTTTGAATTACTTATAATGGGAAGCATGCAGTGCAGATACTTTATATTTCCACTTGATTTTCCTAAAGGAGTGTTATTTGGCATCGTACTTGGATGTGTCGTTCCTCTTGGTGATCGTGCACAATGAGAGGTCGACAATTGCCGAGCATGTAATAAAATATTTCCTCCTAAATCCAAGAGGCAACTAGGCTAGCCTAAAAAGACTTGGAGACGGACTAGGATGGAGTGATTAAAAGCAACCATATGTGGAATGTGTGGCAGGAGGGGACAAAACAGGTGAACCTATAAGCAAAAACTCCCACTTTGTCATATAGGCAAGCGTAAATGAGGTTAGGCGGTATGACTTAAATACTAAGATGTGTGACATTGCGCTTCACATCACCTAACGTTATGATGTAGTGAAATTGTTATCTTGCATTTGTAAATATAGTATTCTCACATCATATGTGTTTGGGAATACATTAGGGGGTGTTCTCTTTGTGTTTCAGTTTTGTGTTTTGAGTTTTGAATTCATTTTGAGTTTTGTATTTTGAGTGTTTGTTTTGAAATTGTTGAAAATGCGTTCTTTTTGTTAGTTTCTCAAAACAAAAAAAAAATAATTTTTTTTTTTAAATTTTGAGAATCACCACAACACCACCTCAAAACACAAAAAAAA
>NC_036245.1:12979681-12993469 GCF_002742605.1 Olea europaea var. sylvestris | reverse complement strand
GTTTTGTGTTTTCTTCACAAATTTTTTTTTGTTTTCGAAAATTCGTTTTCGAAAACGGGAAAGAGAACACGTTTTCACCGTTTTGAAAAATCGAAAACAGAAAACGACCCGAAAACGGTAAAGAGAACAGGGCCTTAGTTTTCCGGTTGAATTATCTTTCTATTTAATAATGAAAGTAGATTTACATATATTTGGCCTATACTCTTGTTGTTGATGTTTTTCAAATTGTGAATGAAGATGCAAATTATTGCCATATTAATGTTCATTTTCCAGATTTTTGCTCTGCAAAATTCATGTGCTGTTTTTAAGCATGTTGAATAACAGATTCACATTAAATCCCGTGCGCTGTAAGCCTTCATAACTATATTGCATGGATAATTTATGTGGCAAAATTTATGTGTGGAAATTATGAGTAATTCTGAATTGAAACAGTTTTGATAAATAAATTAGAAGTTGAGCATCAATACTTTATAAGAAAACTTCAACATAATCAAAACAGAATCATTAGATCCTTTCAAAATAGAACTATTATATTAACTTAAAGGCTCCAAGATGTTGTGATGAGAACCCACTACTTCACTAATTCAACTGTACGGCTATACCCAGTTTAGTCATTCAGAAGTTAAGTGTTGAGGAGTGGGAGAGGTCAACATCATATTTTAATAATGGGATGTAATTTATAACGTCTTTTTCACATTTTTAATCAATCCAAATAACGCAGTTAGAGAAGTTATGGAAAATGCATCAAATCGTGAAATCTAACACGCTTTATAAACATAAAGAACGCCTACAATTAGAGACGTGCAATCCACATTATATCATAATGGCATGGTCATCTGAAAAGATAGATGGATTAAATAGAGGACAGCCATACGCACACCGATTTGGGCATGTCACATTATGGATTTCGAAAAAATATATAAGGGGGGAAAACACTAAAAGTAATCAGGAGAACTAATTACATCCTTGCATTTGGGTTGTACAACTTGAGCAAATTAGTTGATAGAGTTTGATCAAGGTTTAGGGATGAGTGAAATGATGTAAATTGTTGTAATGGGTAACGTAGATAAGCACAACACATTCATGCATGTAATATGGAATGTAAATGGGGATTACTTACATGATCTGGTTGGCAGAAACAGATATGTCGTGGGAAAAAGGATAATGTAATGTGTCATGTACATAATTTAAATTATATATATATATATAGGGAGGGAGAGAGAGAGACGTTATTGGTGGTGTTTTCGTACATATTTGTAATCATTTGAAGAAAAAACACAAATTAACTATGGGCTTTGAGGTGTAATAGTTTTATTTTTTCACTTTGTAACGTGTTAGTAGTAACGCTACCACAAAAAATTTAACAACCATGAATTATGTTAACATGGACAAAAAATGGTAGTCTTTGTTCTCGTGGTCATCATGGAACGTAGGAGTGTAAAATTACACAACAAATCAAAGAAAAACATGAAACTTGGAATAACTGGTTGTCGTTGTGAGAATTGACAAGAAATTTCTTTTTTAAAGAGCTGCATATACAGGCTAAGTGCGAATAATTCCAGAATAGGATTACTTTATACTAAATATGTGAGACAACAACTCACCTTCTTTTGTTTGTCCATGGTGGGACCCATAGATAAGCGGCGACTAGAAATATCGATGATTAGGGGGTGCCATTATTCAACAGAATTGTCTGATTATAGACTGTATTATTTCATATTTACTTGCTAAACTTTCCTCGAGTTGTGCTTCTCTAATCCTTCAACAGGGTTTTTATATTCATTGATAAAAACACCATTCTCTTCAATATTCAATTATAAAGATCATTTATTTGATACTCAGAATATGGATTTCACAATATGAGGTTTGAAGGTGAGTGATCCATGGGATAATTTGTGATTTTCTGGATTAGTGGATTTGGAATTTTGATTTTGGTCAAAGATGGTTATCTAGATTTGGGGATTTTCCATGGTAAAAGACAATAATTTGGGGATTTTCAACATTATTTGTGTAAATAGATTGGCTTGTTTGGTGGAGTGATATAAGCTGTCAAATTAATAAATATAGTATAAGTTGTTTTTTGTTTTTCATTTTTTACTTTATGAAATGCAGTAATAATAATATAAAAAAAGTAGGAATTTATTATATGAATTATTATTTTAAAATGAGTAATACATGTAATTTCCTCATAAAAATATATTTTAACTTTATCGAACCTTTGATTGGCCTCTATAGGATCACAACATATCATAATCAATAAAAAAAAAAATGGTAAAATGGAATGTGGAATTCAGCGGTTGGTGAGGGAATTGGACCAAGGACGGAGAATTTGGTTTCGACCTTGAACTAGACTAGGGCGAACACGAGAAATAAGGTTATTTTGGTCCCACCATGCATCTTGAAAATTTTTGGTTTATAGATGGTATGAATAATGTCGCCATGTCCTGTTGTTATAAGTCTCACATTCTTTAATAATTGCACATAAAGCTCAATTTGATTTCCTCAACCAACCGAGATTTTATATATCCACTCAAGTCCTAGAGGAATAGTTTGTCAACTATAATATAAGAAATTCACTTAGAGTTCAGAGTAATACTCAAACTATTCAAAAGATTCACCTCGATTTGAGAGCCAAACAAATTTCACAAAATTCTAATTATCTAGAAGCGAGAAATGCAAATCTTCTCTAACCATGATTGATGCACAATTAACAAGGACTTTACAACAGTACTTTAGAATTATATCGGTCAATGAGTCTAAAAACACGCACCCAAAAAAGCAGGAGGGGAAATCAAAATTCTGTTAGGTGGTGGCCGCCCAATATTACGGTGACAAGCGTCTTGATCCTCCGTGCCATATCGGCCGATAGTGGCCCAGGAGGAAAAACAACGTTGCACCCAAGTAGATGCAAACGAAGTTGGTGAAAATGTAGTGCTCTTTTTTAGTGTGGGTGGCAAAGTAGATAGTGACTTTTGGGGATTTAATGAGAAGGGAATCTTTGTTCCATCTCAATGTCTGCCTTGCGTGTTGCTTTTATACTTTTCAACCTTGCTTGGTTGAAATTATATAAATTGTAAATAATGGAGTTATAATATTAATTAAATTTCTCCTCTGTTGGCTTCTCACGGCAACTCCAACCCTTCTACAATTTTACCATTTTCCATCAAATTTCACCATTTTTCACCAAAATTACCACTCCAACCCAACACCAAATCTTGCATCATTTTGGTGCAAAATGGTGTAAGTGAATAGTGTTGCACTATTTTCCATCCAATTTCACCATTTTTCACCAAAACACCACTCCAACCCAACACCAAATGAAAAAGCTCAGTGTACAGAGGCATTTTTACCAATGTTTTATAGGGCCCCTCACTGTGTAGGGACCCCACATGTATTAAAAAAAAATATTACGTGAGCCCCACATATTATGTGTGCCCTGGCACAGGGACCTGTACGCCTAGCAGGGTTCAACACCAAATCTTGCACCATTTTGGTGCAAAATAGTGCAAGTGAATAATATTGCATGGCCAATACCAAATCTTGCACCATTTTGCACCAAATGTGATAAAAGTCCATTTTGCCCTTTTTTCATGTATGATCAAGTTGATATGAAGGGTATTTGTATCATTTTACATCATACATAAATTTTAATTCATAATAATAATAATAATAATATTGATGATCATCATTTGTAATAAATTTTAATCGCGTAATTAATAATAATAGATGAACGAATTAAAATAAAAGTACTCAAAACGAAATGCATTAATTGAACATTTATCGTATCAATATATGAATTCTAATAATTAAATTAAACACTAGGTCGACTTCTCCATACCATAATTTCAAGATTTATATTTTCTTAGTTGTGGTATTTTTATTAATTTTACTATATTTTTAAATATATTAAATAATTTCATATTTTCATTAAAAAAAATGTAACTATGTATGTAATAATTTATATAGTAGTAAATCGAATAAATAAATAATTTTTTTAGTTATATAAATTGTTAAAAATAAGAGAAATGAAGAAAATGACTAAATACTGTTCATTTGATGCAATTTCTGGTGTAATAGATTGGAGATATTTTTACTTTGATACAAAATTTGATGTAAAATAGTGCAAATTTTAGTGTAGGATTGGATGTGTTCTTAATAGGATATCCCTTCCCTTATATCAGACATGCGTATTGATAACATCACACGGCACTAAGCAACCCATTTGAGCAAACAAATTTAAAATGCCTTAATACAGCAAGTGGAGTACCCTCTCTTTTCTCCTTTCTGGTCAAATAAAGCCAAGCCTTGTCAAATCACCCATGGTTGGCTGCCTTGTACTGGTACAAGTACAATTCTGTTGATTACAACAAATACCTAGCTAATGATAAGTTTTCATCAAGAAAACGTTTCCTTTTTGACTTTTATTTTGTGAAATTACAATTTTTTTAAAAAAAAATTTAGAATTTTTTATAAATGACTTGTAATCTATAGATTAAATGAATTTCAGGAACTATCGCACGGTAAAATTAATTGTTAATCATCCCTAATGAGTTTTAGGGGCATATGTCCTAAAATGTTAAACAAAAAAATAACTATAATTTCAATATCGTAAGACGTGAATCAATCAATATAGATAAGCACAAACTACAAAGTAAAATTTTGTTTTGAAATCAAATTAAGACTCGAAGTTTTAGTACTTCATATTTACCTCACCACATGTAATATTCTATTTAATGCTTGTTTTTTTTAAGGTTGACCATACTTTTATGGAATTCATAATTTTTATCAACTTTTAAATATATACATCCTCCGTCCAATAAATATAGCCATGTTCTCCTTTTCTTCGTTTGTCCCAAATTATGGCCAAGTTTTTTATTTGAGAGTGTAGTTAATATAATAGTTTCTTAACATGACCCTATTTAATGTACTTATTTATCACAAATATTTATTTTAATTGTCTTGAATATAGCATGCATAATTTTAATTACCTTGAATATTGATTGCATTAATGCAGGGATATATTGGGAAAAATTATAGTAAAATTTATTATTTCAACTATTTAACTAAATTTTCTTAATCTGTATGAAAAAAAAGAAATACAGCTATCTTTATGGGACGGTGACAGTACTTTATTAACCTTTATTAAGGTTTGCTAAAATTCTTGTAATTTTTTATTTATTTATTTTTTATTTTTATCAAACCACCGTGTAAAAGACAAATTAGAATCAAATTTGTTTTAGTAGTTTTGGATGTTATGATCTATTTGGATAAAGACCCTATCAACCAATACCCGGGTTTAAATTAATAGCGATGTGCTACATGTATAGACAATTTTAGAGGTAGATTGACAGATTTAAAAAATAAATAAATAAATTCTGGCAAATTGTTTTTTCAATTGCTATATTTTATTTATTTATTTATACCTGTCAATCAATCCATCAAAAGAGGTGTACAAATAGTATAATTTACACAAAATACATGCATAGACCCATACCCTACACCTACACTAAGCGAGGGATTACCACCAAAATATCATATTTGTCCTCGCAAATCATCGATTTCAGTTTGATCATTGATCTTATATTGATCAGAGGGTCCAGCAGATGGTCAATGTTGCACAAGTGGAGTCAACCACGATACACAGCAATCACCCACTAACTATAAGTGGTCTCACTGGATCTTAACTGAAATTTCCCTTTAAATATGGAGTTTGGTAATCATCCACTTACCACATTAATGGGGACTCCATGAATTGTTACTCTTGTCCTAATCCTAATTTAATCATAATCACTCCAATAATATGGTTTTGGAATTTTCTAATTAAATGTTGGAGTGCGATGTCATTTTAGCAATATTTTATTCTATACACAAAAACGAGTTTGCACATTTTATGGATTTTTAACGTTTATAGTTTCTTACTGTATGTTGATGCATAGGACTAGATATCAAATTGAACACAATTTTACTTCATTTGCTTTTTATATTGTCGAGTATCATCTAATCTAGTCTACTAAACATGTCATTAGGAAATTTGACTAAGTCAAGACTTCAAAAGCCTTCCTACAAGATGCATAGCCCCGAGTCTTGAATTAATTCATTTTAAGAGTTTAAATTCTTAGGAAAATGAAAATTTTCATTTATTTATATTTTACATTCAAAACGCCTCATCATTCAGTGGTTTAATACATAGAATCTCATAAATAAGATTTATGGGAGACAACAAAATTCAGAAAACCGTCGTCTTCTCTTGCCATATTAAAATGAATATTCTTATTTCTTATACTATGAAGTGATTTTCTTACTATAATTCAATTTCACTTATCTTAAAAGCTATAATTAACTAGCACAATAGAAAGGCTAGCAATATAACTTCAATAGTTTGCAAATTGCAAACTTTTTGACTCTTTTAAGATTCAATGGATCATATGATAATCTCAATGTGGAGATCACAGCTCATGATCCCTAGGCTAGCACAGGAACAAAAATCAACGAGATGGGCCCCAAAGTGCAATTGGGTTTTTTTCTTGTAATATTCAAAGATTTTGAGGGCTTTCTTTCATCATTTTCACTTATAAATTTACTCCCACAAATCTAACTTGGAAGCCACTTCTAATCTGCATAAAAAAAGTTCTCTCCATTAAAGCAATTTTCCCATAGCCATGGGAAATTGCTTAGCTCTGCAGGCAAAGGTTATCAAAGTCATAAAAACAGATGGGAAAATCCTTGAATACAAGGCCCCATTAGAAGTTCATCAAGTTTTATCAGAATTTTCTCACCATGCAATATCAGATAAACTTCCAGTAGCACAGTACATGAATCCAAATGCTAAAATGCTAGGAGGTCAGTTATATTACCTTCTGCCTCTACCAGTGGCTCCTGCACCTCGGATGAAGAAGAAGAAGACAGTTCGTTTTGCAGATTCAGTAGAAGAAGCTCGTGAATCAACCGGAGTAGTTAGGATCAAGCTTGTCATCAGCAAACAAGATCTGCAGGCAATGTTAGGAAAAGGAGGTGTTTCAGTTGATGATATAGTACTGGAAGAAAGCACACGGAAGGTCGATACCATTGACAGAGTTGGTTACACGAATTGCAGAGGATGGATGCCAAAGTTGGATAGTGTGCCTGAAGTTTTCTAGCTTATCGGAAAACAAAGAGGAAAAGTAGAACAGATGAGAATAGAAGTTAGAATGAAAGATGTACTTCAGATACAAAATTTAGGTAGGTTTTTGAAAGATAACAGAAGACACTTCTTCCTTTTTATAATTTAAGGAAATTATGATCCATCTGCACAAAACTTGTTTTTAGAAATCACACATCTTCCTTTTGTTCTATCAGCAATTCTGAAAGGGACAAGTGGAAACATCTGCAATCTGCTAATTAAACGAATTGTAACATGGAACAATCTTAAAGAATGACGTTCACGATTTTCATATGATCAAACATGAAGATTATGGCCTAGATATTTCGGAAAAGGCAGAAATATTCCTTCCATTCAGCTTAATTTAAAAGGGAAAACTTGAAAGAACAAATTAAATAAGGAAAACACAGTATGATATGGTTACCATCCAGGCTTCTATGCCCGTCTACTCAAAACTTTCTATAGGGTCCTTTAGGATTTGAATTGAAGATCTCTGTAATCCTGGTATGTAACAATCCAAGTCATTATGTCCAAGCCATTATATTTGTCAGCTTTGAATGAACCTCTGCTTATCTTACGGCATTTTGTTGCATCCCCTATCTCATACGATGCTTAAATTAAATTTTGATACCAATTGAACAACTAAGACTCTTAAAGCGAACAATAGGTATGGCATAATATAGTTAATTGTTCCGATAGTCATTAAACTTAGGTCCATATCTTTGATTGGTCACTGAAACTTAAAATGTCGAGCTTTGATTACTGAACTTAGGTCAATATTTTCAATTACTCACAAACTTAGGTAAATGTCTTGGATTGTTCACTAAAATTTAAAATGTCGAGTTTTGGTTACTGAATTTTGAAATATGCCATATGTTACTCACTAGCATAACTGTTGAACTTTGAAAATATCGAATTTACAGTGAGTAATGTACAAAATTTTTCAAAATTTAGTTAGTAATGTACAATATTTTTTCACAGTTCAGTGCTTAAAACTCGACATTTTAAAATTCAGTAAGCAATCGAAGATATAAACCTAAATTCAGTGACAGAAACTTGATATTTTAAACTTTAGTGACCAATCAAAGACATGGATATAAGTTCAGTGACCATTGGAACAATTAACTCGGCATAATAGTTTAAATACATATATGATAGCATTTCGATTAAATATTTTATTTTAATCTGTACCAAACAGGGGCTGTATATATATTTTTTGATTTCATCATTGCAATGATATTAGTAGAAAGCCTAGTCTATTTAACAAAAAGAGGCTCCTCCATCAAACTTGTAGTCATTAATTCAATTTCAAGGATTTATGGTCCATAATCCATATATATATTTTTAGATGAGTAGTGCAAGATTAAAAATGACATGCACACGCAAATATATACAGAACTATCATGAACAATATCACTAGTTGTTATAAATGCACACGTGTCAATGATTATCATCAACAATGTTGTCCGACGATTCTTTGGTGACTCGGCAATCACCTAGTGTTTTATGTTAATGTTTCGCGCGTGTTAGTCGCTAACAATTAAAAGGGATCAGACGATTGTGTAAGGGACAAACCTCTTGAGACAAATTCCCAAAAAGGGGATGTTCTTTATTGGCGGTGACTTTACAATCGGAAATTAAAAACAGAATGCCTCCAAGGGGCGCAAGCACACGAGTTACTGAAAGAAGTGTTTAAATCTAAATTAAGAAATTTAAAATTACATGTTCTCTGTTCGAGAGTTTTTGAGTCGATCCTCTTGCTCTATGTCTTTCCTTCCTTTTATATTCCCTGGATGATTTTTTTGTGATCAATCGCCTAAAAACTGCTGGATCGTTCTATAACTGCCCACTTTCCTCGTAATGGCCAACTTGTCATGGAACTAACTTTTCTAACTGCTATCATTACTCTTTGTCGTTCAACCGTTTTCAATTAAGTTCCTTGAATCGTGGAACGTGATAGGGCTGATTTAATAACTGCTTTGATAACTGCACTTCTTGATAACCACAACACTTCATGTTTGCTAAGACCTTGAGCTACTCGAAGGTTTGGGCGAGAATAAAGTAACAGCTCTGGGCGACTGCATGGCACTCCATTCGCTCAGATTCTGGGCGACTTGCAAACTTAGGCGATGGTGTTACCGCGTTCCTGGGCCTCCCTATTTGGGCCTTCATCTTGAATTGTCTGATTGGGTTTCGATCTTTGGGCTATCTGATTTGGGGATCCTCCAATTGGGCTTCATTCCTTGGGCCGTTCGATTTGGGCTGAATTTTTATGTGTCAACAATTACCCCCTAATATGGCAGAATTAATACTAATTATTAAATTTTGCCATATTCACTTTGTGCTTCCGGCGACATTCGAAATTCTCAAAAATTTCAATCATTGTTTTCTTCCATAGCTTGAAAAGGTACAACGTTTTGCAAACCCTTATAACCCCCAAACACGCCATTTCACTGCACCATTAAATCACACCTCATTTTTTCGCGTTTCTCTCCCACGATTTACTGTTCATCTTTTTGCTTCCATGCTACGTAACTCTGAAAAAACTCCGTTTCATTCCTAATAGCTACTTCACAATCTCAATCTGGCGACTTCTTTAGTTTTGATAACTTTCAGAAACTTCTGAATCGTCCATACATAACTCCGAACTTTCTCGCGCCTGCCAATGTCGAACTTAATGAGTTCTACCTAGGTCCTTTCTTCAACAATGCAGAGGCAGTCAAACAGGCGGCGGTGGGCCAGTTGTTTCCTTGTACTCAAGACCCTCCATTTCTAAACTCTCTGTCGCTGGGGCCACTTCGCGAAAGAGGTATTCGCACTTGGCCTAAATCTGATGTAGTTTTTCGTAGGTGGCATGCTCGCCTTGTGGACCATGGTCCTACTAAGGCACTTTTTGATAATGTTAGGATTTCTGATTTGTTAGAAATCTCTCTTTAACCCCCTACTTTTGATTCAGCACTTTTTTCAATCGCTTTGAGTTTTTGGTCTTCTGAGTATAATGCCTTTATTTTCCCTCTTGGCCCCATGTCTATTACTTTAAGGGATGTTGGGGCCCTAGTGAATCTGTCACCTTTGGGCGATACCATTTTTCCTGGTATCTTGGTTTCTGGTGGCACCCCAAAGTTTGGTAGAAACCTTACCGAGTCTTATTCAAGTCTGCAAACCCTTCATAACCATTCGAGCGCTGAGCCTTCCCATACTGAGCGAGTGGTCTTTCTTCTGGTTTGGCTTTGTAAATATGTTTTGTGTATGCCAAGCATAAAGCCCTCCCTGAGTTATTTACCCATAGCGCACGAATTGGCACGTGGCAGGCCTTTAAATTTATGTTCTTTCTTTTGGCTGCCCTTTATAGAGGCATGACTTCTCTTCAAACTCAATTGAAGAATGGTGCATCTCTCACTGGTAGTGGATCTCTTTGGTTCACTCAAATGTGGTTGAGATCCTATTTTCCATTGCTTGGTGCTCCATCAATTTCGCGTTCTTCTTCTAGCTGCTATGGGCTAGCCATTGAGCCCTTGGCTCCTATAAATATGTTTAGAAGGGACATTTTTTCATTCTTTTATTCTTTGGATTCAATCCCTTCCTTCTTTCCTTTTCCTCCCTTTTTGACTCCAAACTATGTGCATCCTCCCTCCACTATAGACAGCGTGAGCACCTCTCTGCTCATTTGGATCCAGTTTTTAACCGGGAGGGAGTTATTTCATGATATTTTAACTGGGACCAATGCCAAGGCAGGGGTAGAAATATATGCTCCCCAATTTTTTGTTCGTCAACTTGGTTTCGGCCAAACTTGGCATGTTCCTCCTTGCTATTCAAGGAACTTGATTGACCGCTTCCATATTATTAATAAGGCGGAGGCAGAGGTTATAAATGCTCGCAATCTTCTTTTAACAAGCTATTTTTCATTAGCCCCCTTCAATTCTAGCCATGCCATCCATCCTCTTTTTGAATAGCTCTGGCCGTCAGCGAAGCGCAGATTGTTTGCGACTGATGCCAATCGTGCCTTTCATTCACTGGACCAACCGAGCATTTCTTCCCCTCTTCCTGTTTTAGTCACTCCTTTGTCCATCCGGAGTCCTTCTTCTCCTCGTCGTGCTCAACAGTCTGCTCGTCCATCTTCTTCTCTCCCTATCAAGCCTACTGCAGCCAAAAGTGCCCCAAGCCGCAAACGGCCAGGCTCAGCATCTCCCATTCTGGAGGATGATGATGATACCCTTCTTATCATCAGGAGGAAGGTAATTAAATTGGTTTACTCACAAGCATACTTTTCCATACTTGAAACTTTTCTGTGTGTTGATGATTTATTTGGACTTCTCAGAAAAGTTCAGCCTCTCCTTTAAAGGCTTTGGTATCGGCAGCTCCTGCTCCATCATCCTCCGCTGAGGCTGCTTCATCCAAACCAGCTAATGAAGGGACTACGCTTAAAGAGACATCTTCAGTCCCAGAATCCTCATCACAACCAATGGATGAGCCACCTTCTTCCCAGGGCGTCAACCCCCCAAACATCAAAGCAGAAGGTAATTCAGTTTTTTGATGCTTTACCTTTGCTTGTGCTATTGGTTTATGATTTGTTGTTTTTGAGTTCTGCAGATGCTTCTATGAGTCTGTCCGTTGTGGCAACATCTTCTCGCTCAGACAAGGGGAAGTCCTCACGAATGGTGGAGTCACGGGAGGTAGACTTGGCTGAGGATATGCTATCTTCCACGATTATTGATGAGGTAATCTTTGCTTCACTTTTATTTCCATCTTGTTCGTTGTAGTGTAAATCTTCAATATTGGCAATTTTCTTTGCAGGATGCTGACAAGATTGTGCGTTCCATCCAAAACTTGTTCGCTTCCTGGGGACAAGTCAAGACATCTCGCCCTGCTCCATCTAGTAGTCCTGCTACTTCTTCAGAAGAAGATTTGAAGTTCCTCAAGCAGTCGATATTTGAGTACGTGTCTTTCATGGATATGGACATTGGTAAGGCTAGTGCTGCCAGACATAAAGATAAGCTTGAGCATTTGGATGCGAAGTTGGAGCAAGCACTGACACTTCCGTCGCTCAATCTTTCTACCTATTTTAGAGCGACGTTGAAAGTTATTTATTCCGAGGTCCTCTCCTTGCTGGCCAAGAATGTTGAACTGAAGGCCAAAAGTACTCAATATCTTCGCGCCGTATCTGAAAAAGAGTCTTTGCGTCTGGAGATCAATAAGGCTGAGGACGAGTTGAAGGAAATCTCTTCCGAAGTCATGATTGAAGACTCTTTGATGGTTAGTTTGGCTGCTCAGATGAAGGAACTTCAAGCCAAAATGGACGACTGCAAGGCGATAATGGCTGCTAAAAAGCGTAACGCCTCCCAAGGAATTGAGCGAACTAAGTCTTTGGTCGAGCAGTACAAGAAATTGGAAGTTGATGATGATGTCGTGGCCGAATTGAACATCACTTCCTCTCGGCAGAACGAGGATTGGGAAAAACTTAGGGAACGAATTCGTTCAGTATGGGGTGGATTGTAATTAAGACATATGATGCCTTAACTTTTCTTTTTGTAATTTCGCATTTGACTTTCCCTTTTTAGCCTTGTTCATCATTAATGAACATATATGTTAACTTCTTGTACATTTATTTGACGTTTGTCTTTTAATCGTCAATTCTTCAAGCATTTAACTGCTTTGTGTTAAAAATCTTGCACATTTTCTCTTAATATTTCCACCTCTTTTCCCAAGACTTTGGGCTACTTAATTCCATTTACTAGGCAGAATGTGGCTTCTCACATTCTGTCTCTTCATCTCCACCCCCTATAAATGTACGTATGTTTCGCACTTTCCATCTTCCATCTTCATATTCATTTTTTTCTTCGAAACCAATTTGCTGCCATTGTTTGACACTCTGACAATCAATCCAAAACCTTCGTCTTCTATAAAAATGGATTGTTTGGTCCGCCCATTTTACTATTTGCCTTGATGTCACCTTTATTATGGGAGGTATAGGAAATATTTTTTGGCCAGCAGCAAAGTTTTTTCCATCAAAGTTCTTCCCATCGTCTCTTTGTTCTTTACAAGGAGTTCGGTGATAGAAGGCGATTTTTGGGATGCTTGCGGGCCACCTTGCTTGCTGAGAGTGCTTCTCAACCTCTTTGCCCGCCATTGCAGCGATGCATTTAGGAAGGCGGTGTGAGGCCAGTCCACCCTCTTACTCGACGATCCCGCCATTGCAGCGATGCATTTAGGAAGGCGGTGCGAGACCAATCCACCCTCTTACTCGGCGATCGACCGGAAGATTAGCTTACTTTTAATTGTAGTTTGTAGAGCATCCATTATTTGTATTTTTGCATCTTTGTAATGAACGTTTGATAATAAAGGACTTTATTTGAACGTATTTCGCTCTGACCTTGTTATCCTTAATCGTTCAACATATTTTGATTATACTTTTATCTGTTCACATTCCCATAAAGAAGGAACATATTTTTTCAAATATTTGCCGTTAATGAATCTCACGTGCTTGGTGCCATCTAAATCTTCCAAATGATATGCTTCATTGGGCAACACACTGTTTATTTTGTATGGTCCTTCCCAATTGGGCGACCACTTCCCGTACTTTGGATCCTTGCTATCCAAAGGGAGTATCGTCTTCCAAACTAGTTCACCCAGGCTGAACGATTTGGCTATGA
>NC_036245.1:12979066-12979518 GCF_002742605.1 Olea europaea var. sylvestris | reverse complement strand
TCGTGCCAATTTCTGGCATTTTCATCTATCATCTTTCTGATGATATTTTTTAGAATCTTATTAGAAGATTCTGCTTGTCCGTTGGATTGAGTGTAATATGGTGTGGAATTTACTAACTTAACCCCAAACTCGCTCAAAAATTTGTTCACTCGATCCCCATTCAAAGATGTTCCGTGATCTACCATCAACGTTTGTGGAATTCCAAACCTATAAATGATGTGATCACGGATAAACTCTATGACATTCTTTTGGGTGATCTCTTTCAAAGGTATCGCCTCTACCCACTTGGTGAAATAGTCGGTTGCAACTATAAAAAAAAGTATGTTGCTTGGACGATGGGGGATAAATCTTCCCTATCAAGTCTATCGCCCAACCCTTGAATGGCCAAGGTTTAATAATAGGTGCCATCTCTCGTGCTGGCGCCCTTTGTATTGGACCATGCTTTTGGCATG
>NC_036245.1:12957239-12978817 GCF_002742605.1 Olea europaea var. sylvestris | reverse complement strand
AGTTTCATTTTCCTACTAATCCCTCCATTAGGTTCTTTAAGGAACCTTTTAATCTCTGTTCTCCAATCCATTGCATCTCCATCTTGTATACAGTGAAATTCAATCCTTCTTGCCCTTCTTTGAGTCACGGACAATATGGTTCCATACTCACAAGTAGACTTCCAATTCAAAACCTTTGAGTACCCTGAGGCCATTTGTGCCAACTCATTTGTCAAGTCGTTATATATCCTATTAACGCATTGAAGTTCTACTTGGTCGAATTCTTCTAACAATTCTTGGGCGATCTCATATTGACTTATAATGGAATCACTTTGGCATTTAAAATCACCAATCAATTGGTGAATTACCAATTGAGAATCGCCCCTAACGATCACATTTTTTACTCCCATATCTACCATTAGTTCTAAGCCTACTATTAAAGCTTCATATTCGGCCTGATTGTTGGTGCATATTCTGTTTAAAGTGAATGCAAACTTGTAGCAAATCCCTAAAGGATTAATCTATGCTACTCCTACTCCTGCACCTTTAGAGATTTTTAACCCATCGAAATACAACACCCAAGGTTTTAGCTCGAATGAATTGATCTCTAATTCAATTTCTTCAGGCATGTCAAGGCATAGATGATCGGCTAGAAAGTTAGCCAAAGCCTGATTTTTGACTGCCTTTTGAGGTATATATTGTATCTCGAATTCTGATAAAGCTAACGTCCAAAGGCCTACCCTTTGGTGTAAAATAGGGCGCGAGAACATATATTTAACTAAGTTTACTTTAGAAATTAAATAAACGGTTACGGGCCGTAAATAAGCCCTTAATTTTGTACATGTGAAATACAATGCAAGACATAATTTTTCGATAGCAGAGTAATTACATTTACATTTCGTTAACCGTCTACTTAAGTAGTAAATTGCCATTTCTTCACCAAATTGGTCTTCCTGTGCGACCATTCCAGCTATTGATTCTTTTTCAGCCGATACGTACACTTTCATTGGCCGTCCTTGGATTGGTGACACAGCACTGGTGGGCTTGATAAATATGTCTTCAAGTTTTCAAAAGCCTTTTGATGTTCTTCTTTCTAGACGAATTCGTCCTAATTTTTCAGCTTTAAGAGCGGCGAAAAGACTTTAGTTCGCCCTGCACAGTTAGAAATAAAGCGTCTTAAAAAGTTTACTTGGCCTAGAAACCTTTGCAATTCTTTTTTGTGTACTAAGAAACCAAGAAAATTCCCTGCATTAACACCAAATGCACATTTCAAGGGATTCAACTTTAACTTATATTACTTCATTCGCTCAAACGAATATCTTAACTGTTCGAAATGGTCCTCTTCTTTAATGGACTTAACTACTATGTCGTCTACATACACTTCAACAAACTTGCCTATCATATCATGAAAGATTAAATTTATTGCCCTTTGATAAGTTGCCCCTGCATTTTTTAGGCCGAAAGGCATAACCACCCATTCAAAACATCCTAGAGACCCAGGGCATTTAAAGGCAGTTTTGTGTATGTCTTCTTCAGCTATATAAATTTGATTGTATCCTGTATACCCATCCATGAAAGAATACATGACATGTTCGGCAGTCGAGTCTACTAAAGAATCCACCGTGGGCATTGGATACTCATCTTTGGGTGTAGCTATGTTTAAATTTCTAAAGTCTATACACACCCTTAGTTTACCATTCTTTTTTAGTACTGGCACGATATTGGACAACCATTCGACATATCTGGATGTTCTAATAAAACCTGCTTTCAATAATCGCTCTATCTCTTTCTTAATCTCAGGGAGTACATTAAGAGCAAAACGTCTAGGAGGCTGCCTATGAGGTTTAAAATTAGGTTTAGTTGGTAACTTATGTTCCACCAAGTCTCTATCTAAACCAAGCATTTGTTCATATTCCTAAGCAAAACAATCTTTATACTCCTTTAGCAAAGCAATTAATTTATTACTAACCTCTTGATCGAGCATCTGGCTGATGAATGTTGGACGATCTTCTCCTTCATTGCCAATATTTACTTTGATCAGAGGGATTTGTGCTTGAGAGTATCCAGGTTTGATGATCCGCATCACTTCGTCGTCCAGTTCCCTTGTAAGTACTTCTTCTTCTAAACAGTCCACCTTGTTGACTTCTCGGCCAATGCTTTGTTCTAACTTGAATACTGCTAATTTGTCCTTCAGCGCTTTCAGGGCTGTCTCTTCTTTCGCCTTGTCATTACATTCCTTATTGAAAGCCATTAGTCTGGCTTTGAAGGCCTGAATATCGGCCATTTATTTTTGAAGCTTAGTATCTATTCAAAACTCCTTGATTATTCTTTTGCCAATTACTAGCTCTTCTAGGGCCACTATATTTGGCCTCATCTGTCTGAACATTTCAGTGAGTGCGTCCACTGAAAATGGCTCTTCGCTTTGCACGACAACTTGAGTTTCTTCCCCATCTTGTACTACCCTGACAGGTCCATAGTTTTCTTCGTACATGAACTTTTCCACCGAGTTTGCTTCTGCGACAAAAGGCCTATGATCGGCCTGTACCACCTCTGCTTCGCCTTTGTTATTCCAGAAAATCAGGCATTGATGGAGCGATGAGGGTATACAGCGACTTCCGTGTATCCAATCTCTTCCTAGTAGCACATTGTAACTGGTAGGACCATCTATTACAAAGAAGACTGTGGTCCTAGTGGTCGTCCCTATAGTTATGTCCAATGGCATAACTCCCTTAGCTGAAGTTGCTCCTCCGTTGAAACTCGTAAGGATAACTTCTGCTGGAATCATGTCATCCTCTGTCTTTGCAAATTTCCTCATCATCCTAGATGGAATGATGTTTATAGCTGCTCCATTGTCGACAAGCACTTTTGCCACAGGGATGCCGTTAACTAGAGCTTTAACGTACAATGACCTCAAGTGTTTAGTCAATTTCATGTCTGGCCGTTTAAAAATAACCTTTTCGGCAACCTCTATTTCTACTTCCTGCTTGTTTTCTGTCGAATTATCCTCCTGTGATAAGTTGACGTGCAGCATATCGCGATGAGCCTCTGTCTCCTGAATTTCCTTCTTACTGTTTTCTAATGCTTCCTCATCAGTTACCTAACCTGTGGGAGGGGACATTATTCTTGGAGGTGATCCATACTTTTCAGAGCGAGACACTCTCTTCTTCCTTTTGGGTGTCCCGTATAGTACGTAGAAATCGAAAGGACGCTCATATGGTTCTCCCAATAAGTCTACTTCTCGAACTCCCTCTCGATGTAGTTGCTTCAACAGAGTATTGCGCGATACTCCTCTCCTTCTTCCTTCTGCTTCTAGGTCGATTTCTTCTTCAATGTCTGTCATCCCGTTGTCTTCTTCATCGTTGTAGGCCTCTCTAGAAGTCTGGCCTTCTTCACAAGCCTCTCCTTCGTTGTCCTCCCTTTCTTCTTCTTCTTTTTCTTTATTCTTGAATTCATTGGCCAGTAAATAATTATTGGCCACGACAGGAGGTAACGTACCGAACTGAAAAGTAAGGGGCTGATCTGGATCTTCTCCATCCCTTCTGTCCCGCTCAAACTTCGATCTCCCAGAAGAAGTTTCTAGCAGCTCTTTCATTGATTCGTCTGTACCGGTTTCTTCACTAGCCTTGAGAACATTTTGATTGGCTATCTTGAATAGTTTAGGCGCTTTAGGATGTGGCACTCCCTGTTGCTGCCTCATCATTCGTCCATAGTTTCATTGGAAACGCCTTTGTTGGGTTCTAGTCATCTCATCGAAGGGTATTGCCCTTCCTACATTATACTGGAACAAATGCCATACATGTGGCCGGCGAGGTTGCGGCCTGAATGTTCTCCCATTATCTGTTGGCCTGAATTGCCTCTCAAAAGGCGGTCCTCTATAGAATGATGTACCTCACCCTCTACTAGGCTGAGTGTTTGGGAAGAAAGTAGGGCGATGGGGATGTTGCCATATCCCTGGTTTCTCCATGTTCCCACTCATTTCTCTTTTATATCTTGCACACAGGACGTCTTCGTCCCTTTTTGGTTCTTTCCCCTTGATCCGTTCAAAGATACTGGGATGTGGTCTAGGGTCCTGTTCTCCATCATCTATGACCAACTTGAATTTTGACAACTTGTTTTGAAACCAGACGTCACCATGTTCACTCCAAGTGGCTGTGGAAAAGGATTTTCATCCACTGCCATCTTCTTCTTATCGTCGAACGTAATTCGTCCTGATTCAATGGCATCCTACAATACATGGCGAAAAACCAAGCAATTGTTAGTCAAATGTGACCATGCATTATGCCACTTACAATATTTTTTACCCTTAATTTGTTCAGGGTTTGGCAATTTATGCTTATCGCTCAGCTTTATCTGCTTATCCCTATATAATTTATCAAATATAAGGTCAACTTTGGTTACATCGAACGAGAACGTTCTAGCCTTTATGTTTCAATCTTTTATGGGCTCATCTTTGCCCGATGGTCTAGGTTTAGCCATTATAGGACAAGTATACGTATCTCCTTTAACCAATTCGACCAAACACATTTCGACCTGATCGTATGACTCGTCGCTGATGGTATGAACGTCAAAACTTGGGTCTTTATAATAAGTCCCTTTACTAGAATTTTTCATCTGCTCTTCCTCTCTTATCAGTCGTTCATACCTAATCACATTCGCACTCAACTGGAAAAGGTCAGGAAATTCCTTGTCCTGGATTTCTTTTTTAAATCAAAGCTCAAACAACCTTGAGCGATTTTGACAAATTCTTTTTCGGGCAGAGGTACAAAACACTTGCTTCTTGCTATCTTGAACCTTTGGAGAAAACTTTCTGCCCATTCGTTTGGCATTTGACGTAGATTCGCCAAATCAGCCAAAGTGACTTCAGACTCAGTTTTACAAAACTGAGCGTGGAATAACTGTTCCAATTGTTGCCATGTTTGAACAGAGTTCGCTGACAAGTTGATGAACCAGGAGAAAGCTACTCCGGTTAATGAACTAGGGAAAAGCCTCATTTTATGGTAATCGGTTACATCACCACTTTGTAATGTGAATCGCCCTATGTGTTCTAGAGTAGACACCTCTCTTAAACCGGTAAACAGTGAGAATTCTGGCACTTTATACCCTCTAGGCCATGGATATGCTTGGTCTACCCAATCAGGATATGGCTTTGTATAAGTCGGCCTAATGACGGGACGCACCCCAAAAACCATCTGATCCTGTACGATTTTCATAATCTGATTCCTCAACATGACGTTGGGGTCATATGGAATTCCTACAGGTTGGTTAACCGGTTGATTTGCATGAGGCATGATGTTTGGTCCTTGATTGGCAACAAAGTTACCATGATTAGGGCCATTACCATTAGCCTGAACATCTATTCCCTCATTAACACGCGGGGTATTCTGTCCATTGTTTAGGACATTATCTCTTATATTTGGATTACCCCCCAAGTTGGGCGTACCACTACCATTGTTCTGATTTGGCACTGCAGCACGCCCTTGGTTTGAAGTAGAGGGACCAGAAAGTGGTTCTAACCCTTGATTCGAATTTAGGACTGAGGGATTATGTCCCACAATTGTCCTAGTTTGAAAGTGATTTGCAAGAGGTATAACCAGTTGACATATTTGGCCTATTAATTTATTCATTGTTTCGTTCAAAGTGTTTAGTTGTTTGGCCATGTTGTCATAATGTGCATTCCCATTTTGGGTAAATATTTCCATATTATGAATACTTCGAAGATTTACCTGTTCAACGACATCTTGTGTGAGTTCTCCAAGTAATGCACGCATGGTTCGAGAACTCAATTCTGTCATTGGTTCGTAACGACTGTTACTGCTCTGATTCTATCCATCTGTTCGTGGAGAGGCATGCTGCTCCTCATATCGCTCGATCACAGACTGGATTCCTCCCTGACTTGCTGCTTCCTTATCGGATCTCTGAGGCATATTGTTTCACCTTTTGTATTTTCAACACCAAATACCACTGTCCCACTGGGCGTGCCAAATTGTTTCGCGCGTGTTAGTCGCTAACAATTAAAAGGGATCAGACGATTGTGTAAGGGACAAAACTCTTGAGACAAAGTCCCAAAAAGGGTGTTTTTAATTTCCGATTGTAAAGTCACCGCCAATAAAGAACACTCCTTTTTTGGACTTTGTCTCAAGAGATTTGTCCCTTACACAATCGTCTGATCCCTTTTAATTGTTAGCGACTAACACGCGCGAAACATTTAAATTATCATAAACGGTCAAATTGACATATAGTTCATAAAAGAGGGTCAAAGTGAAAATATCCAGACTACAGGGGCCTTACTGGTATTTTATTCTACACGTAATGGCCCTGATGTTCCTTTTAGTAACACTGGGTTAGTAGCACGAGACCACCACATTCTCCCACCATCAGTGAGGGCGGCGCGTGTCTCAAACGAGTTTATAATCAACCGTAATATATTAACTTTCCGAGCGATGAACTCCGCCGACGAGAATTTCGAGCTGAGAGAAATTCAGCGACTCGAAGGCCACACTGATAGGGTTTGGGGCGTAGCATGGAAACCGGCAACTGGAGTCAACGGCGTTCCTGCAGTACTGGCTTCTTGTAGCGGAGACAAAACCGTCTGTGTTTGGGAACAAAGTCCCGCCACAGGCTCTTTCCAGCAAAAGGTTTGATTTTTCTCTTCTATATTTATTTCAAGCTTCTGTTTACCTCCCGATATCGAGAAGTGTCCTCAAGAGAATACAAAATTATGCTGTCATAACATAAATTGCACATTTAGGGGGTAACTATTTCAATTGACTGAAGTTTTGATTTTTTCCCACTATTTGTAATGGTTATCCTTCAATTATCCACCAAAATTTAACTAATACCAGCTAAAATCGACAATATGTGCGGCAAATTGATAGTATTTTTATTAATTTCTTATGATAAAACAAAAAATAGAGTAGATGATAAAAAAAAAATTAAATAAATAAATAAAGAAGAAGAAGAAGAAGAAGAACACAGAATTTGCAATAATGAAATAGGCAATGGAAATCACAATAACCGTTCTACTTGCTTATTACAACTTAAAATTTATTTGAACTGTATTAATTTGGCATGACCTGTAAATTCTCTTTCTATGACATCCCTCCCCTTATTTAAACCTTGTCTCCAAGGTTTAATAGTTAGACATGTCAGCTAAATGAACTCTGCATCCTCCCTAGCTGATCATCTTCTGGATTCTTTTCGTCAATCATAGTATAAAAGGGTGCTGCAATTCCATAATTCTTCCTAAACCGCTACTCTAGCTTATCTTCTGAGATCAATTCTGAGGCTCATAAAACGGAGAATGTCTGTAAGCAATAAAGTTAACTAGACAAGACAATACCCCATACAGGAAGCACATACTTTTGACTTGGGATTCAAGTTTCGTATTTCTATTCCAACACGGAACGAAAAGGACAATATACAGGATGGGTAGAAAGATTTGTGATCGTATTAACAATTGAAATATAGTCGAAAGAAAAAAATCTCTATTTGCAAGGCTTGGGGAAAGCTTGAACCCAATTCCTACAGTGATGAATATGAGCGCAAATCAATCAATGAAGTTCATTTTTCAAAAGCATCAACAGAAAAAGTTTTTTGAAACAGCAGAAAGCCCCCAGGCGGCGTATATTTTTGAAATGAGGTCCTCGGTAACACGACGGACCTATTCTAAAAAAGTCAAGGTATGTCGATGTCTCTAGTAAACCAAAGTCATCGCTTACTTCTTGGAAGAAAATAAGTTTCTTGAAATTTTCGAAGTTCATGCAATTTGTTATTTATTAATATTTTCTTTTGGTTAATTGTTGAATAAAATCCTTGCAATAGTATCATGACATAATGCTACTTTTCAGGCAGTCTTGGAGGAGACACACACTAGGACTGTTAGGTCGTGCATGTGGTCGCCATCTGGAAAATTGTTGGCGACAGCAAGTTTTGATGCCACCACTGCTATCTGGGAAGATGTTGGGGGTGATTTTGAATGCATTTCCAATTTAGAGGTACCGTTTAGGATTTTATATTTTAATATCATCTCGTTAATTTAAATGTGGTTGAGTTATCCAAATCTGTAATATTTATTTCTTTCTTGTCTGACGTCTTTTATTTATTTGATCAAACATGGTTCTTATTGTCCTAATCTGATTAAAAAAACGTTATTTGCATCAGGGTCATGAAAATGAAGTTAAAAGTGTTTCTTGGAATGCATCCGGCTCACTACTTGCAACATGTGGACGAGACAAATCAGTGTGGATATGGGAATTATTACCCCATAATGAATTTGACTGCGTTTCAGTGTTGCAGGGACACACTCAAGATGTTAAAATGGTCCAATGGCATCCCTCTATGGATATTTTGTTTTCATGTAGTTACGACAACACTATTAAGGTATTTATAGAAAAAGGAAAAAAGAATATTTCAACTGCATTTAAGACATTCAAGTTTGTTAGTCTGCCTGCCGTATTTATCAATATACCTTCTGTTTAGTTCAACATATTGTGTATTGCTAAATAAGACACATCTAACTCTTGTAGGTCTGGGCGGAGGATGGGGACAGTGATGATTGGCATTGTGTTCAAACTTTAGGTGAATCCAACAGGTACTTGTTGATATTTCATGGTCGCATGTCCTGTGCTTCACTAGCCTATAAATTTTTTTACATTGGTTTAAATGTATGATTGTGCATCAATAGGTGATTGAGATTGTCCATAATTTTTGAAGTCTCATATAAATGTCTTCCTGCATTTTCAGTGGACACTCTTCTACTATCTGGGCTTTATCTTTTAACACCAATGGAGACAAAATGGTTTCCTGTAGGTATGCAGGGCACTCCTTAATGCTTACTCGTTCCCATTTAATATATAAATGATAACTTTAAGGCAGCGTCTTATAAGTCTGTTTCAATCATGACAAATAGCATTAGTTATGAAGACACTTTTAATGTAATTATATTGATTTTGCAGTGATGACCTTACCGTTAAGGTATGGGGCGCTGACATTATGAGGATGCATTCGGGAGATGGAAATGTACCTTGGTGAGCTGCATATCAGCCTATGTGTCTGATTCTCTATCTTTGCAAGTTTTGAGATGCCCTTTTTCTTTTTCTTTTTTCCCCCCTTCAAAGATATACCTTTTAGCAGCTAGATTCTTGAAAACAAAAAGATTTTTAAACTTATTTCAGAAGTTTTGAATGATGAAATGCTTATTATCTCTCTATTTTATCCACCTGTATGAAACGATTGCATGCTTTATTGTTTAGCAATTGTCATATGACTTACAATCCAAGAAAGTTAAAGGGGAACATAACTAGGAGAAGAAGTTAGAAGATAAAGTATAGAATTGCTTTTGTTAGTTGTTGATATGCTTTCACAATGTGCTTCCATGTTAGGGTGTTTGCTGCATCCAAATTAAATTATTTGATATTACAACTCAAGCCAAAGAGTATCAAGTGAATTATTAAAAGTTTCATTGCATTATTTTTCTTTAGCTATTTTGTTGTGTTGAATCCTTTCTTACGTCCTTGTTTATGTGTTTCCATATGCTCTAATATGTAAGTGCCGTGTCATGGCGTCATGCACACAGATCAACACCCATCATGTCCCGAACCTCTTCTCCTCCACCTCTCCCTTGAGGAAAATATAGGTGTTGCAGAGAACATATTGGGTAAATTGGAAAGGAAGAACTGAACCCAATTCAATTAATGACTCAAGGGGCTAAATAATGGATCCTCCCCTTCCCCCTTGTGTCAAGGTCCCCCATTAAAGTTAAACCACTTAGGCTCCAAACCCTTTTTACTTGCCTCATTCCAAGTGGCAGATTACGTAAATTCTGCTTGTTCTCTGTATTATATTTTTCTTAAAACCCAATTTGTATTTTGTGAACAGTATTCGATATCAAATCAGGCAAATGTCTTGGGGCCAACTTTTACCTACCCTCATTTGTGAAAATTGGGCATGTCTCAGGCCTATGATGTAATAAATTGTGTGAGGGGTGCGATGAAGACAAGATTTAAATAAATAAATTCATCTCTATTTTAAAAGCTTAAGCTTTTAGACGAGTTAGCTCAAATCTTCAAAAACTATTAATTTTTTTTTCACTATTCAAGGGAACTATAATGTTTTGCATTATTAAACTCCAAAATGTTGGTGCTTTTCTGTTTATGTCTAGCATTCTGACCTGATCATATCACCATCCTTTTTTTCCCCCGCTTCATCACAAGTTTCTCTAATGATAGTATATTGTTTGCAGCGTATCTTCGTTCTGCAAAATTAATGCACTTTTTACAGTTCAGTACTTAATTTGATTATTAATAAAAAAAATTAAAAAAATAAAAAAAAATGAAAAGAAAATAGAGGTGGTAGAGAACATATTGGTATAACGGAGGGATTTTTTTTTCTTTTTCTTCTTTTTTTGATCGGACAACGGAGGGATCTTAATCTTATATAATGTTGAACATCTAAACTCAATTAACCCTTATCTCTTACTTATAAAGGGTCAGCTATATGGACCTTTTTCCTCTCCTCTGCTCCATTTGCAGTCCTTTACAAAGTTAAACCCCACTGGTTCAAATTATTACCTAATTCCAAGTCTGAACCAAGTTAATTCGCTACTAGATCTGGTCCCTTTAATAAAAAGTCTAAGACCAGTTGAGTAACTTATAAATGTAAAGGTTTAAATTCCATCATTTTTGGGATGTTTATGAAAATTTTGTTGTCTGGTTCCCATTGAAAATCACCAAATTCAGATGGATAATACATTTTCTTTTGCTTTTGTCAGGGCACATCTTTGTACTCTTTCTGGCTATCACGATCGGACAATTTTTTCTGTCCATTGGTCAAGGTAGCAAGATGCATTCCCCTTGTTGTCCACCTATTTCTCGTGTTATGTGGCGTTAATATGTATTAACTGTTGGAAAGCTCCCAAATCTGCCATATTCTAGGAGATTTAGTTTCTTTATTTTATTTTCTGCTGTAAATATAAATACTGCTATGTACCTATGAGATGAATTAATGAGAATTATTTCTACAATATACTCTCTCATTCAAGATGGTATTAGAGCCAGAAATTGACTTACTCGAGCATGTGATTTCCGGTGGTTACTAAATTTTTTGGCAGGCCACACTTAGTTCTGGGTTCTTTATAGTTTACGGCAGGTGATCACGCTTTTGGTGCCATCTACAGTTGGCCTTCGTAATTTTCAGCGTCGTCTGACGTTCCGGCATCTCTAAGCCTGGGTGTCAAGTCTCTTCGCTGGGTCAAGCATTAGGGTTGGCAGAGTCAACATCGGTGGCAGTAGAAGAAAGCGGGGTCCATCAACAGAGGAGAATTGGAGAGAATCGAAGGGTGCTTTTCGTTGCTATCGCTGTTACTAGATTGAGAATTGTCTCACTGCTTCTTCCACTTTCTAAGTGGACCGTCGAACCCAGAAGCTGTTGGGTTGAACCGTACCTCGAGGAGGTCCAGCTATGTCTCGTCCCTTCTTCCATTTTCTTCTCTCTAGTGTTGCTCTCCTCTTGATTGGGCTTTGGTTAATTGGACCGTGTTTCTTTGTCTCTGCCAGTTAAATTGAATAACGGGTTATATTTGTATCAATTGGTCTTGTGTCCCTAAGATTGATTTAATTATTTAAAGTTACGGGTTTGATTAAAATTTCTAATTCATGGCTAATTTCCTAAGTGCTGAGCAGGTGGATCACCTTCTTCAATGGCTGAAATTCACTCCTACATGTGGTCCTTCTGCTGGTTCTTTGGCCTAAACAGGCGATCTCCCTAGTACATACTCTTGTGGTTTAACTTGATTCTGGTGCATCCGACCATATGACTAGTACTTCACAATTTTTTCAATCTCATTACCCGTGTCCAAGGAATAAAAAGATTAGAATTGCAGATGGTAGTCTCTCATCCATTGCAGGAATAAGTTCTGTCCAAATCTATGAGAAAATTGAACTAAAATCTGTCCTTCATGTTCCTAAACTTGCTTGTAATTTGCTATCTCTTAGTAAACTGTCACGTGATTCTAATTGTCGTGTTATATTCTTTAATTCCCATTATGAATTTCAGGACCAACTCTCGGGGAGGATGATTGGCAAAGCTAGGATGATTGATGGACTCTATTATTTTGATGATACCTAATTCAACAATAAACAAGTTCAGGGGTTAAGTACTAATGGTAATAGTTCAATACCTGTGCGAGAACAAATTATGCTTTGGCATCTTAGACTAGGACATCCAAATTTTCTTGATTTAAAACATTCGTTTCCTAACTTATTTAAAACTATTGATTGCAACTCCCTTTCTTGTGATACTTGTCATTTATCCAAGAGTCATCAGAACACTTATCCGTCAATAGGTTATCATGCTTCAAAACCCTTTTATTTAATTCATAGTGATGTTTGGGGTCTCTCAAAAATCACTACTGCATCTGGAAAAAAATGGTTTGTAACATTTATTGAAGATCGTACACAATTGTGTTGGGTATTCTGATGAGCGATAAATTTGATGTTGAAAAATTATTCAAAGATTTTTATCACGTGATAGAAAATCAGTTTCAAACAAAAATCAGTATCCTTCGGACTGATAATGGTACCGAATATTTCTACAAATGTTTGAGAACTTTTTTGTCAGCAAAAGGTATTCAACACTAGTCTACTTGTCGTAACACCCCACAACAAAATGGTATTGCCGAGAGAAAAAAATGTCATTTATTAGAGGTTGCACGGGCCCTAATGTTTTCTATGCATGTTCCTAAATACTTCTGGGGAGATGCTATTTTGACTGCCTGTTACCATATTAATAGAATGTCTACTCGTATTTTAAAATACATCACTCCGTTAGCCTATCTAAAGAAGTTTTTTCCTACTTGTCGAATAACATCGGATTTACAACTAAGGGTTTTTAGATATACTGTTTTTGTTCATATGCCAAACCATCTTAGGTCCAAACTTGACACTAGGGCAGAAAAATGTGTTTTCCTTGGATATGCTCCTAATAAAAAAGGGTACAAATGTTTTAACCCTATTACAAAGAAAATTCATATTAGTATGGATGTGTCTTTCCTTGAAAAACAGTCTTTCTTTACCCATGACTATCTTCAGGGGGAGAAAGGAAAAAGTAAAGATGAGTCATGGCTAATTTTTTATCTTAATCCTCTTCCTAGCATTTTTGATCTTAATCTTCTTTCTAGTGTTTTCCCTAACGTTGACCTGAACCTCCATACTCCTTTAAAGGGTCGGGAAAAGAAAAATTTATCTTGTAAAAATGATAGAAACCCAAGTCCACATATACAAAACATAAGTGATTCTCAACCAGGGGGAGAAATATTACCAGGTATTACCTCACATGAACTTCGTACTTATACTAGAAGAGAGATCATCAAAATAATAGAAATCCTCCGGAGCAACGCCACTCATCATCCCCTCCACAAGTTGGTCCTTCCAGTACACAAGGTAACTCTTCCATTCCCGTTCCTTTTTGTTGACAATTTTGCCGATCTAGATCTACCTATAGCCCTTAGGAAAGGAGTTAGAACCTGTACCACACACCATATTGCAAAATACCTATCATATCATAGACTCTCTGATGCTTATAAGGCCTTTACATCCAATATATCTCATTTGTTTATTCCAAGAACCATTCAGGAAGCCCTGGATCACCAGGAGTGAGATTGGTTGTTCAAGAAGATATGAATGCACTAATTGCTAATGGTACTTGGGGAATTGCTGATCTACCAGAGGGGAAGAAAACTGTGGGATGTAAATGGTTGTTTAGAGTCAAATGCAATGCTAATTGTAGTATAGAAAGGTACAAAGCATGGCTTGTGGCATAGGGGTTCACTCAAACATACGGAATTGACTACCAGGATATCTTTGCTCCTATAGCGAAGATGAATTCAATTCGTGTGTTGCTTTCTCTAGCAGTCCATTCAACTAACCCTTGTATCAATTAGATTTGAAGAATGTCTTCTTAAATGGAGACCTAGAGGAGGAAGTTTTTATGGATCTACCACCGGGATTTGAAAACAAAGGAGGCAAAGGGAAGGTGTGCAGATTGAGGAAGTCTTTGTATGGACTCAAGCAGTCTCCGAGAGCTTGGTTTGAATGCTTTGGAATGGTGATAAAAAGTCACGGCTATAATCAAGGCCAAGTTGACCACACTATGTTCTATACACACACTGGCAGAGATAGGGTAGCTATACTTATTGTTTATGTTGATGTTATTATTCTGACAGGAGATGATAGCAATAAAATTGAGATATTAAAGAAGATTCTTGCTAAGGTGTTGATGATATTATTCTGACAGGAGATGATAGCANTCTCTCATACACGGCCTGACATAGCTTTTGCAACAAGTATAGTAAGTCAGTTTATGCACTCACTAGGACCTGAACATTTTGATGCTGCTTACAAGATTTTAAGATACTTAAAGGGGACTCCAGGAAAAGGCCCGTTGTTTGGAGGTTATGGAAATTTACAAGTTGAAATATACACTGATGCAGATTGGGCTGGAAGTGTCATTGATAGAAGATCAACTTCTGGTTATTGTACATTTGTTGGAGGAAATTTAGTAACATGGCACAACAAGAAACAAAGTGTGGTGGCAAGGAGTAGCGTAGAGACTGAGTTTAGGGCTATTGCTCATGGAATTTGTGAAGCACTATGGATTAAAAGATTACTGTAAGAGTTGAAAGTTACTAATTCATTACCAATGAAACTGTATTACGATAATAAAGCAGCAATAGTTATTGCTCACAATCTAGTTCATCATGACAGAACAAAACATGTGGAGGTGGACAAGCACTTCATTAAGGAGAAAATAGATAGTGGGGTAATCTGTGTGCCCTATATTTCTACAGCCAACCAAGTAGCAGACATACTTACAAAGGGTCTGTCAAGGAAACAGTTTGACAGCTTAATCAACAAGCTGGCTATGGAAGCTATTTTTAAACCAGTTTGAGGGGGAGTGTTGGAAAGCTCCCAAATCTGCCATATTCTATGACATTTAGTTTCTTTAAAATTAGCGTTTAATTTTTCTTTCCTATTTTATTTTTCTGCTGTAAATAATATATAAATACTACTATGTACCTATGAGATGAATTATTGAGAATTATTTCTACAATATACTCTCTCATTCAAGATTAACATATCTTGATGGTTTTTAATTTTCCTGGTATTGTTTTTCCTATCTATAAATTATACTGGACTTATGCTACGCTCATTTGAATCATGTGGACATTACAGGGAAGGGATAATTGCCAGTGGAGCAGCTGATGATGCTATCCGTTTATTTGTTGAGAGTATAGATGGATTGGTATAAACCGACGTCTCTCCTTATTGCAGTTTTCTTAATGTCTTCTTTCTTTCATGTAACTCTCATTACTGGGTAACCAATGAATATATAAATCTTTTTATCCTTGGCCTCTCGCTTCATGCAACAATTACCTGTCCTTGATTCTGTGCAATATAGATTTGTCTGCTGTTACATAATTTGTCATCTTTCCTTGTCTTTGCACAGTTGCATCATGTGCATATCTGGGTTTGTATACATATATATGTGGAGAAAGCTCCAAAAATCTTTAGGGCCTATTTAGTATGGCTTTTGATTCTGCTTCTTATAGAAGAGCTCCCTAACGAAGCTATTTTAATTAGTGTTTGGAAACTAATTTTTAGAAGAATTTTTTTTTTCCGGAAGAGGTTTAGAAGCCACATTACGCTGGCTTCCTTAAAGCTTTTTAACTAGAAGAAACACTGTTATAAAATTAACGAAACTGGCCCAGGCAAAATTCATTTTTTAAGGTAAAAAAAAGAGGAAGAATTTAAGGTAAAACTTTTTAGGAATCAATGTCCAAATTAAACTAAAGTAGAAATGCGTACAATTAAATTAGGTGGAAGAAAGAGGTTAAGATAATCCAAAAAACTTGAGACAATAACAAGTTTCATTATGTTAGTTTTCCAGAATGTCTGGAAATTTAAATTTACAATTTTTCCTGCTTTCATATGTTAAGAGTTACTTTTTCTTGTATTTAATTGCAGGTTGGTGAACCTTCATACAAGTTGCTTTTGAAGAAAGAAAAGGCTCATGACATGGATGTAAATGCTGTGCAGTGGGGTTCCACGGTAAATATCTTGACATAGAGAGATTCATATTCCATGCATGCGGATTTTGAATTCAGGTTGCATAACTGATTTATAATCTGGTGGCTAGGCTGAGATATGGAGAAAGATCATATCTTTAAAATGCTCTTTATTAGGGTTATTTTTTGGACTTGCGACCCATAGATAAGCCAGAAGCTTTCATCTTCTGAACATGAAAATTAATATGCCTATTCTTGTAAATTATTTAGTGCATTCTCTCTGAACTATAGGAGTAGAAAATAAAGGTTCGTAATTGCAGCGCAGACAGTCCTGGAAGAGCTGCTATATAGGTGCCACCATCCTTTTAGCCCCTATTTGACAATCATCATTTCAAAACTCTTTTTTTTTTACGTACTAATTTTCATCTGCATATTTATACAACAAAATATTCTGCACGTAAATTCAAAACTTTCATGCTTTTTAACCACACACTGTTCAAAAATTCACCATTCAAAACATTGTTTTTTTCAAATAATGGCCACGAAATAGGGGCTTATTATGCTCTGCGACTGTCTCATGATCTTTCATCAGCACCTACATCTAGTCGAATATTCCAATAGAGACATTAGGCATTTTTGCTTGCTTCTGAATTGATTGACCTGTATAAATTAATGGAATGCTGAAGTTACTTCGCTTTATCTGAATTTGTGTTGGCCTTCATTTGATGCCTGTATAATTGTGGAATATTGATGTTTGTGTACATCACGTCTGCTGAATTTCTTGTTTTCTGACAGGAAAATTCACTTCTTGCCTCTGCAAGTGATGATGGAACAGTCAAGATATGGCAACTCACTTCATCCTCTTGAAATGAAAAGCTACCGTTATAGCTGTACTAAATAATACGCCGACATTTTTGTACATTATGCTGTGTTGTAGAAATACGTATCCTCGTACTTTTCAGCATGTTTGGCAAAATTCTGAGAGGAACTTTGTATAATTTATGTTTTACATGGAATTATTATAAGTTGATACCCCAAGAACTGGAAATTAAATGTACAATTTCTCAATAAGATATTGAGTTTAGATATAACAATACACTTCATCCTACTTATTTATCTATGGATGTATCTTCGCTAATAATGCTATAAAAACTTTTGCATTGTGTTACAAACACAATTCATTAAGGTTATCCTAACTTGAAGTGATTAAGGATAAGAGACGATTTTCTTTTGTCTTGTTCAATCATGTCTATTCATCGTACCTTTCCTGTCCATCTCTGGAAAAAGGAAGGGAAAGAAGTGGAGAAAATAATAAGAAGAGAGAAGCATTAATCAATATCTATTTTATGGATTTAACTTGGTGTCATTTTTTTTCTGTTCAAGCAGCGAAAGGAAATAGCAAAACAAATTGTGATTTTCTTCAACTGTAAAGCACCAATCTGTATCAAATTGTTAATTATTCTCGTAAAAATTGTTATTTTAATGATATAAACATTGGGATATGCAAATTATGGTCAAAACACGTATCAAAATGAAGAAGAGAAAAAATAATTTGCTTAACTCCCTATTCTCAATCTGCTGGAATTGTTCTTCTTCCTTCTTCAACCAAAGAAGCTCGAGCAGGCATGATATTGTTATTCATCAATGAGGCATCAAACGCAGTGCAATCAGTCCAATCCTTGAGCAAATCTTCCTGTCCCCATATATCCGGGATCCGAACACTACCCGCCACCTCGACCCGATGTCTCTTTAGTCTCTCACGTCCACTGTCTTCTACCACAGGCTCAGTATATGTATCTTTCAATTTCATTTGCATGCTTAGTGAAGAATCTTGGGGTGGTGTTTCTGTTTCATTGAATTGGTTTTCTTCTTCAGATTTGCTCTTTTTTTCTTCAATAGAAAATGGCTTCTCTGGGCTATGAACTTCCTTGGATTCTGATGGAAATGGTGGGATAATAATTTCTGGTTCAGACTCATTGGAGTTCTGAGGAGTACCCATTTTCATGGATTCTTTTTGCATGAATGCAGAAAAAACACACATACACACACTCTATTCCCAATAGTTTTCTCTGGTGGTTGAAGATTATATTGTTTGGGAAGGAAGCGAAGTAAATGAATGGAATGTTAGTTTACACGTACATCATCTAAAAGATCGTTGTTTTTGTATGGTAAGCGGCAAATGTGCGTGTCATTTCTAAATTGTGTGGTATTACTATGATGCATTGTCAACGAAGAGAGAGAGAGAGAGAGACAGAGAGAGAGAGAGGTTTCCAGATGAGATGATTCATTTGGAGCGGAGGATATTGTGAGGTTGATGTTCATTTTGGGCCAATGAGGACATATAATTTGATATAGGGAGGCTATTTTTGGGCACTTTTTTCCTATCATTCAATGAGATTGAGACTGATTGTCGTGGGGGTTGGGGTGGGTCAAGGAGATATTTTATTGGTTAAGAATAACATCAAATTAAATTTACAGGAAAATTGATATGACAGTCTATTTGACACAATGATCGATGAATGATTGCACCGTCATTTCATTTTTTATTTTTATTTTTAGTTAATCAAACTTTCAAATATTATTCAGAGTTGAATGTGCATTGCACATTATTTTGAAATACTTTACTGTAAAAGTAATATTTGATAATAATTTGTTGAGAGGATTTGATAAGTTTCAAACAAACTAAATAAAATTAAATTTATGATAGAAATTTAAAAGAAGAAAATTGTATCTCTAAATTGAACTTCTTTAATTCAATTTTTTGTGATGATAAAATACACAAATGAGCAACCTTTTTATGCTACATTTGGTACCTAAAATTTAATTGCTAATACATGAATTTAAACACCTATTAAAAATCTTAGATATATGAATAAAATAATGTCATCTATAATAAATCTAGATTAACGTAGGTCAAGATTCATCTAATAAAGATTCATTGAGGCCAGATTAATGTGAATGTTAATTAATTGAGAATTAATAACACCAAATTTATATATTACAATTATTATGTAATATTTATTACATATTGAGAAGGGAAAAGTAAGGTATTATTGAAATAATTGAATTGTAAAATGATTAAAATCGTCCCAAAAATAATTCTCATTTGATATGATATTTAATATAGTATAATTAAAATTACAATATATTGTATATGAATATATCGATACCCGTTACATGTGAGAAATAATGTGAACAAACATTTCTACCTTTTCATGCCACATGGGCATGTCTCCTACCAAGGCCATATTTGCAAGTCGAATCGAGTCACATCTTTGTAAAGTTCCACGCTCTAATTTTGTCCGTTAACTTTCCATAAGATGGTTACTCTTATGTTTCAAGTTTGGCTGCTTTCTTTTTTTATTCCCAGGAAAAATCCCATCACTACAGAATAGACTTCTATTTTTTACCGAATTCTTGTTTGGTAAAGATTAAAATTTTAATTTTAATTTAAATCAAAGTCAATAATTAGCATATTTCATGGGATTCATAATTTTTCAACAATATATTTTATTAATTTTTATCAAAATTTAATAAAATTTTGATTTTAATCCCCATCAAATAGGCTAAAAGAACGATACGTAGATAACGAGGTTGGACTCACAATGCTTGTATATTCAAACATTGCATAAAATCACTTTATCTAGAATATTAGGGGCATGAAGGGCTTTCACTTTTGTTTCAACTTCTTATAGAAAAGATTCGAGAAGCAATTACTTTCAGACCAAGCACTTTAAAAAAAAATTATCTAAACATTTTTAAAAACGGCTTTAAATTTTTCAAAAACCCTATCGAACAAATCCTAAATTATTAGAGATAGCACATTTATTTAATTAAATATAAACTCGTCCATGTGGTCACGCTTTGACTTGAGAAAAAAAAATAGAAAATAACTTGTGTGCGTACCAAAGTTTAGGTTGAGTTCATATGCTGTAATGTATTTGATTTATTCCATGTTAGACTTTAATCTTTTTAAAATAACAGCACATAATGTCTTTATTCTCAATAAATTTGAAGTTAGACTCACACTTGAATATTTTTTTCACCATTCCGTATGATCTTAAAGGACTTAGGACCTCTTTGACAAGTCTTTTTAAAATTTTGAAGCTGCTTCTAAACTTAAGAAGTTGTTTTTGAAACTATTTTGATAATTTTCGAAAAGTTTTTTTGACTCACTCACTCAAAGAGTTTGTAGAGGAAGCTGAACTTTGGTAGTTTCCTCATGAAACTCTTTCCCCACCTACACGAGGGGGATCGCTCTATCCATTGAGCTTTCTTTGACCGATTGGCCAGCTTTCCTTGGGCAAAGAGGAGGAGGCATCCTTCCTTGTGGTACAGTACTCCACCTTTCGGGGTTATATCCCATACGAAGAAGACCACGATACTAAGAACAAACTGGACATTGTACAATCAAAAGCGTATAACAAAGTGTCATGTGGAAGTAAAGTTATGGTGGACTTTGTCGTTCCTTCAAAGGTTCTATTCGCACATCGTAAAGGAAGATGAACAGGGAGGAGAACTGCATTCCAAATATCTGGTCCAAGTGTTTATAAGCTGTGATCGCATCCGGATTTACCCGAGTGATAAATTAGGGAAAAGGTTGCCACTCCTTAAGATTAATCGGGCGAAGTTCGGATACCTGAGTGGCAAAAAAAAAAAGTGTATAACTAAGTGTATTTAACTCCAAATTCATACATTTTTTTGTTAGAATGCAAGACCCTTATTTCTAAATCCTATACTTCGTATATGATTCGAAGCCAAAATCCTATATAAACAACATATAGCACCCTGAATAGGTATGATCAGGTCAATGGAAACTAGTTTGAAGGAAAAACCTGTGATGAAGGGAAAATTAGAGGTCTTTGCGAGAATGTGGATATTAGGGTGTCCTTTCTTCCTCAAGAACTCGAATAGAAGCATCTTTTTACGACAGCATTTAGAGGTGGGCGCAGGTTGGTATCTAGTAAATGGAACCGTTGGGTCCAAATATAATTATAGAACCGCTCAGGTTCGGTTCGGTTCGGTTCGATTCAGTTTGGTTCGGTTCGGTTCCGTTATTTATAACAACATTATATAAATACAACTAATGACACATTCAGTGGTTTTGAAATATCAAAGATTAGTGGACTACCTTAATCAAATGATCACTACGGTCAAAGTTTCGGTCGGTGGAGGTCACAGTATCGATCGGTGATTTTATAGGTTTTCGAATGTTAGCGAGACTGCGAGAGTGAGTGCGAGAGTTGAGACAGCGTTATGCACTTTAGTGTAGGTGTTTAGGGTTATTTAGTGGGTTAAATCTTGTTGAGCTAAGAAATGAAACAATAAAATGGATAATTGGGCCAAAAATTAAAAAAATTAGAAATGAAACAAATTATCGGGCCAAAAATTTGGATTTAGAAATTGTTGATTTGTTTAAAAAAAATAAAATTAAAATAATTTGATTTATTCAATATAAAAAAAATTAGAAAGATTCAGTTCTTATTCGGTTCTTGGTCTAGAACCGAGAATCGAATCGTACCCGTCGGTTCTCAATTCA
>NC_036245.1:12849739-12952239 GCF_002742605.1 Olea europaea var. sylvestris | reverse complement strand
TAAAAGGTTCTTTCTAAAGACAAAATGAAACCACTACTTAAAATTAGCTTGCACGTTCCAACAGCCTCCACATGTGAGGGCATCTTATTTCCAGAATAGATGCTCTGCTCACTTCTCACTGGCTTCCGCAGGTCGTGTAATTCCTGCAAGAAATTGGTCACATGGATTGAAGAACTAGAGTCAATTCACCAAGTGTTATGATTAACATCTATCATATTGGATTCATAACAAACAAGTGAAAGTTGAGTACCTTTCTTGTTAAGCCAGTTTTTGAACTTGGAGCAATTTTTCTTTATGTGCCCCTTCTTTTTGCAAAAGAAGCACTTTAACTCCTTCTTGATGTCCGACTGGGGAGGAATCTTGCCCTTTCCCTTTTGTTTGGCTTGATCCTTTTTCTTTCCAGGAACTGTCAAGTTCACTTTCTCACCCTCTTCCATTGCTAACCTTCCCTCCTCTTGAACACACATGGTCAACAGTTCATTAATTGACCATTTGTCCTTATGTGTGTTATAAGAGATCTTAAAGGGACCATATTGTTGGGGCAGAGTGCACAGAATGAAGTGAACCAGGAAAGTATCTGACATCTCAACTTCCAACGCTTTCAGTTGAGCCGCTATATCCCTCATGCACATGATATGATCACGCACGCCTCTAATCTTGATGAGCTTCATAGATGAGAACTGCATAATTAGGGTGCTTGCTAATGCCTTGTTTGATATCACAAATTGATCATCAATTGCTTTCAGCAATTCTCGAACATTGTCGTATTGCTCGACAGAACCCTTAATCCCAGCAGATATTTTGGTCTTTATGAACATGACTGAAAGGCGATTAGATCGCTCCCATTTTTCATAAAGATCAACTTGGTCTGGAATGCTGGTTTCAGTAAATTTAGGTTGTTCGTCTTTCCTAATAGCATAATCAATGTCCATCCACCCTAAGTGAAGGAGAATCCTTTCCTTCCAAACCTTATAGTTGTCACCCTTAAGTTCAGGAACATCGCATTTCATATCAGAGAAATTAATTGGTTGAATAAATGCAATATTTCAAACATACATGCTCATTATTACAAAATTTGAAGCTAAAATAACATATGACATGTTTTACCAATGTAAAAACATGCAAAACATGAATCTAGCGACATAAAACTTGCCTGTGGGCTAAAGTTCTAATTCAATTAGATTCATCTTAACTTCACAATAAAACTATCAAATTATGTTTTCTTTTCTAATACCTGTGGGCAAATTAGAAAATATAGTTTGATATTTTATCCTAATTAATCACATATAATACGATAAAAATTTCTGTGGGATAAGATTTACCATATCAATTATGATTAATCACAATTAATGTTTGTTCTCCAAACGTGATCCCAAATGAACCTTAATATTTAATTTCAATTAATTAAAGATGCTGTGACTATTTCTTAATTAATTAAAACTATATGGATCACCAAACATTAACTAAATTCTTAGGCTCAAACTATTGCTAAACCATATGCAATGCTAATATAAAATTGGACATTAAAGTACTAATATTATTCAACTTAATATGCATGTATAATAAATTATTCACACAAATAACGAAAATAAATAATATAAGCACATTAATATCCAAATTAAATTCATAAAGAGCCTTCATTAGAATTAATTTTAACGTGTATAAATTATTTAACTTAATAATGTATGCATAATAAACCATAAAATTCATACATACAAACAACATAAATAAATAATTTAAACACCATTCTTTGCAGCAGGTTCAAGATTAAATTAACAATAATATTAAATAATACTAAACTTTCCTTTTTCATGCAAGTTGCCTGCTATTTCATGCAAATTGATACTATTTTCATGCAAGTTTGCCGGCTATTATGCTTGTGTAGGTCATATCATATTCAATGTAAACATATATATCATGCAAGTGGCAGCCATATGGTCCTTTAATAACATAAATTAATATTTTAAAATCAAAGGAATCTGCAAATCTCCTGCAAAATTCTGAAACGCCAGGTTTTTTTTTATTTTTTTAAATGAACAGATCGTCTTCTACAAGTGCCAGGTCACTTAGACCCGGGTCCGACCCGAATGAAAAACCCGGTCATATATCATGATTCCGACCACCAAATTTTGCAAATTTTATATCAAAAATCTCAGAAATCAATTTCCTAATGATTCCTAGCTTTATTTCCATTAAAAACACATGAAACATGGATATGAAATTTCTAGAAAAATTACAGTAAATTTCTGAAAAATTTTGCAGAGAACAAAACGGCAAGGTAGAGGCAAATAGTGCTCTGATACCAACTGTTAGAGCTTTATCACGATCTATCATGTGAATAAACAACAACATATAGATCAAATGCGAAAACTGAAGATCATAAACTAACCCCCAGCCATTGTCGTTTGAACTGCAGAATTTTGAATTGTGCTTGGTGCTTCCAAGCCTTCAAGACCTCTTTGCGATGGTGTAGTTTCATGAAAGTCTCGGCTAGGGGACCAATACCACTTTATTCCCTTTATATACTTCTTCCCATCAAAGAAGTTACGAAACGTGAACGGTTACCACAAAGTAGGGAAGATGGACAGTTATGAGAAGGTGAGAAGGTGAATAACTTCCAATAAAAGAGGAAGATGATTGGACAATTTAAAAATACCAAAGGTTTACAACATCCTCTACGTCATCTTTGCTTTCTTTAGCAGTGTTCATCCTGATATCCAGGTTCCCAAACCACCATAACCACTAGTTGGTCCTCGGCCAATTTGTAATGATGCCTAGAAAACACGGTCGCATCTGCACCTCTAGTGCACTTTCTATAATATGATTAACTACGATCGATTCGTTGCCTCCAACACCAATAATCTTGATGCTGATAAGTGTATTTTATACACTTAATTAGTGTTTCGCCCGGGTTAGTCGCTAACAATTAAAAGGGATCAGACGATTGTGTAAGGAACAAACATCTTGAGACAAAGTCCCAAAAAGGGGTGTTCTTTTATTGGCGATGACTTTACAATTGAAAATTAAAAACAAAATGCCTCCAAGGGACGCAAGCACACGAGTTACTGAAAAAAGTGTTTAAGTCTAAACTAAGGAAATTAAAATTACATGTTTTCTGTTCGAGAGTTTTTGATTCAGTCCTTTGCTCTATGTCTTTTCTCCCTTTTATACTCCATGGATGGTCTTTTGTGATCAACCGTCTAAAAACTGCTTGATCGTTCTACAATTGCCCACTTTCCTCGTAATGGCTAGCTTGTCATGAAAACTGCCTTTTTTAACTGCTGTCATTACGCTTCGTCGTTCAACCGTTTTCGATTGAATTCCTTGAATTGTGGAACGTGATAGGGCTGCTTTAATAACTGCTTTGATAATTGCACTTCTTGATAACCACAACGCTTTATGTTTGCTGAGACCTTGGGCGACTTGAAGGTTTGGGCGAGAATAGAGTAACAGTTCTGGACGATTGCATGGAACTCCATTCGCTCAGATTCTGGGAAACTTGCAAACTTGGGCGATGGCGTTACCGCGTTCTTGGGCCTTCATCTTGAATTGTTTGATTGGGTTTCATTCTTTGGGCTATCTGATTTGGGGATCCTCCAATTAGGATTCATTCTTTGGGCCGTTCGATTTGGGCTGAATTTTTATGTGTCAACAATTACCCCCCAATATGGCAAAATTAATAATAATTATTAAATTTTGCTATATTCACTTCGTGTTTCCAGCAACATTCGAAATTCTCAAGAATTTCAATCATTGTTTTCTTCCATAGCTTGAAAAGGTGCATCGTTTTGCAAACCCTTATAACCCCCAAACACGCCATTTGACTGCACCATTAAATCACGCCTTAATTTTTTGCGTCTCTCCCACGATTTACTGTTCATCTTTTGCTTCCCTACTACGTAATTCTGAAAAAACTTCATTCCATCTCAAATGGCTACTTCACAATCTCAAGTTGGCGACTCCTTTAGTTTTGATGACTTTCAGAAACTTCTAAGTCGTCCATACATAACTCCGAGTTTTCTCGCGCCCGTCGATGTCGAACGCAATGAGTTCTACTTAGGTCCTTTCTTCAACAATGTAGAGGCAGTTGAACAGGCGACGGTGGGTCAGCTGTTTCCTTGTACTCAAGGACTTCCATTTCTAAACTCTCTGCCGCTGGGGCCACTTCGCAAAAGAGGTATTCGCACTTGGCCTAAATCTGATGTAGCTTTCTGTAGGTGGCATGCTCGTCTTGTGGGTCATGGTCCTACTAAAACACTTTTTGATAATGCTAGGATTTCTGATTTGTTAGAAATCTTTATTCGCCCCCTACTTTTGATTCAACACTTTTTTCGATTGCTTTGAGTTTTTGGTCTTCCGAGTATAATACCTCTATTTTCTCTCTTGGCCCCATGTCTATTACTTTAAGGGATGTTGGGGCCCTAGTGAATCTACCACCTTTGGACGATACCATTTTTCCTGGTATCTTGATTTCTGGTGGCGCCCCAAAGTTTGGTAAAAACTACACCGAGTCTTATTCAAGCCTGCAAACCCTTCACAATCATTCGAGCGCTGAGCTTTCCCATACTGAGCAAGTGGCATTTCTTCTAGTTTGGCTTTGTAAATATGTTTTGTGTGTGCCAAGCATAAAGCCCTCCCTGAGTTATTTACCCATAGCGCATGAATTGGCGCGTGGCAGGCCTTTGAATTTATGTTCTTTCTTTTTGGCTGCACTTTATAGAAGCATGGCTTCTCTCCAATTGAAAAATGGTGCATCTCCCACTGGTAGTGGACCTCTTTGGTTCACTCAACTGTGGTTGAAATCCTATTTTCCATTGCTTGGTGCTCCATCAATTTCTCGTTCCTCTGCTAGATGCTATGGGCTAGCCATTGAGCCCTTGGCTCCTATAAATATGTTCAGAAGGACATTTTTTCATTCTTTTATTCTTTGGATTCAATCTCTTCCTTTTTTCTTTTTCCTCCTTTTTCGACTCCAAACTATGTACATCCTCTTCCACTATAGACAGCGCAAGCACCTCCCTGCTCATTTGGATCCAGTTTAACCGGGAGGGAGCTATTTCATGATATTTTAACTGGGACCAATGCCAAGACAGGGGTAGAAATTTATGCTCCCCAATTTTTTGCTCGCCAACTTGGTTTCGGCCAAACTTGGCCTGTTCCTCCTTGCTATTCAAGGAATTTAATTGACCATTTTATATTATTAATAAGGTGGAGGCAGAGGCTATAAATGCTCGCAATCTTCTTTTAACAAGCTATTTTTCATTAGCCCCCTTCAATTCTAGCCACGCCATCCATCCTCTTTTTGAACAACTCTGGCCGTCAGTGAAGCGCAGATTGTTTGCGACTGATGCCAATCGTGCCTTTCATTCACTAGATCAGCCGAGCATTTCTTCCCCTCCTCCTGTTTTAGTCACTCATTTGTCTATCCGGAGTCCTTCTCCTCCTCGTCATGCTAAATAGTCTGCTCGTCCATCTTCTTCTCTCCCTGCCAAGCCTACTACAGCCAAGAGTGCCCCAAGCCGCAAACGGCCAGCCTCAGCATCTCCCATTCTGGAGGATGATGTTGATGATGATACCCCTCTTATCGTCAGGAGGAAGGTAATTAAATTGGTTTACCCACAAGCATTCTTTTCCATACATGAAACTTTTCTGTGTGCTGACAATTTATTTGGATTCCTCAGAAAAGTTCAGCCTCTCCTTTAAAGGCTTTGGCATCGGCAGCTCCTGCTCCATCATCCTCCACTGAGGCTGCTCCATCCAAACCGATTGATGAAGGGACTACGCTTAAAGAGACATCTTCAGTCCCAGAATCCTCATCACAACCCATGGATGAGCCACCTTCTTCCCAGGGCGTCAACCTCCCAAACATCGAAGCAGAAGGTAATTCAATTTTTTGATGCCTTACCTTTGCTTGTGCTATTGGTTTCTGATTTGTTGCTCTTGAGTTCTGCAGATACTCCTATGAGTCCGCCCGTTGTGGCAACATCTTCTCGCTCAGACAAGGGAAAGTCCTCACGAATAGAGGAGTCATTGGTGGCAGACTTGGCTGAGGACATGCCATCTTCCACGATTGTTGATGATGTAATCTTTGCTTCACTTTTATTTCTATCTTGTTCGTTGTAGTGAGAATCTTTAATATTGGCAATTTTCTTTGCAGGATGCTGACAAGATTGTGCGTTCTATCCAAGACTTGTTCGCTTCCTGGGGGCAAGTCAAGACGTCTCGCCTTGCTCCATCTAACCGTCCTGCTGCTTCTTCAGAGGAAGATTTGAAGTTCCTCAAGCAGTCGATATTTGAGTACGTGTCCTTCATTGATATGGACATTGGTAGGGCTAGTGCTGCCAGACACAAGGATAAACTTGAGTATTTGAATGCGAAGTTGGAGCAAGCACTGACGCTTCCGTCGCTCAATCTTTCTACCGATTTTAAAGCGACGTTGAAGGTTATCCACTCCGAGGTCCTTTCTTTGCTGGTTAAGAATGCTGAACTAAAGGCCAAAAGTACTCAATATCTTCAAGCCGTATTTGAGAAAGAGTCTTTGCGTCTGGAGATCAACAAGGCTGAGGACGAGTTGAAAGAAATCTCTTCCGAAGTCATGATTGAAGACTCTTTGATGGTTAATTTGGCTGCTCAGATGAAGGAACTTCAAGCCAAAATGGACGACTGCAAGGCGAGAATGGCTGCTAAAAAGTGCAACGCCTTCCAGAGAATTGAGCGAACTAAGTCCTTGGTTGAGCAGTACAAGAAGTTGGAAGTTGATGATGATGTCGTGGCCGAATTGAACATCACTTCCTCTCGGCAGAACGAGGATTGGGAAAAACTTAGGGAACGAATTCGTTCAGTGTGGGGTGGACTGTAATTAAGACATATGATGCCTTTTTCTTTTGTAATTTGATTTTCCCTTTGTAACTTTGTTCATCATTAATGAACATATATATTAACTTCTTGTGCATTTATTTGACATTTGTTTTTTAATCGTCAATTCTTCAAGCATTTAACTGCTTTGTGCTAAAAATCTTGCCCATTTTCTTCTGATATTTTCACCACTTTTCCCAAGACTTTGAGCTATTTAATTCCATTTACTAGGCAGAATGTGGCTGCTCATATTTTGTCTCTTCATCTCCACCCCCCTATAAATTCACGTATGCTTCGCATTTTCCACCTTCCATCTTCATCTTCATTTTCTTCTTCGAAACCAATTTGCTACCATTATTTGACACTCTGACAATCAATCCAATCCGAAACCTTCGTCTTTCTATAAAAATGGATTGTTTAGTCCGCCCATTTTACTATTTGCCTTCATGTCACCTTTGGTGTGGGAGGTATAGGAAATATTTTTTGGCCAGCAGCAAAGTTTTTACCATCGAAGTTCTTCCCATCATCTCTTTGTCCTTTACAAGGAGTCGATGATAGAAGGAAATTTTTGGGATGCTTGCGAGCCACCTTGCTTGCTGAGAGTGCTTCTCAGTTTGCTTGCTGAGAGTGCTTCTCAATCTCTTTGCCCGCCATTGCAGCGATGCATTTAGGAAGGTGGTGAGGCCAGTCCACCATCTTACTCAGCGATCTCACCATTGCAGCGATGCATTTAGGAAGGCGGTGTGAGGCTAGTCCACCCTCTTACTCAGCGATCAACTGGGAGATTAGCTTACTTTTGATTGTAGTTTGTAGAGCATCCATTATTTGTATTTTCGCATCTTTGTAATGAACGTTTGATAATAAAGGACTTTATTTGAACGTATTTCGCTCTGACCTTGTTATCCTTAATCGTTCAACATATTTTGATTATGCTTTTATCTGTTCACATTCCCATAAAGAAGGAACATATTTTTTCAAATATTTGCTATTAATGAATCTCACGTGCTTGGTGCCATCTAAATCTTCCAAGTGATATGCTCTATTGGGTAACACACTGTTTATTTTGTGTGGTCCTTCCCAATTGGGCGACCACTTCCCGTACTTTGGATCCTTGCTATCCAAAGGGAGTATCGTCTTCCAAACTAGTTCACCCAGGCTGAACGACTTGACTATGACTTTTTTATTATAAAACCTAGCCATTCTTTGTTTTTGAACCTGCAATCTATCTAAGACGTCCAACTTTAATTCGTCTAACCCCAATAAATTTTGAACTAGTAATTCGGCATACTCATCATCATTCAACTTATGTTGCAAGCACACTCTAATCGATTGCACGTTGATTTTCATAAGCAAAACGGCTTCCTGTCCATAAACAAGTTGGAAATCAGTAACTTTTGTACTTGACCGAGGTGATGTTCTATAAGCCCATAAGGCCTTGTTCAGACATTCGTGTCAATTTCTGACATTTTCATTTATCATCTTTCTGATGATATTTTTTAGAATCTTATTAGAAGATTCCACTTGTCCGTTGGATTGAGCGTAGTATGGTGTGGAGTTTACTAATTTAACCCCAAACTCGCTCAAAAATTTGTTCACTTGATCCCCATTCAAAGATGTTTCGTGATGTACCATTAACGTTTGTGGAATTCCAAACCTATAAATGATGTGATCACGGAAAAACTCTATAACATTCTTCTGGGTGATCTCTTTCAAAGGTACCGCCTCTACCCATTTGGTGAAATAGTCGGTTGCAACTATAACAAAAGTATGTTGCTTGGACGATGGGGGATAAATCTTCCCTATCAAGTCTATCGCCCAACCCTTGAATGACCAAAGTTTAATAATAAGTGTCATCTCTCATGCTGGCGCCCTTTGTATTGGACCATGCTTTTGGCATGCTAAACAACTCTTTGCATACTGAACGCATAATTCTCCCATCTTTGGCCAAAAATATCCACTCCTAATAATTAACCATCTCATCCTTTGGCCAGCTTGATGAGCTCCACATATCCATTCGTGTACCTCAACCATGATCGTCTTGGCTTCTTGCAAACTTACACACTTTAGTAATATACCATCAAAGCGTTTCTTAAACAACTCTTCATCTATTAGTGTATAGTTCAGCAAACAAAGATTCATTTTTCTACTAATCCCTCCATTAGGTTCCTTAAGGAACCTTTTAATATCTATTCTCCAATCCATTGCATCTCCATCTTGTATGCAGTGAAGTTCAATCTTTCTCGCCCTTCTTTGAGTCACGGGCAATATGATTCCATACTCACAAGTAGACTTCCAATTCAAAACTTTTGAGTATCCTGAGGCCATTTGGGCTAACTCATTTGCCACGTCATTATATATCTTATTAACGCATTGAAGTTCTACTTGATCGAATTCTTCCAACAATTCTTGAGCGATCTCATATTGACTTATAATGGAATCACTTTGGCATTTAAAATCACCAATCAATTGGTGGATTACCAATTGAGAATCGCCCCTAACGATCACATTTCTTGCTCCCATATCTATCACTAGTTCTAGACCTATAATTAAGGCTTCATATTCGGCCTGATTGTTGGTGCACATTCTGTCTCAAGTGAATGCGAACTTGTAGTAAATTCCTAAATGATTAATCAATGCTACTCCTACTCCTGTAACTTTAGAGGTTTTTGACCCATCGAAATATAACACCCAAGGTTTTAACTCGAACGAATTGATTTCTAGTTCAATTTCTTCAGGTATGTCAAGGCATAGATGATCAGCTAGAAAATTAGCCAAAGCCTGATTTTTAACTGCCTTTTGAGGTATATATTGTATCTCGAATTCTGATAAGGCTAGTATCCAAAGGCCTACCCTTTGGTGTAAAATCGGGCGCGAGAATATATACTTAACTAAATTTATTTTAGAAATTAAACAAACGGTTACGGGCCGTAAATAAGCCCTTAATTTTGTACATGTGAAATACAATGCAAGACATAATTTTTCGATAGCAGAGTAATTACATTCACATTTCGTTAACCGTCTACTTAAGTAGTAAATTGCACTTTCTTCACCAAATTGGTCTTCCTGTGCGACCATTCCAGCTATTGATTCTTTTTCAGCCGATACGTACACTTTCATTGGCTATCCTTGGATTGGTGACACCAACACTGGTGGACTTGATAAATATGTCTTTAGGCTTTCGAAAGCCTTTTGATGTTCTTCTTTCCAGACGAATTCGTCCTGATTTTTCAGTTTTAAGAGCGGCGAAAAGACTTTAGTTCGCCCTGCACAGTTAGAAATAAAGCGTCTTAAAAAGTTTACTTGGCCTAGAAACCTTTGCAATTCTTTTTTGTTGCTAGGTGGTTTGGCCTCTAAAATGGCATTCGCTTTATTTTTATCAAGTTCAATCCCTCTCTTGTGTACTAAGAAACCAAGAAAATTCTCTGCATTAACACCAAATGCACATTTCAAGGGATTCAACTTTAGCTTATATTGTTTCATTCGCTCAAACGAACATCTTAACTGTTCGAAATGGTCCTGTTCTTTAATAGATTTGATTACTATGTCATCTACATACACTTCAACAAACTTGCCTATCATATCATGAAAGATTAAATTCATTGCCCTTTGATAAGTTGCCCTACATTTTTTAGGCCGAAAGGCATAACCACCCATTCAAAACATCCTAGAGACCCAGGGCATCTAAAGGCAGTTTTGTGTATGTCTTCTTCAACTATATAAATTTAATTGAATCCTGAATACCCATCCATGAAAGACTACATGACATGTCCGGTAGTCGAGTTTACTAAAGAATCCACCGTGGGCATTGGATACTCATCTTTGGGTGTAGCTATGTTTAAATTCCTAAAGTCTATACACAACCTTAGTTTACCATTCTTTTTTAGTACTGGCACAATATTGGACAACCATTCGACATATCTGGCTGTTCTAATAAAACCTGCTTTCAATAATCGCTCTATCTCTTTCTTGATTTCAGGGAGTACATTAGGAGCAAAACGTCTAGGAGGCTGCCTATGAGGTTTAAAATTAGGCTTAGTTGGTAACCTATGTTTCACCAAGTCTCTATCTAAACTAGGCATTTGTTCATATTCCCAAGCAAAACAATCTTTATACTCCTTTAGCAAAGCGATTAATTTATTACTAACCTCTTGATCTAGCATCTGACTGATGAATGTTGGACGATCTTCTCCTTCATTGCCAATGTTTACTTTGATTAGAGGGTCTTGTGCTTGAGCGTATCCAAGTTTGACGATCCGCATTACTTCGTCGTCCAGTTCCCTTGTAAGTACTTCTTCTTCTAAACAGTCCACCTTGTTGACTTCTCGGCCAATGCTTTGTTCTAACTCAATACTGCCAATTTGTCCTTCTGCGCTTTTAGGGTTGTCTCTTCTTTCGCCTTGTCATTGCATTCCTTATTGAAAGCCATTAGTCTGGCTTTGAAGGCCTGAATGTCGGCCATTTGCTTTCGTAACTTAGAATCCATTCAAGACTCCTTGATTATTCTTTTGCCAATTACTGGCTCTTCAAGGGCCACTATATTTGGCCTCATCTGTCTGAACATTTCAGTGAGTGCGTCCACTGAAAATGGCTCTTCGCTTTGCGCGATAACTTGAGTTTCTTTCCCATCTTGTACTACCCTGACAGGTTCATAGTTTCCTTCGTACATGAATTTTTCCACCGAGTTTGCTTCTGCGACAAAAGGCCTATGATCGGCCTGTACTACCTCTACTTCGCTTTTGTTATTTCAAAAGATCGGGCATTGATGGAGCGATGAGGGTATACAGCGACTTTCGTGCATCCAATCTCTTCCTAGTAGCACATTGTAACTAGTAGGACCATCTATTACAAAGAAGACAGTGGTCCTAGTAGTCATCCCTATAGTTATGTTCAATAGCATAACTCCCTTAGCTGAAGTTGCTCCTCCATTGAAGCTCGTGAGGATGACTTCTGTAGGAATCATGTCACCCTCTGTCTTTGAGAATTTCCTCATCATCCTAGATGGAATGGTGTTTATAGCTGCTCCATTGTCGACAAGCACTTTTGCCACTGGGATGCCGTTAACTAGAGCTTTAACGTACAATGGCCTCAAGTGTTTAGTCAATTTCATGGCTGGCCGTTTAAAAATGACCTTTTCGGCAGCCTCTATTTCTACTTTCTGCTTGTTTTCTGTCGAATTATCCACCTGTGATAAGTCGACGTGCAGTATATCGCGCTGATCCTCTGTCTCCTGGACCTCCTTCTTATTTTTTTTCTAATGCTTCCTCATCAGTTACCCAACCTGTGGGAGGGGGCATTATTCTTGGAGGTGACCCATACTTTTCAGAGCGAGACACTCTCTTCTTCCTTTTGGTTGTCCCGTACAGTACGTAGAAATCGAAAGGACGCCCAGATGGTTCTCCCAATAAGTCTACTTCGCGAACTCCCTCTCGATGTAGTTGCTTCAACAGAGTATTGCGCGATACTCCTCTCTTTCTTCCTTCTGCTTCTAGGTCGATTTCTTCTTCAATGTCTGTCATTCCGTCGTCCTCTTCATCGTTGTAGGCCTCTCTAGAAGTCTGGCCTTCTTCACATTCCAGCACGCAAGCTTCTCCTTCGTTGTCCTCCCTCTCTTCTTCTTTTTCTTTATTCTTAAATTCATTGGCCAGTAAGTAATTATTGGCCACGACAGGAGGCAACGTACCGAATTGGATAGTAAGGGGCTGATCTGGATATTCTCCATCCCTTCTGTCTCGCTCAAATTTTGATCTCCCAGAAGAAGTTTCTGGCAGTTCCTTCATTGATTCATCTGTACCGATCTCTTCACTATTTTTGAGGACATTTTGATTGGCTACCTTGAGTAGTTTAGGCGCTTTAGGATGTGGCACTCCCTGTTGCTGCCTCATCATCCGTTCATAGTTTCGTTGGAAACGCCTTTGTTGGGTTCTAGTCATTTCATCGAAGGGTATTGCCCTTCATGCATTATACTAGAATGAATGCCATACATTTGGCCGGTGAGGTTGAGGCCTGAATGTTCTTTCATTATCTACTGGCCTGAACTGCCTCTCAAAAGGCGGCCCTCTATGGAATGATATACCTCGCCCTCTACCAAGCTAAGTGTTTGGGAAGAAGGTATGGCGATGGGGATGCTGCCATATCCTTGGTTTCTCCGTATTGCCATTCATTTCTCTTTTACATCTTGCACACAGGACGTCTTCGTCCTTTTTTGGTTCTTTCCCCTTGATTCGTTCAAAGACACTGGGATGTGGTCTAGGATCCTCTTCTCCATCATCTACGACCAACTTGAATTTTGGCAACTTATTTTTGAATCCAGATGTCACCATGTTCACTCCAAGTGGCTGTCGAAAAGGGTTTTCATCCACTGCCATCTTCTTCTTATCGTCGAACATAATTCGTCCTGATTTAATGACATTCTGCAATACATGACGAAAAATCAAGTAATTTTTAGTTAAATGTGACCATGCATTATGCCACTTACAATATTTTTTACCCTTAATTTGTTCAGGGTTTGGCAATTTATGCTTACCGCTCAACTTTATCTGCTTATCTCTATATAATTTATCAAATATAAGGTCAGCTTTGGTTACATCGAACGAGAACGTTCTAGCCTTTATGTTTCCATCTTTTATGGGCTCATCTTTGCCCGATGGTCTAGGCTTGGCCACTATGGGACACATATACGTATCTCCTTTGACCAATTCGGCCAAACACATTTCGGCCTGATCGTATGACTCGTCGCTGATGGTATGAATGTCAAAATTTGGGTCTTTGAAATAAGTCCCTTTACTAGAATTTTTCATCTGTTCTTCCTCTCTTATCAGTCGTTCATACCTAATCACATTCGCACTCAACTGGAAAAGGTCAGGAAATTCCTTGTCCTGGAATTTCTTTTTTAAATCAAAGCTCAAACAGCCCTGAGCGATTTTGACAAATTCTTTTTCGGGCAGAGGTACAAAACACTTGCTTCTTGCTGTCTTGAACCTTTGAAGAAAACTTTCTGCCCATTCGTTTGGTATTTGACGTAGATTCGCCAAATCAACTAAAGTGACTTCAGACTCAATTTTATAAAACTGAGCGTGAAATAACTGTTCCAATTGTTGCCATGTTTGAACAGAGTTTGCTGACAAATTGATGAACAAGGAAAAAGCTACTCCTGTTAACGAACTAGGGAAAAACCTCATTTTATGGTAATCGGTTACATCACCACTTTGCAATGTGAATCGCCCTATGTGTTCTAGAGTAGACACCTCTCCTAAACCGATAAACAGTGAGAATTCTGGCACTTTGTACCCTCTAGGCCATGGATATGCTTGGTCTACCCAATCAAGATATGGCTTTGTGTACGTCGGCCTAACGACGGGACGCACCCCAAAAGCCATCTGATCCTATGCGATTTTCATAATCTGATTCCTCAACATGACGTTGGGGTCATATGGAATTCCTACAGGTTGGTTAACCGGTTGATTTGCATAAGGCCTGATGTTTGGTCCTTGATTGGCAACAAAATTACCATAATTAGGGTCATTAGCATTAGCTTGAACATCAATTCCCTCATTAACACGTGAGGTATTCTGTCCATTGTTTAGGACATTATCTCTTATGTTTGGATTATCTCTTATGTTTGGATTACCCGCCAAGTTAGGCGTACCACTACCATTGTTCTGATTTGGCACTGCAGTACCCCCTTGGTTTGAAGTAAAGGGGCCAGAAAGTGGTTCTACCCCTTGATTCGAATTTAGGATTGAGGGATTATGTCCCACAATTGTCCTAGTTTGAAGGCGATTTGCAAGAGGTATAACTGGTTGACATATTTGGCCCACTAACTTATTCATTGTTTCGTTCAAAGTGTTTAGTTGTTTGGCCATGTTGTCATAATGTGCATTCCTATTTTGGGTAAATCTTTTCATATTATGAATACTTCGAAGATTTACCTGTTCAACGATGTCTTGTGTGAGTTCTCCAAGTAATGTACGCATGGTTTGAGGACTCAACTCCGTCATTGGTTCGTAACGACTGTTACTGCTCTGATTCTGTCCATCTGTTCGTGGAGAGGCATGCTACTCCTCATATCGCTTGATCACAGACTGGACTCCTCCCTGACTTGCTGCTTCCTTATAGGATCTCTGAGGCATATTGTTTCACCTTTTGTACTTTCAACACCAAACACCACTGTCCCACTGGGCGTGTCAAATTGTTTCGCGCGAGTTAGTCGCTAACAATTAAAAGGGATCAGACGATTGTGTAAGGGACAAACCTCTTGAGACAAAGTCCCATAAAGGGTGTTCTTTTATTAGCGATGACTTTACAATTGGAAATTAAAAACAAAATGCCTCCAAGGGGCGCAAGCACACGAATTACTGAAAAAAGTGTTTAAGTCTAAGTTAAGGAAATTAAAATTACATGTTCTCTATTCGAGAGTTTTTGATTCGGTCCTTTGCTCTATGTCTTTTCTCCCTTTTATACTTCATGGATGATCTTTTGTGATCAACTGTCTAAAAACTGCTTGATCGTTCTACAACTGCCCACTTTCCTCATAATGGTCAGCTTGTCATGAAAACTGCCTTTTTTAACTGCTGTCATTACTCTTCGTCGTTCAACCGTTTTCGATTGAATTCCTTGAATTGTGGAACGTGATAGGGCTGCTTTAATAACTGCTTTGATAACTGCACTTCTTGATAACCACAACACTTTATGTTTGTTGAGACCTTGGACGACTTGAAGGTTTGGGCGAGAATAGAGTAACAGCTCTGGGCGATTGCATGGCACTCCATTCGCTCAGATTCTGGGCGACTTGCAAACTTGGGCGATGGCGTTACCGCGTTCTTGGACCTCCCTATTTGGGCCTTTATCTTGAATTATTTGATTGGGCTTCATTCTTTGAGCTATCTAATTTGGGGATCCTCCAATTGGGCTTCGTTCCTTGGGTCGTTCGATTTGGGCTGAATTTTTATATGTCAACAATTAGACTGTTAAATTTGATTATTTATTGATGAATTGTACGAAATATGGCTTAATTCTCTATATATATTGTTTGTAGGTAACAATCAATGAAAGAGAAGTCAACGAGATGAGAAATTGTTGAAAATGATTAAAGTACACACGTGACAAAGTTCGGCAAAAATTTATACCATACTTAAGTATAGGCCTGCAACGCAAGGATATAAAAATCCACTCCCAAGACAAAATCACACGTATTGCTTTGGAAACTTTTGCTGTGCAATCTTTTGACACCTTATTTATACCATATGTCATCCAAAACGTGGAAGACCTATCTATCACCATTGTGAGCCAATTTTTTGAGGGAAAGAGAGAATTTACATCAAAGAACAAAGTTTCTTAGATCCGGATTTGGAGGCATTAATTGAAGATTTCCAGATGTTCTTTATAGTTTAATGATTAGGATGATGACTTTCTTCTATTTTCCTTGTAATTCTTACGTTAATATTCTAAGCTAAAATCCTTTGTGTTGGATGGATGATAAAACTCTTTGATTCTTAGTTTTTAATTCGAGATTTTGTATTTTAGCTTAATTATTGTTTTATGATTTCATTAATATGTATAATTACATTGTTTTAATATTTGCGTATCATTAGGGTAATAAGTTGCTTATTCGTAGTGTTGAAAAACTCATGGTAGATAAACCACTGTTTATGGAACACATGGGCAATAAATATTAGGAATAGTATTTATGACGTATACAATCATGAGTGATGATCCCAAATGTTAATGCATGTTTGTCATATGAATTCGGACCAGAAATAGAGTCATCTTGTGGCAATCATTTGTTATTATATCTTATAAAAGAATAGTGAATAAAAGTGGAATTAACGACTGTCACAATTGTATGAATTTAATTAATTATCACTTGTTGAGAATTAGAACTAAGAATTGATCAGCGGAGTCAGAAATCCAATATGTTTACTCACACTTGATTTTTAAACTATTTTTTATTGATTTCACAAGTTTTTGTTACAAAACATAGATAAACATCAACCTATCGTCTTTTTGTTATAATTACGAATTTAAATATATCAAATACACTAGAATTGAACCTGATTCCTTGTGAAACGACAACTCTATCATCACAATTATTACTTGTACAATAAATCCGTATGAATGCGGGATTTGAGGAGCAAGTTTTTGGCCTCACTACTGTTGTTTAAACTCAAAGAGTTTCTCCAGCTCTTTTCTACATGTCACACTTCCACTCGAGCCATCCTTTCTAGGTCTGTTCACCTCTAAGAATTGAAATTTCTGAGTGCAGATCCATAAATGGGTCCATGCTTTGAATTGTTAAGACTTTGAGAATTGGCTGAACATTTGAAGGAACAAAGATGGTAAAAGTACAAAAAATTTGTTTAAGAACTCAAATTTTCATAGTTGGAGCATAAAATGGCACTACTTATGAAAAAGCTGAAAATTTCAAAATTGACAACTACCCACCTCAATACCCTAATTCAAGTAGTCATGGAGCAGGAATTGCCATTCTAACTCTTATCGGGGATTCCATCAATTTATGACAATATTTATCAATCCATTACAGCTTCCAATTAGAAACTAAAGTGATTGAAATTGAACCAAAAGAAAAATAACCTAGAATATTTACCTGTACATCTACAGTGGCAATACAAGGATAGATGTAATAGTGGCCTTCCTTGTAATTTAAAAGTCAAAATCAAATTTTAATTTTAAGTACACATTTCTTATAACTCACAACAACTGCTTACTTGTTCACTATTTATTTGTGTCATATTACAATTTTAGCGACTTATAATGAAACCAAACAAGCACATATATGCCACAAGGTGCTTAATAGTTAACATTATGGATAGTGCCGGGTTGTCCATGTGGGTTGATCCGACCCGATCCGGTTTGCATGGAAGTGAATTTTGGAGGGAGGGGTTGAAAATTGAATTTGAAAGTTAACCTCCCCACCACCCCATAATTCCCATCAACTTCCATTATTCATCTTTCTAAAAGCAAAACAAAAGAAAATTCGGGTTAAGGGAATGGAAAAAAATACATGAGGAAAAAGACTTGATTTTTCGAAGATAACATCTCAAATAGGGTTCTTGAATTGTGGCTGTCAAATTCCTTCATTTTTTTATCAAGTTTCTAACTAGAAGAGGAGTATTTGATGAGCAAACAAGTGGCAAGAAGGCAAGTAATTTAACTTCTCGTTTTTCTTGGAATTTCAAGTAAGTTTTAATATTTCAAACTCGGTTATAAGTATGCAAGCACGTTTTACATGTCATTTGTATGACAATGTTGTACGAGCCAAAAAAGTGTTGGTTGGAATGATAAATTATTTTTTAAATTGTCCAATAACAACATGTCATGTGACATGTTGTCAACAATGTTGAAAATGGATTGTACACCAAGCATGGTTGTAATATTATTTAGCCCTTGTCTAGTTTTGCTAAAAATAAATTCTTTAGTAAATTTTGATAAAATTTGATGATACGTGTGATTGAAAAGTTGATTTCGAATCTCATAAAGTATATGCTAAAATTCCATGTGGTTAAATATAAAACATTCTAAACAATAAGGATTTGATCTACTCTCTATAAAGTTAACCTATGGAACCTCATTAAGCAATTCGGCCATATAAAACTCAAATAGGCATTCAAATTTTAAGATTGATGTACTTACACGAACCATTATCTTGCGACAATATGTGAAGAGTGAAATCATACGTTGGTTACTTCCACATTAATTAAGTATAATACTAATCAACATATAAGCATTTTTCCTACTCTTTTCAATAAAGTTGACATTTTAAGATAGAATTACAAGTCTTAATAACTTAAAGAATAAGTTTTACCAATGATGTTTACTTTTTAAATGAATAAATTTCATTGGCGATAACTATACTTCATTTATGTTCAATTGAGTAACTAAATTTTAATTTGATTTAATTAAGATAATTTTGTCTAATTTCGTGACTTTGATGTTGAAAACAATGATGGCAGTCAGTAATGACGGAATTAGATGAAAATACCTTGATTAAAATTAAAGTAAATTGTAATTACCCGATTGAATCAAATTGAAATGTAGTTATAATTTTATTGAAACAAATTAAAGTTTAGTTAACTAATTGATATTTTCAGTATAAGTATAATTACCACGAAGAGAACTTACTTCGTTTTCGCATATCTTCACACACTGTACATTTATTATACTTTTCATATATTTTTGTATAATTCATATTTATTACAGATGGAAATAATACAAAGGTCCTTTGGTTGCCTTCTTAACCAAATGTTAGGGATTCCTCTGCAAAAAATGGAAGGTTCAAGATTAAATTGTATATTTTGAAAAAGTTAAGGACCCAAAATGTAATTTCCCCTTTATATATTCATCGTGTGTCACAGTGACAATCTATTAAGAAACCACACCTTGTAAAATAAACACGTCGCGGAATTATCAATTGAGATTTGTTAAAATCGACGTTGAGAAACGAAATTAATGTAGTGGTGAATTTGCATAAGACAACCTCGAATGTTAAGAGTAATCAAACACAAACTGACGGGTTTTGGTGATAGATAATTTTGATAGTCACATTTTCTTGTAAAATCTCCTCGGTAGCAAGAACATGACAAAAATGTAGGTTCAAAACACGCCGACAATTTTGATTGATGAAGTACTGACTAACAAGAAATGATTAATTCTCATTTGCTGTCGTTGATCTGGCCTCTGGTCTCCATCTCGAGAAAGTTCCTTAAATTAGGGCTTTGTCCAGCCCAAAAAATTTCCTGAAATTGGGTAATTTTCTCTTCTTTTTAAGCGAGGGGATGCAATTAGCCATTTGATTGGTTGTATGGAGCTTTAATGCACAAATTTACACTTTTCTCATCACGTATACACCACTTTTTGCACGCACCTTCATACGCCTTCACTGCGTGTATACACAGAAGCTTGACCCTTCCAGCGAGTCAGATTCCATTCTTTGTACCCGTTTACTCGTTGGCATCGCTTTCGTTAATCCTTGTACTCTTTGTTTCTCTAAATATTGGATAAAATTTATGTATGATTTTATTTTCTTTACCGATCGTATTCTGGTTTGGATTGATTAGGTGAGATATCCTTTTTTATATTCATTTTCTAATTGTTATCGTCGTTGATATTCTTGTTTTTGTATGTGTAATGATATTATATACTGCAGTATTTATATTTATGCGTTTTTTTCTTTATTTTTTTTTTTAATTCAGGATTTTGGAGATCATTGGTGAAGTCATTTTTATAAACGGCTAATAAAAAAATGCGCTTTCCTACAAAATTTATTGATATTTTAAGAATATGAGTCTTGGTTACAGAGTTTTGGTTATTTTCTATTTGGGGTTTTGATCAATCGCCCAAGTTCGTATCGATTACTTGAGAATGAATCAGACGGTAGACTTGAAATCACCGGATAATCATTATTTGGATTTGGACTATTCTGCTTTAGAATTAAAAAATGTTCAGTGATTTGATTGAATTTGGAGAGCTATAGCATTTTCCAATTCTTTCTCTCTCAGCTGTTTTATGGAGTATCTTCCAGTGGAGGTCATTGGGAACATATTATCACGGCTTGAGGCGGAAATGGCAAGAAGCATGGAGGAATCACCTCCATACTCTCACATTTAATTCTAATGATTGGTCTCTGTTTCATTTCTCCACTAGCAGACTTGAGATACTCATTACTCAAACGATATTCCAAATCAATGGACTGCAGTGCCTTACAATAATTTTGGATGATGTGGATGAATTCTCTGCTGCCCCGGTTATTGCTCGGCTCATGTACATGAGGGAAACCTTGCGCCAGCTGCATTATAATGTAAGGACAAACCCTAACATCAACATTCTTGCAAAATGTGGTAGGCAGAAGCTTGAAGTGTTGACTTTGTCTCACAATACTATTACAGGGGTTGAACCTAGTTATCAGAAATTTCCCTTTTTGCGATCTCTTTCCCTGAGCTATGTTAGCATATCAGCTTCAGATCTGAGTCTTCTTCTGACGGCCTGTCCCAAAGTTGAAGTCTTGACCCTTGTCAGTCTAGACATTGTTATGTCAGATCCACAGGCAACAATGGATTTTAGCAGTAACTCGTTGAAGGATATTTATGTTGAAGCAATCAGCTTGGATAAGTTCATATTGGAGGCAGATAGCCTGGAGAAGTTGCACTTGAAAGATTGTACAGTTGAGGTTTTTGAGCTTGTTGGCAAGGGGATGTTAAGGTTCCTGAAGATAGATGATGTTAGTGTCATCCATCTTGATATTGGTGAGAGTTCTGAAAATCTCGAGGTTGTGGATGTGAGCAATTTCACGATCATGTGGGCAAAGTTTCATCATATGATCTCAAGATCATCAAAGTTGAAAAAGCTTAGGCTTTGGGGTGTTGTGTTTGATGATGAGGACGAGGTTGTTGATATAGAGACTATTTCTTCTTGTTTCCCTTTATTAGGTAATCTATCCCTGAGTTATGATCTACGAGAAGCTGCAGTCCAGTATGGATTGCATGGTTCATTTGTTTTGGAGAATGTCATTTGTTTTAGAAAGGTGTCCACGTCTCAAGAAGTTGGTCATCCATGGGGTTGTTTCAGAGACCAAAACCCATGAAGAATGTAATATGCTAGCCTATTTCACATCATGTATTGTAAGACTCATGAGGAAGTATCTACACGTAAAGGTTCAGTTTGAATATGAATAGATATTGTACAGCAGAAGCAACTACATGACCATCGGTGGAGGTTCTTTGCCTGTCTTTGGTGTTGTCCTTCCCTGATAAATTTTGGTCAGTTATACATCAATCATATTCTTTGTGTACGAATTCATCTTATGCTTGGATACTGTGTATATCTTATTCTTTTTCTTGATGGCTTTTATAGTTTGCATTATGTTCTTGTTTCTGTTGGGTAGGATTCTCAATCTACAATTTATCTTGTTTCTTATATTTTTCATGCTTCTCCTCCTATTTAGCTTTCTTTTACAACCACCACCTTTGAGGGCCCACTAGACTCAATTTAAGGAAGTTACCTTGAGCCAGCTTCCTTCGAAAGTTCTAACAGGAGCACTTCTAGAGAATTACCAGAACACGTCCAAAAGAGGAGCTTTTTAGTCTCCGGAGCAGCTTTTGGCTTTTGAAAGCCATTCCAAACGGGTCCTAAATATTAGATTCCTTCTGTTTAGTTATATATATTTCTCTGCAGACTGTAATCTAGCAACAAAATAGAGCTGGAGTCCTGGAATCGACTACTAAATGATTAGAATTCAAGAACTGCTGGTGTCATTCCTATTTCCTGTTTTAGATTCCTTGTTGGGACCAAGTTATTCAGAGGAGAGAATTTATAAATGTTTAACTAGTAATTGAATAACAATGAATAAAAGAGGATACTGTCTACACACTGGATTATAACTGTACCCCATGGACTTTAAGATGGGACAATTTATGGATGATTGGTGTCTTCAAATCTCCAAAATCAATTCAAGAAAAATAATTTTGTTAATGTGAAAATATTAATCCTTTTCTGAGACTCTCAAAGGGAGGCAGTGCTTGTTTTGTGCAAAGAGGGGAAAGATGCCTACACATGCACCATGTTAAAAGTGAATGGATACTGTTTTAAAATGAGCGAATGATTTTTCCATCTTTTCAGTAGAATACCTGAAACGTAGTGAAGATGAACTACAGGGCCTCTGAGTGAACATAGAAGAATATTAAGATGATATATGAGTTTATGAGGGTTTGTTATTCAATTACTTCATTTTTGGATGCAGTGACCGAGCCTTTTTTCTGACTTTGGGATGATATACATGATTATATGATTGATCGTTCTTTATGCGTTAGTTGCACCTTGGTGCGTATTTGATTTCATATGAGACATACAAACTTAAATATTTATATTCAATATTGCACTTCAGGTGAGGTTTTTCGCCGATTGCATTCTTAACTGAAGAAAACTAAATAGTGAAATGCAAAACTGATGGGAAAATGAGAGACAAATTGGAGGAAGTTATATGAGTAGAGAAAGGGCATATTACCATGTGTGATCTTTGAAAATGTAAAATAGAAATCAAAAATTATATATTCAGAATCAAATGATATGAACATCAAAAGGTTGAGACGTTTATATGACTCTCGTCATGATATTAAACTTGGCATTGCTCAAATAGAGGTACTAATTATTGCGCTTGAAGGCTTAATTAAATGTAAAGGTCCTCAACTAATGTAGGACTTCTAGATTTTTCCATCTATTGATTCAAATAATCTGTCTTGGCATAATGGCTATCATCTCGGGTCCACTTTCTTGACATGTGGATCGATCTATTGTCTCTAAAGGATTTTATTATATCAATCTCTAAAGCAATAGGGTTGTTTCGCTAGTCTGACCTTTAATTATAATTTGTTTCAGCATTTGTGATAATGAACCAAATAGATTTAGGAGGCTTATCAAGTTTCATACTTGCCAATTACCAATCAATATTTGTTAGTCCAAGATCTATATCCACTATGTTTGTAAAGGATTTTTCTGAGTCTACAATTCTACTTAGGTTATTGGCTCTGCTGACTTTTATTAGTTTTCTGTTGCCTGGCAGGAAATATAAACTTTTATCATATGAGTTGCTCCAACTCCTTGCAAGTCAAAGATACTGTATGCATGCTTAATGACCTGGATTTATTAACTCATATTTTTTCTCAGTTTTTACCTTAGTTTAGCATTCATCAAGTGTTTTAAAGTCTTGAAATATAAGTGGTTTTCTCTTCTTTATGTTGGATGAAGTTGTTATAATGAAGCACAATTTGAATATTCAAAGAGAGTCTTTTGTTTGAAGAAAAGAGGCCACCAATCTTTTCATGTTGAGAAGTAATTTAATTACATCACTATCAAGTATCAATTGATAACGGTTTCTCTACTCAGACCAGCAACCATATTGTTAATGGATGGATTATTATGTCACTGTTTTGTGGCAAATTAAGTGCAATGAAGCTCAAATATTTAATCTAGTGCCATTGAAGTATTGAAAAACATGTAACTGTTTACAATAGTTCGTGAAGAGATTGAATGGATTGTTCGAAAAATGTCAAAACCTTAAGTTGGTTGTAACATCAATGTTGTTTCCTTCAAATGAATTGTGTAACAAGTGATTAGAATTTCTTCATATTCTGTTACTGTTCTTTTTTTTCATTTTCCATTTCAACGTATAATTAAGGTCTGTTTCTTGTCAACTATAGCGAGCAGAAATTTGCATAAATTCAGTTGTCAACTCAGGTGAATGGCGTTATAACAGTTCTTTATACTTTGAGAATGTCCATCTATTTGCTTGGTGTTATACTTGATTTCATTTGTTCACTGTTTCTTCAGGAACAACGATCAATTCTTCAGTCTTTATCAAAATGGCGTTATATTATCCTCAAATATTGAACATATTTGGTATACCACGTTGGAACTTATTAATACAATATATTTAGCAATCAACGTTTTGAATGGTGCTTTTAGATGCAGCCTGGTTGAGGCACAAAAAAATTGCCTCAGGGAAATTATCGTACTTTGTTCACTTTTTTTTACAGTTACAGTTACAGTTCTTAAGTTTACTTAATCATGTTTTGTGTCTTACTATTCTCTTGCCTACTCAACTTTATTACTTGCAGACATTCTTTTTCTATTTTATTGAAAGTTCTACATCACAGGAAGTTTTAGCAAGAGTTCTTCGAATTTCAATAGTACCTCTTGACAGTATGGCGATTGATCCAATGGATTATATCAGCATTCAGGATATTGATCAGAAACCACCATATCAAGGGGACAGAAGAGGTGTAACAATATGGTGGAAATGAAAGGAGTTAGTGATTTCTGATGTTTTCTGATCATTGAAATACGCTCGAGACTTCTTGCCAAGGTTCTGTGCATGTTCAGGTGCATTCCAAAAGAATGATGAATTAATAACTTGGGATGAGGAATTTGCTGCACAACACATCAAATGGTCAAAGCAGAACCCCTCTTACTAATCCAAAGATATGTTTCAGATGAAAACGGAGAAGTGAGTAATAAGTAAATCAATCATTGAACTGACCTCTGTAGACTTGGATGGAAACGTTACAGATAAATTCAAAGAAGTTTTTGATGGACTTGTTCATACATTCATTTCTCGTGGTCAGATTAGTATCTTGTGCTGCATGTACTATCTTTATGTGTTCGTAACCTGAGCTTCGATGAAGTTGTACGTGTTCCATATTATTCTAATACTAAATCATTGAAAATATCAGGTTTGGATACCTTCTCAGTTCAAGTAAATACAAATTTGTGCATTTATTTGATCAACGCTTCTGCGCTGATGGGGCCGTATGGGATGTCAAGCTTTTACATGTAGAGATGGCGAGGATGTAATTGCTGGTTCTTGGATAAGAATAGGTGATTGTCTGTGGTGCTGAGAAAAACTTTGGTGGCACAGTCATATCGTCCTATGTGATGCCACCGCCAAACAGGGAGCCACTGGGCCACCCGATGAGGTGGTGGCTCCCCATTAGGTGGTCACAACACGTAGGATGGGGTGGTCAAAGTTTTTCCCGTGGTGATAAGCATCCTCTATGCATGAATGGAACTATTCTTTGGTTGCTTTCTTCGGTCTGGAACAACAAACCGATTCTCCCATTTGATTTGGAGACAGAAGAAGTGATTCTAAAAGGTACGGCTTAATGGTATATACCGGAAGCAGAGTGCCTTTATTTACCATAAATTTTAAATCAGAAATATCGATGGGTTTATGGACGCTGATGGACAAGATTTGGGTGATGGAATTTAGCATCGGTCCTTTTCCCTTGGTTCCAAGCTTTCTGTTTTCTTCAGATATTCACTAGGAGGAAATATTGATCCATACGGCACAGAAAGGACTCATTTGTTATGGCACCAGGAATGGGCCTTCAGGAGGAATTAAATGCACAGAAGCCGTGAGAGTTGCACAATACCATGTAAACCGTCAGAGCCTTTCTTTCTGCATATGACCAATTCCAGGTAACAATACTGGATCATTGTTGTAAATAATTTTACGGATTCCTCGGTAAGATTGTGTTGTATTGCAAGAAAACAAGTTGAAGTAGATGTTGATTGACGATAAATTTTAGTGACACCTATTGAGAAGTAATTGAGAAAATAACCGCTCAAGTCATCAGCACATATCTTGCAAAGGAAGCTCCCTTTCTAGAATATTAATGCCATTTGTTAGAACATTATAAGAAAGTAGACCAACAAATTAACATATAGCATAGTGGTTTGGACTGTAATGATAGTCCAGTGTATGTAGCTATAATCTATAGATTCGTGTGGCACGAGAGAAGGTAGATCTAATTTGACTCTGAACTAAGTGTTTATTTAGAAAAGCTTAAAAAGATGATGTCAAAATCGACAATGAAAATCCACGTTACATTGAACCCATTATTCCTCCACTCATTTTGTAGATCCCAACAGTCCTTTTTGTGGGTTCTCCATTTTATTAAAACCTGCTTTTTGAGTTTTCCAAATAAGTCACACACCTAATAGTTGCTCTGTTTCTCCATGGATGGCCTTCCTAGAGCACATTGAAAACAAGAGTGTTTACTGCTACTATAGACTCCCTTTAAAGCTCTCTTACCTGTATTGTTCCTCCAGAATTCAGCCAAATTTCAAGTCCTAGCAGAAACTAAAAATGAGCAATGCTTGCAACATACTGAATCACACAACATTACTGAAAACCAAATGTTATTCCAATTATTACTAGAAGACTTACTATATCACGACTCGATTATTGAAAACTACTCCATTTATCAAAAATAAGCAGTGATGAGTTTCTAGGTTGTTCCCTAAACTTCCTTTGCATCGAGTACTTAGTTTCTGATGCAGACTCGACAGATTTGCTTCAATAATGGCAACTCAGTGTTCTTCTAAATGCCCTTAATTTCTCGTTAGCTTTGTGGCCCTTGGTTTGGACCTGTGCTTTCATTCTTGCTTCATCAAAGAACTGTGTACAAAGTTGCAGAAGAACAAAAATGTTAAATCAGAAATGGGACTTCAGTAATCATTGTCAAAACTCAGAACTCGAGTTGACACATGTTGACAGCCTTTGCAAAATCCGTTTATCCTCACGGGAGAGAGAATGTGTTAAGCTATTCTAGGTTGAATCTTCTCGTCTAAAGGCTTAAACTAATAGAATAAGCCATTTGTACAATAGATTTGTACAACATGCTTGACATGGTGTAGGTGTCAAAAAAGTGTTGATGGGAAAGACAAACTGTCCAATGATAACCTGTCACGTAGCATGTTGTCAAACTTGTTGTAAAAATCATTGTACAACAAGCATGATTCTAAACTAATAGGGTGGAACGAATTTATTTTATCTCATAGCAGCAATTTAAGAATACACAAAAAAAGTACACTTCAGTAAGATCATTTACCTGCTGTTTTCTTTTCATCTCTAGCTCAGCCTGTTGAGAGTATAAACTTTAACAGTGATTAACCGGGGTCCAAAAGTAAGCATATTATGTCAAATGAAACTAATCCAAGATGGATTAAAATGAAAAGGCTTGTGGAATTGAGTTTAAATTAACTTTATAATATCTCCATAAGCCTACTCTGAAATATTTGATTACCAGACCCATCTTTAGGTGTGTGTTCTCTTCTTTCAACTGGTTCAATTCGGCTTCCAATTCAACAGTGTAGGCCTGCCAAAACAACATAAACATGAAATAGGAAATTGTCAAATGTCAACTACCAAGCGAATTATGGAAACCTTATCAACTGTGTCTAATACTTCCATATGCTGGTGAGTTAGAGAGAATAGCACGCTGAAGAAGATGAATACCTGCTTCCTTGCTCTAGATCGTGCAGCGGACTCACGATTTTTTATCATCCTTCGTTGTCGCCTCTCCACCACCTTCTCAACCGGACCATCTATGGTCATCTTCCGCCCTCCTCTCACACCAACCGTATCCAATCTGTACGGATTCCCACTATCTATCTGATTAGTAAATAATCCTTCAGATGAAAACCGGACTCACAGGTGAACCCATCCCAAGGCCCTGCTTTTGCCGGTATCCTACTCCACTGCCATTTCCCATGCTCCCGCTGTAGACTGCCGATGGTAGCTGTGCATAACCAGGACCTGTTTTCATCTCCCCGGGGAAGCCTGCCACCTCCCCGATGTTACTCTGTGGAAGCGCTTGATAAGTTGCAACATCAGCAACAGCACCACGACCAACATTCCTTGTAGGCCTAGCAGCAAAAGTTGATCCAACTTTATGATTGTTGCTATTCAGGTAAATTCCATATGGCTGCTGCTGAGGTGGTGCAGTAAGCTGATCCTGTTCCCGTACAACACCGGCTTTAACCAAGAAATCTTCTAATGTCATCTCTCCAAACGTGGGCTGTTGCTGAGTAGAATTGGGATTCTGAATATCTTGCTGCTCACTATTGTTCTGTTGTTGTGTGTTATAAATTTCAGACCACACTTCATCCACTGTTTTCCTGCACAAAGGCTCTGGAATAGTGAGAGAGCCTTGTCTCGATAAGCTGTGTTGCTTAGCTATGCCCTTATCTGTCGGATTATTATTACTTTCACGTAGGAAAGATTGTGCCGCATGGACACTGGTTCCAGTGTCCAAATGCTCATTTACTTGCACTTGATTTTCTTCGGCAGTCCATATGCTGTTGAGAAATTCATCCATATTCATGGATCCAAAGTTCTTGCCACTTTCACAAAGAGTGTGTTGAAACTCATCGAGGGTGAGCGAGTATATAGATGATTGTCTGCCTAGTGATGGAGAGGGCTGGTTCTTTGACTGCTGTTCACTTGATTGTAATTGCAATTCCACCTCTCCTGGGGACATGATGTCAGAATCTGCGGTGACCAATTTGAGTTTTCGGTATCAGAATTCTTCTATATATCTCTGTGCTTAAGATTTGGATGAAAATAAATTCAATTTTACATCGATTATATTCTGTTTCTCGTATTACGAGTCTTAGCTATGCCAATCTATGATTCATGCATATAAATGGAAGTAAGGAACAGAATCATACCATAAGCTGGAAAAATTATAAACACGAAACAACTCCGTTTACTAACAGAGTAAACCATTAGTCTGGCAATATCTAAGTTTTTTGCTGAAAAATTTCAGATTTTCATTTTGAAGGAATTCAGATAAAAATAAGAAGCTAGTAAACCAGTTGAAGTTCGTACTTCCTCCTAAGAAAAATAATATCTGTAAGAACCAAATAAAGTCAATCATAAGTCAGCGATATGTCCTATCTGATCAGTATCCAAATAAATTTAAATTCCAAGTGCAAAAACAATGACTAAATTCGGCTTGATTGGCAAAGAGGGAATGAAGAATGTCGAGAACGAAAGTTCTCCTGCGCAACTTCTTTAAACTATTTTATTTTATTTTATTTTTATGTAACATGTCATCCCATAGATCAACGATAATCTCCAAATCATCGGATGAACTTTGGCTTTTGATTCATACAAATCTGTCCAATTTTCAATTGTCTCAACCTCATAATATGCTAGAGTTGATCTAATTGTAATATATGGGAATGATCTCCTAAGCACCGGTGGTTAGGAGATAATTCTTGTTGTAATATTTATTCCAAAATTTATGATTTACCAAGAATTTATTCCATCGTGATATACATTATTCTTGGAGAAATACATAAATATAAATCAACCAAATTCGTCATTGATAATTTCAGACAATAAACTTGCCAAAAATTTCGAGAAATGCACTATACAAAATACAAGAACAAAAACTTGTGTAAGTACAATTTGGACCTTACTAGATGACAATATTAACGAAGAAAAATAGTGTTAAAAATTTAAAATCTTGTTTATTATACTGTATAGTACCTTGTACTAAAAATTATACGGATGGTCGGGATGGATTGCTATGAAATTGTGAAAAATACCTTCCTAGGGTTCACCAGAGCAGGTAACAAATCCTCAAAGCAAGCTGCGGACTAGACTCAGTACAGAAGAAAAGTAAAAGATAGATACAACTGATGAAGAACCCTAATACATTCACATGCAGATATACATGTATGTATAGGCTATAGCTATATCTTGATACAGAAAATTGAGAAGAAGAAGAAGAAGAAGAAGAAGATGATGGGTTTTATTGCTAAACTCTGAACACAAATCTTGCAAATGAACTTCGGGCGGACGATGATCTTGGCTGGGATGGGGGGTGCGTAGGGTTGGGGTTAATGGTGGGCCCAAGAGAGGTAAAAAAAAAAAAAAACCAAAATTTTAAGGAAAAAATTTAGGTACTTCCCATACTAACAAAAGAAAAGGAATTGAAGAATGATATTTGCATGGGATTGACACATCATGGACTCGTGTCTTCACCATGGCTTCTAATGCAGGCCTCGGCTCTTCTGAGGTTCACACCTGTCCTCTGCTGCATTTCCATGCAGATAAAACTCACGTGTGGGATCTATTCGAAAGGGCCGGGCCTCACATGGAAGACAGAGTTGTACCTTTATTTTTCATTTTTCTTATATAATTCGAACTGAGACTTGTACTCTCTTGGCTTTTCTTGGCCTTCTGGGTCGAATAACTTTTCTCTACTTTTTAATCATATATTTTTCAAAAAAGATACTAATTTCTGTTTGATTTAGTCCCTATTTGATTCAATTTTATCTCCAAATTCATTTTTAATAATATATTTTTCGAAACTTATAACGTTTATAAAATTTTCAATTGTAGTATCATCATTTTTTTTTTTTTATCTAAATTTACTATAAATTTAATTTTTATGTATGTGGGTTAGATTGGATTAGTTTTCAACGTTCGACATAATTTCCATGGTCCCATAATAAGTTTAACCAAACTGTTACTTATTATGCAAAAAATATGTTGAGGTCACAGTAATTGAGGATTTACAATTATTAAAAACATTTTAATGATATGTCGACTAAATTCCTATTCAGATTATTTTTAATCATTATTGGTAAGAGTGAATGAAATGAAAAGTTAATAAAAGTTATGAATCCTATAAAATGTGTAGTTAAATTGAATTTGAAAAGAAAATAAAGTTTCAAAAATGGAGATCAAAAAGAGGAGCTTAAACTTGTAAAAGGATTAGAGATGATCTTCTTATGAACTTGTGTTGAGTCGAGTCGAGCTTTGTAATTGTTAAGCATGTTACGCTTGATGGCCAATAGGCCTATCCTGAATAGGCTAGATAGAGACTGACCAGGGCAGTCACCTTCACTTCCATTACTGATCAATTCAAATGAAAATTGTAGCTCATATATAACATCATGTCTCAAACAAAAATTGTCACAACATACGAGATTTCAAATCCCGAGGTAATGATGCACTAGAACAAGTGTAGACCCAACATCTCTGCAGAAGACGCGTCTATGCAGCGCCTAAAAGTGTTTTGATGATCGAGTCTGCCATTCCATCAGCATATGGAAACATGTGTCCAGCGCCGGGTAGCTCATGATACTGAATCCATGGCAGCTTCTGGACAATGTAACGTTGTGGTTTAACAGGGACAAGTTTATCTTCATCACCCTGCCATAAGTGAATCGAACCTTCACTTTCTAAAAAGGGGTTCTCCAGATCCGTAGGATCAAATTCCCAGGTCCCAAATCCAATCATCAAATCTCGATGAAGGGATACAAAATCTCCTTGCTGTCTAATCTGTGCCTGGCCATGTCACAAAAGTAAAAATTCACAAGGAAAATGTTAGTTTTCGAAAAGAAAATGGCACGAGTTAAATTGAACAAGAAAGTTGCCAAGGAAAACGACTTGAATGCAAGTTAAATTGTCTTTTTTGGGTCTTACGGAGAAAATGGAATCGTAGAATCGAAATGTAGCTACATATTCAATGCACATGCAAAATTCTCAAGGAAAACATGTGATCGTCATTTGGTTAAAAAGACCTCGCCTTTTGACAAGAAGGTTTCTTGCATTTATTATGATTTCAATGCCATTTTTTATGCTGTGGGCTACACCTCTCGCTAATTCTATGTAAAGAGCAAAGGCTGTTAGTGAGGATAACAATGGCAGAGGATTGTTGCCACTGTAAAGAGCAAAGGCGGTAAGTGAGGAAAACAGTGGCAGAAAAGCACACCACTGTCATTTTTGGTTTTGTTTGGGGGTACTTTGGGTATCAGGGAATGGCTGGCCTAATCCCCTTTTTTTTGGTGGGTTAATAGGACGTAGAGGAGTGGGGAATCATGTGACTTTGACAATGGGAAGTCCTATGGGAAAGATGTTTGTGGGAATCTATTGTACAAAAAAAGAGACTGGGAACAAATTCAGCAATCCAAATTTACAATTCATTCTCAGCCCATTCCCTCGTACAAATGCCATTCTAGGTTTCTGCACCTGTCATTTTACCTACAATGCAGCACAGACTAGAAAAGAAGTAGCCAATAATTACTTCCACATCAGACTGCAAACTATTCTTTCAATGAAGAAGAACGAAGAGAAAAGTAAAACACAAGCAAGAATTATAATTTCTTCTGAGATAGAATTTGCTATATTCATGTATGATACAGGGGCCAAGGAGTCAAAATCCATTTCGAATATCTTATGATACTCGTTGCAAAATTTAGTGTCAAATTTATAGTAGAGACGTATCATGTCGTGTAGCTGATACAGTGATACTCTTGTGTATACTGTAATTCAAGTATTTTATCCTAGGATGCACATTTGATTATGCAATACAATCATATTCTTACAAAATAGCAAGTCCAAATAAATCCGCAGATTAACTCATCTGGAACAATGAAATTTCCAAAAAAGTGAACAATAATATTTTGAAAATTTGCAGACATAGGAAAGATGTATGATGATAACTATTCTGCTTTATGACATGCATTCAACTGTCAAATAAAAGTAATACTTGTGATTTATATGTAATGTGGATATATTTCTCTAGTTTGACAGATTACATGTTATTTTGAGTTTAATACCCATACTTCTAATTGCTTTTACAAAATATCTCACAATAACTAACAGCTAACGCTTTAATACACAGGTATGATAAACAGTTTCTAATAATTTCAATAATACATTTAGACATATTCATAGAATAAATGTAAAGACTTCAAAATCAACTTTATTTGAGCAGAAATACTTTCCGGTAGATAACCATTAAATATGATTTCTTTTGTTAATTACATTCAAATACATTTATTTAGATGTAAAAATGATTGGGGAATTAACATGCTGTTCATCATTATTTAGCCACACAGTATGCATGAAAGAATATACATCACAATTACCTGATACTCCCCCACCATAGATTGAATCCTAGGCATAAGTTCTCTGTCCTGGTGGGAGAAAACTGCTGGGTTGTGATCTACAAGACTAAGACGCGGAAATAATTTTTGAGTGTTCCACCAGTGGGTAAGCCATGGCATGTGGTGAGAAACACGGAGAGCCCATCGATCTTGTGGAAGCTGCTGATCATAGGCTTCTTTGGACAAGTTTGAAGGTAAACCAGGCCACCAATAATTGATGACTGGTGCCAACAGCGCTGCTCCTGCCAATCTGTTCAAAACACAGTCTTATATGAGATGGATAAAAATAAAGGCTCTCACTTGAAAAAAAGCGTGACCACGTTAAGTGACGTTGCATATAAAATAGTTTCACTATTTTCCTAACATGTTTGGCTTAGCTTAAAGAAATTACTTGTAATTAAGTTCTATATAAATAATTCTTTTTATTAGTTGAAGTTGGTAATCACTACTTATTTTCACAACAAGGTAAGAGTTGCTTACAAAATAAGTAACTTTTCTACAAAGTAAGAAAATAGTAACATATCCAAACATGTTCGGAAAGAAAAAGTAACTTACAAGAAAATTTCTTTAGCTCAATATGTTACCGAGAAGTTAAAAGTAACATGCCAAAACTTCATTTTAGTTGAAAGTAAGAAAAGTAACATATCCAAACATGTTCGCAAAGAAAAAGTAATGTTTATTTGTTTTTAATCTTAGCCAAATATGCTCTACACTTTTGTGAAACCCCAATATATATATAAAATGGAGAGTACTATACCTGTGAGGAATATACTTGAGGCAGGTCCATACCACCTGTCCTCCCATAGAAAATCCAACAATATAGAATTTGGATCCCAAGCCCAACTTATCTGCAAGCTCCTCAATGTCAAAAGCGGTACTCCTAACTGTTTGTTTCGGGTTAGGATCACTTTCTGCATAACCTGGTCTGTCAAATGAAACAACATAGATTCCTTGACTTTCAACAAGATCCTGCACGAATATCAACAAAAGTACAGTCCACATAATATTTTATATACTATACATAGATACTCAGAAATCTACCAAGCCATGCAAGAAAAACGTTGTTACCGGGGAGATATATGAGGTTATAGCAGAAACACTAAGTCTGCAATTATCAAAGCCATGGACAAAGATTATTTTATACTTCGCCTTATCCTTTGGGACACCATATTCTTTGTAAGCCAAGTGTCTCCCATCATTAAGTTGTATTCTGGATGCTGTAATGGGAGGTCCATCTGGCGAGCCACATTTTTTGGGAAGAGGAGGCCGAGTTGCCTGATAAGCCCATGCCAAAAACCCGATGAAAGAAACCAATAGAATTTTCTTGAACACCCCTGAAATGTTTTAGTTCCAACAGAAAATTGATAAAGAAGCTGGGTCCAAAATTATGTGTGAATTGGAAAGGTATTTTCATTGGGATGATTAGAGGATGATTCAATAATTAAGCACTATTAAACCATGCACTTTCGATAATTTTTTGCATCAAACTTTTTGATAGCCACACATCAAAAAGACAACTTTACCCAAGAAGCTAGATATTTCGATTTTCAGCAATATCGCTTATTTTACCAGGCACAGAGTATCTTAATGCACACTTGTACTTAATCACTCTAAACTTTAAACCCAAATTGAAAGCTACTCAAATTTTATTTGGGAAACAAAAACCTTTGCTTCAAAATAAAATGAAATACTGAACCGTGGACTTCACAAGTAAATAACAATCCTAGCACAATAAGATGGAAATTAATATAGCCGATAAATCTAGTCGAGCAGGATCTCATTCAGAAAATTCTCTGAAATCTGATCATGACGCGATTCGACAAAATATCTTGAAATTTTATGTAAAGATAGTGGTTTTTTATGTTTATGTGTAAGTCAAATGAATTTTGACTTAAATGTGCATCATCAGTTCAAAAAATATGAAGAAAAGCTAGTTTCAATCACTTCACATCCACTCATAAGTTTTCTTAATTACAGGTCATTAATTCAAAGCACCAATTTTACAAAACAAAATTCGCAAAAAAAACTTTTACCCACCCTCCTACTCCTCAGCATTCGATACCATAACAACTGACTGTGTATTCACCGAATCGAGAAAAGTCAGAGTACAGAAAGAAATTTTATAAAACGAAAAAGAAAAAATAAGCAAAGCCCACCTGAAAATCCTGCACCGGAAGCCTTTTGCTTTGGTTTTCTTGTGTGAGCCCTTGCTGAGGCCGCTGATATTTTTCTGGTCGTTCCAGCCGCCATTTCTTATTTTTTCTTTGTATCAAAAGCCAATTCTTGCCTTGATATAAAACATGCAACAAATATATGCCAAAAACTCAGAGATCTAATTCAATCACTCAGTAAACAGACGAACAGAGTGCTGATATAGATAGGGTTCTGAACCTCGTGATAGGGTGTGGAACACGGAGGTGCTTTTAAAATTGGAAAATTAGCTTCGTCAACCCATCCAATTTGGGAATTGCATAGAAATTAGCTAAATAAAGAGGCCATTTTTCTAAAATAAATTTTGACTAATTTATCCATCTAAAATATCCCTTCTTTTAAATATTGCATAATAAGTCATTATAATATAGGAATCTTTCATTTTAATCCTAAAAATTAAATATTACTTGAATTTTAATAGATTTATTATTTATAGTTTTTAAATTTATATGATTTATTTTATTTTTGTTCAAAGTAGCACCACTAATTGGTATCAGAGTCATAGAGATTATGGAAATTAAAATAAGAAAAATAAATAATTATTAACATTTAGACGAAGAAAAATGAAGTTATATATTCTTAAAACATATTCATAATAAATTAAAAATAATAGCATTAACAATAATTAAAGAACTACTCAAAGAAATAAAAGAACGAATATTAAAAAATTAATAATATGATCAATAAAGGATAAGTATATATACGAAAATGAAAAAATTGTTAAAGTATATGAAGATGAAGAAAATAATTTATATTATAAAGAGAAATATGAGTGCAAGTAATAGTAGAGATTTGAAATTGAATAAATTACTTATAAAAATGGAAAAAATACAAGATATAATGTTAATACTATAAGAAATAAGAGTATCAAATAAAAGACAATTAATAAAGTTAAAATGTGAAAGATTAAGACTTGAGAGTAAATATTTTAATATAGTAAAAAAAGAATTGGTAAATACAGATATAACTAATAGAAGATTTGGAATAATCATAATAAAAAAGAAGATAAAAAATGTAAATTAACTTATATGTTAGAAAGATGATTAGAAAATTTTAATATGTCAATAAGTGAATATATGGAAGAATTAAAGTCATTAATAAAAATGTTAATAAATGATGTACAAGATTTAAGTAATGAAGTAAAAGAAACAAGAAACATATAAACATATTAAAAATTGAATTTAGAGAAATAAAAGAAAATAATAAAAATAAAGATAAAAAAATAGATAAAAAAAATTAATAGGAAAAGAAATGACCTAAATAGGAAAGAAACATATTGAGAAAGAGAATATAGTAATAGAAACGAAAGTATGGATGATGAATTTAGAGAGAATATACTACCTAAAATATTAGAAGAAGAAGAAGAAGAATCTAAAGAAAAAATATTAGAAAAATTAAAAGTAGAAGAAAAATAAAATAAAGATGAGTGAGGAATTAGATTTACTAATAGAAAATTTTGATCAATGTAGTTTAAGTGAATATCAAGTTTTAATGAATATTGGAGGAGTACATAATCCAATAGAAACCTCTAAACAAAAATTGCAAAAATCAAATGAAAGTTATGTACCTATATATAATAAACCATTTAAACAATTTTATGATAAAGTAAGAAATAGACAACCATCTAAAGGAAATAAATATAGGGACGGGTTTGAATTAAATGATGATTATGATAAACATATTAACCATTCACGAACAAAATTAGATTTAAATTGCAAAATAGAAACTAAAAAAACTTTATTAACTTATGCAGATTCAATGATATTATTCTTTTTATATAATAAAGATGATACATGGGAAAGTATTGAAAGAAAAATATATTTCTTAATAGTATCATTTGAATGAGATGTTAGAAATTAGTGGGAATAAATAAGTAATGATACAAAAATATTAATAAAAAGAAATGTGCAAATAGAGATAATAAAATCAGATAGACAATATATAGAAAAGTTAGTAAAATATATTTCGGATGAATTTTTAGAAGAAATTTGGATAAGAAATGCTGAAAGAGAAGCAATAAGAGAAAAAGATAATGCTAGAATTAAATTAATAAATTTAATAATATGTGACATGTGTAAAATTAAAGAATATACTTGTTAATTTATAAATTATTATTATGTTCAGTTCTATAGTAATGAAAATCAAGAAATATACCCAATATATGTATTATAAAAAATTACCAGGTTCATAGGGAATATAATTTAAAACAGAATTTGAAAAATATGTTATAGATAATATTATAATACCTAGAACTTTATGTTAAAAAATAAAATTTTTATTTGAAAGACTTGCATATATATGTCAACAAAGATAATTGTTGAAAAAAATCAGAAAATTAACTAGAATATGTTGTGAAGATATGGAAAATCCTATACATTAGGGATGTAATCCTGAAAGAAGGATTAACAAAAGAAAAAATAAAAATAAAATTTTTTAAAATTTTAGAAATTACTAAAAAAAATATAAAATTTAGAAAAAGATATTATAAAAGAAAAAATATCCCATATCGTAAACAGAAAAATAAAAGTCAATGTAAATGTTGGAATTGTGGATAAATAAGTCATATAAGTCCTGATTGCGATAAAAAGAAAGTTAAAATATTACAAAAAGAATATTTGAAAATAAAAGATGAATTAAATGAAATATCAGATATTGAACGATATTATAATCAAGAAATGTATATAAGTGAAATAAATTAATCAAAATCTGAATAAAGAAATAGAGGAAATAGAAAATAATAATATAAATATACAAGAATATAAAGGAATAGAAGGTTATGCATTAAAAGTTACATTTGATAATAATAAATTTAAGAAAATGCAAAAATTATCTTTAGATTTAAAAATAAGAAAATGTGAAGTTTTAGATAGAATTTGGAAAAAAGAAAGGATAGCATTAAATGAATGTCATAAAATTGAGAAAATTAAAGATATAAAAACAACATATGAAAATTATAAATTGAATCTTTTAACAAAAAATAGAGTTGAAAAACTATTAACAAATGTTAGTAAAAAACAAAGTGAAAAAAATCAATATATTTATTTAGTAGGAATACAAATAATGTTTAAATCATTATTCAGAGAAGGGATAGACTCACCCTTAACTATAACTAGGATTGTCAATGGGCCGAGTCAAGCTGGCTCGGCCCATGAAAGCATGAGCTCGGCTCGTAAAAAATGGGCGAGCTCGCCTCGCAAGTAAACGTCGTTTTTTTTTTTGAACAAATAGGTAACTTGGAAAATAAAAAAATAAATTTTTAAATCGTGAATTATATATAAAAAAATTAGGTAAAAAATTTAAACCCTTCTCCTTTATCCAGATTTGGGATCGGCTATTTAAAAAATTGTGTTGTTTGTTTGTTTGTTTGTTCGTGTACAATTTTTTAAAGAAAATTTCAAACAGTATTAAAAATTATTTTTTCCAGCAACGCTGTGCGCCTACACGTCTCCTTGCATATAATCTTTGAAAAAAATCCCTTCTAAAAATTGAAAGCGTAATCGAATGCCCTTTCAATTGTCAGAAGTCTTTACTTCGAAAATTATATAGAAGTCGTGAAAGACTTTTGACAATTGAAATGACAATCATTCAATTACCCTCTCAATTTTCAGAAGGAATTTACTTTAAAAATTATATGCAAAGATACGCACAACGTAGTTCGAGAAAAAAATTTAAAATGTAGATATAATAGTAGTAATAATACCATGTACTAACAAAAATTTAACTAAATTGGTGGAAAGAATTTTTTTTTATTTTATTTTTTTTATCTAAAAGAGATAGAAAAAAATAAAAAAGAAATTTTCATTTTTTTTTATTTTTCTTTTTAAAATAAATAAAATATAAACGCTCCTCCTTTATCTGGGCTTGGGATCGGCTACTTTAATTTTCAGTAGGTGGAGTTAAAAATTGTACATGAACAATTTTTTGTAGTGTGTACAATTTTTTAAAGAAAATTAAAAGTAACAATAAGAAAAGAAAAGTTCCATCAATATGATTAAATCAAATATCACTTACTTGACGACGTGCAATTTCGACATATTTATTTTGTAGTCGAAAATGAGCGTCTTGCCAATCCTTAACGCACATTAACGCTTCTAAAATATCTTCTTTCAGTCGGCTCGTGACCTCGCTCAAAACTCTTTTACTTACACTAAAAGCAGATTTCGAAACAACAGTGCTAATCGGAGGTGTCAGCAAATCTTTTGCAATCGCAGATATAACTGACCAACGTCGTTCATACCTTCGCCAGAATTCAATTGCTTCGTCTAAATTTTTTTTAATTGTTTTATCTGTTTACATATTTTGATTGAAATAATCAATTAATTCAGCAGGCAATGTATTATGGCTTGAGCCCGTAGATGTATGATGAGAATGAGATACAGATGGTGAAGACATGGTAGTAACAGTGGTAGTAGATGAACACATTGCAGATGAATCAAATCTATACGAATTAATGCCTTGAAATAAATTAAATATTTCCGCATCTTCTTCTTCAATTTCAGTGGAAGGAGTAGGTGCAGATGGTACTCGGCTAATATTAATACCCATTCGGTTCGCATATAATTTATACATTTCACATAATGTTTGCTCTAAATTTCTATATGTGATAGGTGTATCAAATGTTAAGGCTTTTGAAATTTGATCAATTATATATTTAGTTCCCGATAAATTATATCGAGGGTCCATCACGTATTTTAAAGGAAATAACATAGGCAAATCTTCCCAATAGTTTCTAAATTTAATTCCATAGCAATTATAATTTCACTAAAATCAGGGTCATTTCTGTATTTTTGAAATGTTCGTGCAATTATATAAGGACGTTCAAACACCATACAACTGGTGGGATAGTAAACGCCCGATAAAATCTTAGTGGTTTCATAAAAAGATATCAAAAATCTTTTAACTTTCAAAGTTATTTGCCAATTACGTTCAGTCAACATACCCTCGTCATCACTTCTAACATGTCTATTGTTATAAAAGTCAATTGTTAAATATTCAAAACTTTCACATGACTTTAATAACAAGTAAGTAGAGTTCCACCTATAATCTACGTCGCTAACAAATGTTTTAGCATTTTGCACTCCTATTTCGGCACAATAATCCTCAAATACTTGTTTTCTACTTGGGGAGATTGTAATATATATTAATGCATTCTTAATATTTTGAAATTCATCATTTATATGTTTTAAAACATCTTGAACAATTAAATTCAAAATATGTCATACACAACGAATATGAAACAAATACCCACCAAAATCAGGTTGTAGTACCCTATGCAATTTATCGACAACTACTTTATTAATACTAGCATTATTGAAAGTAAATGAACGAATTTTACTTTCGCAATGATATTCTCTAACAATACTAATAATAGCATTAAATATATTATTAGCATTGTGAGAAAACTTAATAATTTTAAAAGCAATAATTTTTTTATGTATGCATCAAAGTGGGTCTGTAAAATGTGCAGTTGCAGCTATATATGCTCTTTTATTAATCTCTTCCCATATATCTGAAGTTAAAGATATGACACTCCCACATTTTTACAAATCTATAATTAATTGTTGTTTTGTTGAAGTAAAATATTGTATTGTATCGGAACAAAGAGTGTTTCGACTTACCTCAACGTATCTTGGCGGCAGATATTCTTTCACATACGAGATTTAGTGTTGGTTGTCAATTAATGCCAAAGGCAACTCAGCACCAACAACAAGTTTCACCATTCCGGTTTGAGCTTTCTCCTCCGAGTACACCCATGTGGATAGGGGTGCAGTAGAACCGCCGACGTCTGGACTGCCAAATTGCAATTGTATTTGACAGCCTGGAATAAGTCCGTGTTTGGCCACACATACTTTGTAATGACGGTTGAGATGGGTGGTACCAATTCCTCTTTACCATACCAATCTTTGTTAGCAGTATTTACATACTGCTTTGGATTCTTGGACTCCATTGACGATTTTTTCCGTTGAAATTAATTTAAAGTGATCACAACATTTTGCTTGTTTTTCCCCCTTTCGCTTTCCCCTCGCATCAGGAATGTTTAATTCAGCCTCTTTCTCCTGATCGTGTTCCTCTTCGGGAACGTCAACATCATCCAAATTAATTAGATAATTTGGATTGTCGCTTACATGATGATGAAGATCGAAATCTGAAATATTTTCAGGTATGTGTACGTCATTTAGATCTTCAAATTGATTCTGAAATTGACTTTGCGGTGTCATAGGCGATTCGTTTCCTCCCACACCGAACAATTTTTTGACAAATGAGTGTGGATCCATTTGTTAGTTGTAATAAGTAACAACTAGTAGAAGAATAGTTATATAAATGTAGTGAGAAATGAAAATTGGATGAAATTTCAATAAATATAGTGAGAACTGAGAAATGAGAATTGAATATTGTATAAATTGTATATAAAAATTGTACAACTATCAACACAATACAAGAGAGTTGAGAGAAAGATAATTGAGAGTTGAGAGTGAATTGTAGAAAATTTTGTGGCTAAATGCTACTATTTATAGAAGAAGAAAAGAAAAAAATATAAGGACCAAAACGGTCAAAACAAAAAAAAATAATAATAATAATTTAATTCGGGGACTAAAACGGTCACTAACAAAAGTCGGTAACTGTTGATAAAGTGACCGAAACATTAGTTTCGGTCACATTTAAAAACGAGCCCACGAGCTTGGGCTTGTGGTTTGTTTATAACGAGCCGCTCGCGGGCTCGTCGCGAGCGATTCATTTTTTGTGTCGGCTCGCCCACCGAACCGGTCTGCTTGGCTTCCGCTCGGGCTCGTGTTTTTACAAACCCGAGTAGCCCACGAGCTCCATTTTCGCGAGCCGACGAGCCGCTCGGCCCATTTGTCACCCCAAACTATAACCTTACATGATGGAATAATAACAAATTTAAAAGATAATCATTTAGGAACAATAGAAAGAAATCTGACATATCAAAAAATAATGCTTACATGCTACCCAGAATATTGTGTATCATTGAAAGATGTAAACTTTAATGAAGTTTTAGAATTGTATTTTAAGCTTCACAGATATGATATCATGCAACCAGGCGATCAAATTATGACTATAAAATATAGAGATTTATATACATTTACCAATTCTAATAATGAAAATATTTATTCCAATAAACCTTATATTGAAGTACATAAAGAATGTAAGGATATTAGCAAAATAATATAACCAAATAAATAAATAAGTTTAATTTCAAAAGAATATGAATTAAGCATAATAAAAAATAAATCTGAAATAACATAATTAAATGAAGGAGAATGTTCTAATAATATAATATTTAAGGATGAAAAATTAATTAAAAGGCCGAAAATTCTTAGAATACCTAAAAATCAGTTAGAAGATTTTAGTAATATAAAAGAAATAAAACTTTACAGAAATGCTGAAAATATAAAAATAAAAGGAAAATATTTTAATGGAAGAGAATATATAAATGAACCAAATATACTAATAGATACAGGAGTTAGTGAATTTCATATAACTTCAATCAGAAAAAAAATGTCCAATAACTCATAAAACTGATCCATATAAATATGTAAATTTTGATGGACAAATACATATTTCAGAATTAGAAGTTAAAGTACTAATAAAAATAGGAGGAATAAATCTTTTAGTACCATGTTATATAGATAAAAGTATGGATATAAACCCTCATATACTTTTAGGAATGAGTTTTCTAAATGGATTAGAAGATTATAGTATAATAAGATAAGGATTGTATATATTCCATAATGGACAAACTTGTGTAAAAAGAACTAAATGAATAATCAGATAAGTTTTTCATTGGCTGTATATATACAAATTACTATTATAGAAACAAATATAACAACATGTGCTTTAATAGACACGGAGAGTGATATAACAATATTTAAAATTTTTTTGATAAAATCATGGAATAATAATAGTAACATAAAATAACTGGAATTATAGGAGAAAGTACCAAGATAATAAATAATGCTAACAAAATTACTATAATTATTGGAAGTAAACAAGTTATAATAAATAAAATATATAAATATGATAAATTAGAGTGTGATATATTATTAGAAAATGACTTTATACAATAATTTCAATACTATAAATAAAATAGTTATGTGATGATACTACAAATACCTTGTGGATACTTATTAAAATTTCAAGAGATTTTAGACCTTATAGAGTTCAGTCAGCCCAACGTTGTGATAAATGAGAGAAAAAACCAATTATATTTAATGAAATAAAAAAATAAAAGAATATTGTATAAAAAAGTTCAAAAAACGAGAATAGAAATAAGTATAGAAAAAATTATTGAACAATTAGAAAAAATTTATGGAAAAAATCAATTATTATTTTGGAAACCACATCACCCTAAACCTAAAATAGAATTAACAGAAAATGTTATAATAAGAGTCAGACCAATAATGTATACTATAAAAGATACACAAAAATTCAAAAATCAAATAAAAGAATTGTTAGAACAGAAGCTTATTAAACCAACAGTAATGGACTTCATAATAGTCCAGCCTTTATGGTTATGAAACATTCAGAATATGTTAGAGGAAAAGTTAGAATGATCATAAATTATAAAGAGTTAAATAAATATACTAAATTTAATGGATATTTTTTACAAAATAAAGAAGTTTTAATAAACATTGTAAAAGGAAAACAATATTATTCTAAATTTAATTGTAAATCAGGATTTTGACAAGTAAAAATGGAAGAAAATAGTATACAATATACATCATTTAGTGTATCTCAAAGAAAATATGAATGGTTAGTAATGACATTTGGACTAAAAAATGAACCACAAATATATTAAAGAAAAATGGATAATATATTTAAAAAGTTTAGTGAATTTCTGATTGTTTATATAGATGACATATTAATATGTTTTAATAGTAAAGAAGAATATAGAAATCATTTATTACAATTTATAAATGAATGTAAAAAAGAAAGAATTGTCTTATCTAAAAATAAATCTATAATAGAAAAACAAAAAATAGATTTTCTTGGATTATCAATAGATAAAAGAGGAATAAAATTACAGACTCATATATCCAAAAAGATAAAAAGTTTTTCAGATAAATTAGAATCCAAAGAACAAATACAAAAATTCTTAGGGTGTTTAAACTATACTGAAGGATTTATTGAAAATATTCTTAAGAAAAGATATAAAATACAAATTTTACTAAGAAAACAAATATTAAAAAATGAAATGAAGAACATACAGAAATTGTTAAATCGTTAAAAGAAGAATGTAAAAATTTACTAAAATTAAGATTACCAGATGAAAAAGATAATTTGATTGTTAACACCGATGCCTTAGATAAATATTGAGCAACAATATTAAAAACATATTTAAATGAGATTTGTAGATATTCAAGCGGAACTTTTAATCAAGCAAAAATAAATTATACCACTTATAAGAAATAATTATTAACAATTATTAGAGGAATAAAAAAGTCTTCATTATTCTTATTATCCAAAAAATTTACTGTTAAGATTGATTATTCGCAAGTTGCAGGATTAGTCAAGAATAAACTTCCTTCAAAACTTCAATACAAAAGGCTCTATAGATGACAAGCTTATTTAACATTTTATAATTTTGATATTGTCTATATTAAAGGAGTTAATAATTTTCTTATAGATTTTCTCAGCAGAAACATAGAATTTGCTTATGGATAAAGCCATGGTCATGGAATTATACCAATCAATTCTACATACACAAAAAAAAACATATTTTCTTAAAGAAGTATCTGAAGACATAAAACTGGAACAACACAGATCTCATAGATATTCAACTCAAATATAAAAATATTGTTGAATATCACTACTGAGTATCATAAAGAAGCCTTAGAACTCAAAAATCAAGTTGATGTTGTTGCAGCACAACTAAAAAATATGCTGTCTGAGACAAATATACCAAAAAATTCATAAATGAGTTTTTCAAATCAATACCAAATAAGGATAGCTGGAAGCAGCAGTGGACCCAGACGTGACACCATACCAATTGATAAAAAATGAGATTTAACACCAACTAAAAAAGTGGTGATACGTGGAGATAAAGAAGATTCCAAAACTATCGCATCATAGACCAGGATGATACAACCCCTTTAGATCCAAAAGAAGAAGAGTATGCTAAAATAGTCAGAATTGCTTATGAAATAAAAATAAGTGATTTATATTTCATCTCTCCATAAAATAATATTTATCCCAAAATAACAGCCATGGAAGAAGGAGACCCTTCGTTTGTAAAGATTATGGCAGACTGGATATGTGGATTTGATATATCCAAGAAAGGATTTGATTAAAATTTTGAAATTTGATGACATATTCATAAAAGAAGTATCAAGATTTACCAAGGGACGAAAAATATATTTGAAATTTTATTCAATAAGTCTAGAATATGATGAAATTGTTTATTATCAAGTTGAACACATAATCTCGATTGGATATGTTGCAGCCAACTTCCAAATAGATGTGGTGGAGAATGATAGAAAAGTTTCAACAGTTACAAAGTCATTGATCAGATATAGAAGAGCACTTGCAATTAAAGCTATTTACCATATTGTTAAAAATTTGTTTGATAAAAAAATTCTCATGCTTGTGTCAATATGAAAACTGGATGCTAGTATCAAATGGACGACATGAAAAATCAGAAATCTTAAAGGACTGCATTACAAGATTCAAAATATATCAATTTTTGGAATGTCCTACCACTATAAAAGAATCCTGCCAACCAAGGGAGTGCCCCAATTGCATGTAAAGACATAAAAAATAAATGGCAATAATAGAGAAAGATGCTCTTCAAATACAAAGTTGAAAAGGCATGTGGAGGCATGAATAAAGAAGGACAATAATAGAAACTCCTTTAATAAAAATCAAATACTACATGTGAAAATGTAGGTTCAAGGAGGACAATAATAGAAAGGCAAGTATGCATTTGCTGATATACTGAATGATGTAATAGATTAATCATAGAGTCTCATATATTTGTATAAATAGAGGCATTGTACTAGGAGGAGATCATCTTGAAATCTCGAATTGTAATTAATAGCTACCTTAAGCCATCCTCAGTTTGAAACCAGTTTTTCTGGAAATCCTTGTGTACCAAGTAGAAATCCTGTATAAATTCTGATAGAAATAAAATTCCAATATTTTGATATCAATATAAGTTTCTAAATCTTTATTCCAGTAGATTCTTGAAGGATCTAATTGAAAGTTTCCTTCTTATTTTAGCAAAAATAGAGTTTTTTCTTTAATAGAAGTTTAGAATTTTATTCTTTAAAATTGATAGAGTGAGTGCAAGAAGCTGAAATAGTAAACATTCGATGAAGACAGGAGGCCGTTGAAGGAAGTAATTTACACATTCAGAGCTCAAAGATCACTCGATTCTAAGAATAAAGATCTAGATCAAAATTAAAGTAAAACTATTAATTTTTGCTAAAATTAGAATGCATCTTTTTAGATCTTAGAGAATCAAAGAGATTAATTGCATGATTTGATAATTATTTGTATTAATGTCAGGATATACAATTGAAGGATTAGATAATATGTTAGAAGAAATAAAAAATATTATTTCTCAATTAAAAAATATGAATACATCTTCTGAATAATATAATATACTTAGTGAAAAATATGAATAGTATGTTATAGATTATTCCAATCTACTTGATCAAATAATGGATTTATATGCTAAAATTCAAAATAGAATAAATATAAGATAAAATAGTTCTAAAAGATTGACCTTGAGAAAACTATGAGAAAACCTATATCAAATAGATTACCTCAAAAAGTTAAATATTTTAGATACAGAATAATACTTAGATTTTATTTAAAACTGATAAATAACAGGTTAAGTATTAGACATTTAAAAGAATATTTAGAACATACACTTTAAAAGAAAAAATGATAGATTGTCAAGCTTATAATATTATGATATATGTTGCAATATAGAAAAAATCATTTCATTAATGACAATATAGACTCTTCCATGAAAATGAATAGTAATAGGCCATATAGAAAACCCCCCATCCAATTTTCACTTTATTGAATATTTTCTGTCCTCTTAAATATTAAAATATAAAAATACCCTTAAATATATTATATAATTAAAAATATATTTTTAATGCGTACTTGGTTCTTATTTTTTACCTCAAAAATTAATTTTTTGACCGTTACTTCCCTAAGTCAGCCGCCATTTTTTACTTCTCTTACATGTGGGGCTCCCTTTTCTATCTAACGATCAAAACATCAATTCTCATAATTACTACCAAACAAACTTTTATTTAAAATACATTATTATCATTTTAGTTACCAAGTGAAAACCAAACATTTTTCACTTAAAACTTAACTTTTCTTATGTATTTATTCCAACACATATAAAGTTTCTCTCGTCTCTCATATGTTTCAATCTCAAAATCTCAGTAATTTATCGAGCGTTGATGGATTTTAATTAAGTTTTGTAACTAAAACTTGTAAAATCAATAAAAAAATTGGTTTAAAAACCAAATGAGTGAGCATATTAGATTTTTGACTCCACTTATCAATTTTTATTTCTAATTCTCTATCAGTGATAATTATCTCAATTCATGCAATTGTAATGATCGATAATTCCACTTTTATTTATTATTCTTTTATAAGATACAATAAACCTATGGTTACCACGAGACGATCATATTCCTAATCTAAATTCATATGACAAACATGCATTTTAGGATTATCACCCATGATCGTACACGCTATAAATACTATTCCTAATATTTTATTGTCCATTTGTTTCAATAATAATGTTATACCTACCGTGAGTTTTCTAACATTATGAATAAGCAACTTACTATCATAATGGTGCGCAAATATTAAAACAATGTAATTATGCATATTAATGGAATTACAACGCAAGAATTAAGATAAAAACATAAAATCACGAGTTAAAAACTAAGAATCAAAGAGTTTTGTCATCCATCGAGTACAAAGAATTTTAGCCTAACATATTAATATAAAAAAACAATAAAAATATTTTCAAATTTTCTTAGAATTTTATCTAAGAAAGTCGTCACCGTAGTCATTAAACTATAAAGAAAAAATGGAAATCCTCAATCAATGCCTTCAAATCCGGATTCAAGCGAGGAATTCTTCGTTCTTCAATTTATATTCTCTTCGTTTTCTCTCAAAAGTTGGCTCTCAATGATAAAAAATAGGTGTGGACGTATTCTCCCATTTATATGATACCAATGACGTTGCTTACTAAAATAAAATAAAGAAACCTAAATTTTTTTAGCCGTTTAACATTGAAGAGCGCGCCTAGTGTAATATACGACGCACGCATGGGAGATTTGAGGTGCCTCGGTGGCTCATTTTTGGTTGGGGTTGCGGGGCTCTCCTTCAGGCGAGAGCGTATGCCTTGCCTAGGATGTGGCAATGGACAGAGTCGAACTCAAGCTAGTTCAAGCACGAGCCAAGCCCACAAGTTCAAGAATTTTTTTAAAATTTTTTTACTCTTGTTCCCATTAATAGTCACAAGTCGAGCTGAGCCCAAGAATTTTTTTTTTTAATTTTTTTTAACTCTTTTGATCCTTTTTTTTAATGAACCAAACCGGTTCGGCTCGCCTAGCAAGGGGGCCCACTCAGCTTGTGCTTGTCCAAATATGAGCTTGAGCTAATGAGCTGCTCAGCTTGATTGCCACCTCTAGCCTTGCCTAAGTTCTAACAGCTGAACAGCTTTTAGTATTTTTATCACAACTTTATGTCCGATATCCAATTGAGGTGATTTAAAGTACGTTAAAAAGATTACTCAAAGTTCTACAATTCTTCTAGAAATATCATTTTTCCAATTCGAATTTTTGCTATGCCAAAATTGGGTCTCAATATGAGACTGAAAATTTGAAACATAACATTTTTCGGCTGAAAATTAATGTGTGATGATGCTTTAACTATACTTAATCCATTTGAATTCTTTCTTCATCTAATTGACAATTAGCACTCTCAAATCTTCATCATGAGGTTCGATGCAACTTTTTAGTATTCGTACTTTAGTTCTCGAACTTTGGATTTGCTTCATTTTAGCCATTTTCTTTTCTTTCCTCTATTTTTTCATAGAAACATGATTTTTTTTGGAATAAAAGCAATAAATAACAAATTAGGTATTAATTTATCCAAAGAATAACAAAATATCACCATTTAGGATCACAAATAACTGTAGAAACTACACTTATTGACAAGAAAAAATTCATGTGCATATTGAGATTGCCCGGGCGGTAGCAGTAGATCGTTTCTACTATTAACAGTCGAGCGGACGCAACAGCTGGCTATAAAAACATTTTTTTTTAAAAAATTGTCAAGTGGGTCGAGCAAAATTTTTTACTATTTTTTTATAATTAAAATTTTTGTTTCGTGATGCAAATATGGTTATAATCCCAGTTTGTTATTTTGGTGATTTTGAATTGGATGAAAATGATCGATGGGCATGGAAATGGATAAGAAATATACATTGTGAGATTCTAATTTTCATAAGAGAGAGTACATCATAAGCGGAAATATATTATGTTTTACAAAACAAGCTGAATGTCAATCTTTTTCAATATGATATAGAGTTGAGATTTCTATTCAACGAGCATTTATCCATTCCGATTTCACCTATGAATATTACTTATGCTATTGAAGTGAATTATCTATTAGAATTGAATAAAATGCACACTGCACCTACTATTCTTTGCATGGCTTTGGTGAAGAAAAATGTTATCGAAGGTGAACAAAAATATTGGATGGAACGGATAACAATGCCAACAAATTTTGGAACACGGTGGAGATAGATAGCTCGTAAGGATGATGTGGTCATTCCCAAGACAATTGCTCTTTATCATGATTTCACTGTTATGCAGAATTTTGTTGGTAGTTCATGATAACGAAAATGAAAATAAATTTATTAATGAGGATTTGATTGCTTTATCCCGTCAAAGACATAAGTGGGGTTAAAGCTCAGTGACTGGATCAAGTGGACCATCCTTTAATTTTTCGAATGTGGTTTTCGATGACAAGGATTTTCACGTCGAGCAATTGTTTGAAACAAAGAAAAATTTGCAAAAAACTGTGCACCGAGTAGCATTAAAATACAACTTTGAGTTCAAACTAAAGAAATCAAATAAGTCATTTTTGACAATTGTCTATATCGACGACAATTGTCGTTGGCGCTTGCGAGCAACTAGATGGACACGAATGAGTTATCTGTGGTTTGCAAGTATATACGAGAACATACTTGCGAAGTGAGAATTCATCGAAACGATCACGGGCAAACTTGAGCATGGTTTTATTGGTCGACAGATAATACACAAGTGTCAGGACCTATGGACGATTTACAGACATTCAGACATCATTAACAATGTTCGTCTAGAATACGGAGTGGTGATGAGTTACCAGAAGGCCTAAAAGAGATGGAGGGCGAGAATTACTTTAAGTTTTCTTCATGGCTCTTAGACAATGCATTCGGGGTTTTCGAAATACAATGCAACCCATAATTCTAGTCGATGGTACAACTCTGAAAGCTAGATACCAAGGCAACTTGATTATTCCTACTTGTCAAGACGTCAACATCTAAATTTTATTGATCCATTGGTTCTTTACAAAGCTAAGAAAAGTGATCGAAAAGTTGAGGATCTCAACTTTGTAACTGATTGGGGATCATCCATAATAAATAGTATCATTGAAGTTTTTTTCTAGGGCACATCATGGGTATTGCATGTATCACACACAAGATAATTCGAAGACTAGGTGTCGAGGTAAAGACATCATTTTATTGTTCAGAAGAGCAGCCAAAATTTACAATATTGAGGAGTGTAATAAGTTCATGTCAAAATTGTAAGTAAATCATTCCCGGTATAAGATTATCTAACAAAAATGGGGATCGAATATTGGACGTGGTCACATTTTTTAGGATGCTAATACAACATGATGTTAAACAACGTAGAATCTCACAATGCACTGTTCAAGAAGGATTGAGAGTTATCAATTCTCACAATGATTGAGAACATTCATAATAAGTTGCAGCAGTGATTTTATGATCGACGTACGGAATCACAGAGTTGCACGAGCGTGCTAGCCCATGTTCAAGAGACAAACTCTTCAAAACTGCAAAGGTTGCGAAAAAGTTGAATGTGAACCATCGGATGAGTTAGGTTTCTCTGTGAAAAGTATACGTAATACGGCATACATGATGGACTTGACTGGTAACACATGCATTTGCAATCGATTTTAGTTGGAAAGTTTTCCATAAGAGTATGCAGTTGTAGTAACTAAATATCGAAGCTTTGTAGCAAGAATACTATGCTCTCCTTATTACACGATCGATTGTTGGAGATCAGCGTATGCTAAGACTATATTTTCTCTACTCAATGAAGCCGACTAGAAAGTTCTTGACATATTCTCTCACTTAATACATTGTTGCCACCAGAAGTTGAACCGCGTGACCTTGGAGGTCCACGACATTCAGAATGCCATTTACAAGAGAGTTTCCTTGACTGCATAGGTATGGTAGGTGAAGAGCAATAGAGCATACTCATCAAGTTTGTACAAGTCAGATTCTCTGAAATGACAATTAGACCGGTGTAACAATGTCGTTGTTAAATAAACAGTATTTATATATATGTTACAATATTCAAAATTATTTCGTAATTAAATAAACAATTATTTTATAATTACAAAAAAGATTCAATGTATAATGTTTACATAAATTTTACAATTATTACATAATTATATAAAAAATTCAAAGTACAATGTTTACATAAATTTAACAATATTTACAATTATTTCATAATTAAAAAAATTCAATATATAATATTTATTGATCACAATTAAATTTGTGTGAATCGCATACTAACGTATTTCTCCAAATTTGTATCCACATTCGTTGATTCATCAACCTTATGTACTATACTAAAGATTTTAGTATACTTTATGGCGAACATGTGAGTTGCCCCTGCTATTGAACAATAATTGTTAGTTCAATACCGTGTCCATTGAACAATAATTGTTAGTTCTATACACGATGACTTGCATGTCCTGTACAATCATCATCGCTCATCTAGTTATCAGAGGAATGATTATAGCCACCGACTCTAGGTTTTACTCGTGTTGATCTCGTGTTAGACATGAATGATCAGGAACGTACACATATGTAGTCGAGTCAGCGAAGACGATCACCACGATAATATAGTGATGATTCACGATCACTGAAATGTACATAAGCATACAACCCTCACATAGCCTTTCCCAACACTTGGCGACATTTCGATAATCCACTTGAGCATATAATTGGGCATCATATACTTGTTACTTATAATGTGGAGCAACTGATTCTCAATTGTAACCTTACGGACGAACTCAGGGTTCAATATTAGTCGGTCAGAAAGGTGAAATGATTTTAGATATCTTTTAGCTCGATCGTGCAACAAGTTCATGACCAGGTCGATGTGCTACATCAAGAAACACGAAAAAAGAGGGAGTTATTTCATTTAATAAACCAAAAATTGTGTATACATAAAAAATAACAATATGACTACTTCACTTACATCGCCAGGAGCCAAGTTCCCGAAGTGGTGATGTCATGAAACTACTTGTAAGCATCCAAGGTTGTCCTTTGAGCTATTGTGTGGCTGATTCTGAAAAAAATAAAAAAAAAATGTTAAAATAAGCATATACGAGTTAGCGTAGTACTTTACTAAAATCATACAGAACTTACTCAGGTAAAATTCTTCTCCACTCCATCTGAAACGCTTTCCACTTGGCATGGTCCATCTTCCCAAAAAGATTACGATACGTTTCATCGACGAACCTCATCCTCTTTGCCTCAGCCGTAAATGGAGAGTCGATGTATTTTGACGACAATCTTGGCCTCTTGACGACCACCTGTTCTGGCACGTTAATAGCACGCTTCTTACCCTTAGTCACCCGCGAGCATCCTCTAGTCCTCCGTCCTGGGGACCACCACCTCTTTGGGGCTTGCTACCCTTTCCATCTTTCACCTCACCTATCCCCATCGGGCTACCTCATCCATCGTCTTCTTATCCACCACATCTCTCGTCCCCGATGGGCCCACCCTCTCCGTTCTCCCCTCCTTTGCGACCTCTCTTTTCCCCGATGGGGCCACCTGTCTTCCGCTCCACAAATAACAAAAATGATTTTAATGTATTATCTGACCACAACTATGGGTGACCCCCTCTCCATCACCCTCTTCGATATCCATTGCTTACTTGCTATATCATCTCGGAGCGCTGCGACTTCATCCTGCAGGTCTACATAATGGCCATGTAGCACTCCAACATCGTAGGATAAATCATCGACCATTCCTATCAACTCTTATGGCAACACGCTGACCTCCTCCGCTATAAATACAGTTAGACTGGTATACAGATTATCAAAATAACGACCCTGATCGTGTGTAAAAGATCCACAGAGAAAGTGTCTGGACGGGGAAGAAGGAGATCTCCTCGGTGGAGGTGATGCCCTCAACGGATGTGATTGTCAATCAACTAGACTGTGCTCTTATACAAAGAACAATATTAAAAATTATTAACTTGATTAATAATTGCTAACTCATACAAAAATGGTAATTAATAAATTATATTCAATTCATATACCCAATCTCAGTCCAGAATTGAATCGAATATTTGATTGTCTTGAGTATACGAAATGGCTAATTCACACACAGGACCTCGACCCTCCTCCTCCATTGACAGCGTCAAATCGATTATGACTTCAAGCTGACATTGACATTTGAACTAGTTAATAATTATGTTATGAGATTTTAAACTACGTACCGTATAAATCACAAATGTATAATACTTTGTTTCTCATATGGTCATTCGTCTTTTGAGATGCTCATCAATGATGCATCCGAGGGTAGTGTGTTACCCAATAGGTGACAGGGGCAATCCATAGGTATCGTACTTAAACACGGACCTCTTGGATTTCGAGTGTGATCTGGTGAAGACGTGTACGATGTCCTCAAAACATCTCCAATCCCACGGATAGTTGTTGAAGGCATCAATATCGTGGACGATCTTTATATAGAAGAGGTTGATCGCAGTCTTCTTGTGATGACATCGCACCACGCTCTCAAGGAAATAGACCAGTGCTAACTTCAGTCTGTCTAACATTTGATCATACCCCTGATTGCGTCATTCAGTTGCGACAGAAGCACCATCCCTTGTCCTTGGAAATAAGCGTCATGCAGTATGTTGCTTCTTTGAATACCATCACGAGCTGCTTCATTGCTAGTAATTTTTAGTCCGGTTATCAGGGCAAACTCAAACAAGAAAAACGTAGCGAATTTGCTTCCAAGGTTGAAGTGGAAGGCATAACCGTCGAATGACTTGAGCACCGATACAATAATGTATCAATGATATGCGTGGAGTACTGGACCTCCCTCTAGTGATATAAGGGCCAAAGGAAAGATTGACATAAAATATCCGCGTGCTAGTCATCCAGCAGCTCTAGTACTGTAGTGAAACTGTTAAAACTACCATTCCAAATAGCTTTACCCAACATCAATCTCAACTCCTCATCAAGATGGCATTCTATCCTGCAAAAATTCAAATTTTAGAACATTGAACAAGAGATAAAAGAATAAAGCATGATCTCAGAAAATTAAGCGAATCGAATTGTAATTACTATACACAAGATAAAGATTCATTTCCATCGATAATAATAAAAAATTAAATGAATTGCAGACAAAATTTTAAAAAAGTTCTTATAAATTTTTTTAATTAAAATTGAAAGCAAAAAAGGGGAAATGGGAAAAAAGGAAAAGAAAAGCAAAGGAAAAAGGAAAAAAGGAAAAAGGGCCGACTCTTTGGCCCAAATGAGGATTGGGCCAAACAGTCCATTTAAAAAAAATGATGAAAAAATGGAGAAAAACAGAAAAAGGGAAAAAAGAAAATGAAAAAGAAAAATATAAAAAAGGGAAAAATGAAAAAAAAATAATTAAAATTAAAAATAAATATTGCTTAATTAAAATTGAAAAATTACATTTTGTCATAAAACAAAAATAATTAAAAAAAGAATTTTAAATCGAACAAGAGATTATAATATGAGGAGAAAAATAAAATTTAAACAAATTTAAAAAATATATAATAAAAACAAAAAAAATTAAAAAAGAAAAAAGGAAAAGGAAAGAAAAGAAAAGAGAAAGAAAAGAGAAAAAAAAAAAGAAAATGAAAAAAGGGCCCAAAAAGTCGGTTTGGGTTGTTTGTTAAATCCACCGTTTTGCGAAATAGTCGGTTCTCGTCGGACATGGCGAGCTTAACTCATTTTCTTCACCACAATCCATTCTAAACCCCTAATCTACCTAAATAATGTTTTATAAACATCATATATATTAATCTAATATACAAATTCAAAAAACATGCAAAATGAAAAATCAATAGTTTAAACCAAAAAATAATAACAATAAAAAAAAAATTAACATTGCTGAATATAATGATTGACTTTTGTGGTGGGTAGACTATGAGGACGTTGAGCTCGATCGGATTCCGATTGTAAACGTGTGTATTTTTTCTTTTTTTGCTTTTCTCCTCTCCTTTTCTTTGTTTGTGGAAGATGGGGTATTTTTGAGAAATTGTATATAAAAATCTATTTAAACTTTCTTTTTTTTTAATGGTCAAAGGCCATTGTGGAAATATTGTCAGGTCAAATGACCATTTTCACGTATTTCCTGCTAGAACACTAAATGGTGGGAGCATCTAGTGAATGAGTTGTGATTATCGATCATTTAAGATATGTTTGGAAATATTAGAAGTTGCTTCTAATTTTTTTATTTATTAGAGCTAGAAGATTTTAATTTCTGTCCACTTATTATAATTTTTAATAAAATTAGATTTGAGCCCTGCTATATGTCTAGAGCCACCCATGTAGCTCTGGACAAGGAGCTTTTTCCGTTAGATTTTAGTTATTGTTCGCATGCGTCTATCGGGATCAATCGTTCTATTAATAAATTTGACACACTTATTTGACAAATAATGATTATATTTAATTTAAGTCAATCTAAAACTTAGTATATATTTTACAAGGATGATGGAAGAATTGGTTATAACCACTTAAGATTCATAAGATATTGAGCGTTGAATTGATTTAAATTAAAGATCACGATCATTTGTCAAATAGGAGGAACGGTCCTGCACAATTATTATGTATTTATTATTATTGACTATTGATATATTTTATGGAATTAATTATAGGGTATATTTGGTAGTAATTATGAGAATTGATTTATTGACCGTTAGAGAAAAAAAGTGAATTTTACCCGTATGTGAAAGATTAATATATGATGGTTAGAATAATAAAATAACGATCAAAAATTAATTTTTTGAGGTGAAAAATTGCTAGCAAAGAGGAGCATGAGACTATAATGAACCAAACGCACGGTTATTTATTTCCTTATCTTGAACGTTTCTTGAATATCGTAGAGAAAATCCCGCTTTGTTTGTAACCACAACCCTCGCCAGGCTCCCTCGCCAGGCTCACACCCGTTCCACTCACCACGACTCCGACATAGGAGTCTTCATCACCCGCCGCCTCCGTATGCCCACTAGACGAGTCGTGACCGCCACTGCTACACCACCATCAGTCTCTGTTCCACCGCGACATTGCCTTCGTTCTGTCTCCCGTCAAGTCATTTGCGTTACTCTTCACCACCAACCATCTACTGGTGCTTATGTCCGCCATATTCGGGATCATATTGGCCCATCCGCATTTCAGCCCATGTATCTCCATGGGGGGACTATCACCACTTTCTGCGCCTGCGAAAACTGATTGCAATACTTGCCTGCTCTCTCAGTTGAGACTTTGAGGTAATAATTCGTTATATTGAATTCATTTCCATGGGGGAGCATTACTTTTTATATAGTTTATTATATTAAAGGTAGTAATTCTTGCCTGCTCTCTGACTTAAATTATCGATTCCCAATTTGCTTGATTCATGATATTGAAAAGTCGCGTCATAATTGAGCAAACGCCTAAAGTTTGTGATTATTTGAAAAAATTATCAAATAAAACTAAACGCTGACAAATAACCCAAAAAGGTTGAAAAGCCAACCCAAGTCTTGTTTTTCTTTAGCTATATATAGTTGCGGAAATGAATGTTTTTAATGCTGTAAATTATATCTGTTCATTTGTCTAATTTTTTCCTCATACTGTATTGGAAAAGACTATTAAACATAACTTTCTTTTTCAATTATGTGAGAGCATTTCATGCCTTTATTTATTTGACCATAAAAGTAAACTATGATGGCCTAATCTTGATTCAAAATTGAATCTTGATTTTCTTGGAATTAAAGTTCATAAAATCATGCCATCATCTATAGATTAGCATGTTAGATTTTCAGATAATTGAGGGAGACATCCAATGGTCACGTAGCTGCTTAGTATTAGACACACTACAATTAGGTTGACGCTACATGTATTGATATAATTTATTGGGAAGATCGCAGTGGCGGTCGAATGTATAGAAATTGTGCAACTAAGTACCCAACCTTTTTTGTTTCGCCAAAGATGGGTCCCAAACGTTATTAGTGTGTACCACCCATCTTTGGAAAGTCTGAGTGGAAAATAAAGTTTGGCAATTTGTTGGTTTTATTCTCATTCCTTGTTTAATGCATTCAAGGAATGAATCTCCAATTCAGTGATTTAAATGTTGCAATGAATATCTCCAATTTATTGATATAGCAATGGAACAAAGGAACTTTAGTTCCATTTATGTGAGCATTATGGTCATACCATCCATGATTTAATGGAAAAAATACTGTTTTACCATGAAAAAAATATTGTTTTACTGGACAACTGAAATTTCTGGTTTATCATTCTTGAAATTGAGACACCAATTGACAAGATTGTAGCATTTATTAATGTTCAGTTAAGAAACCTAGCATAGAAATTATATTCAGTGCTTACCATTAAAAGAGCAAAATAAGAAAATATAATATTTGTCCTTTAACAGAGATGGATGGAATTGAGATAATTACCCAGAGATGGACTGATATATCTTCAAGTTCAGATACACACTTTCACCCCACCCCCAACATAAAGAAGAAAATAAAATTTAGGAAAAAGAAGATAGGGAACATATGCAGAATAACTGTTACTGTTACTGCAAACAATTTCCACTAGTCTTAACTATTTTTTGACTCCTAAATGGTGTTAAGACAAAGGTAGCAAAAAGAGGAGTTTAGGTGGGGCCATGTATGTCCAGCTTGAGTTCTTGCTGGATTAAGTGGAATTGGAGTTGGAGGAGGTGGATGGCTGGTTGGGATTAGGGAGGGAGCTTGGTGCTTGATTGGTGGCAGCTCCTGGGTTGTTGACCACAGCAGTGTCAGCTTCCTGGTAGAACTGCCAGCATCGCTCGTTGTACTCAAGAATCAGTGCCTGATTCTCTTGCTCGAGATTCCTCAGCATCTTCATCAGCATTTCATTTTCCTTTGTCGATTCATGGTTCTCTGACTTTAGCCTTGAGTTGCTCCTCTCCGTTTCTGTGTAACAAAAATGTCATAAAGTGCTTGCCCTTTTTTTTTGGAGAAGACTCTACAAGGAAAGATCAAGCAAACACAAGAAATGAAAATTAAGAATAAGTGTACAGCTTTGAACTATCTCATTTTGAAAAAAGATCATTAGTAAAATATTCAAAGGAGAGAGAGAGAGAGAGAGAGAGAGAGAGAAGAGAAAAAAAACATGTCCAAACTCAATTACAAATAGGTTATTCTTTGTCCATTGCTAGAAGTAGAAGAAATTAAGTGTGCAAAAAGTAATCTAGAATATAGTGTACCAAATGCAATAAAAATAATTTAGACAATTATAAGAAAGCTGTTGAAGAAGAGAAAAATCCTTTCACAACAATCCGTATACCCAATAATTAGAATGTTATAGAATAAGTGAAGGTGTATAAAAATTGTATTTGTAGAATGTTTAAGAAAATAGAGAGAGAGAGAGAGAGAGAGAGAGAGGCCTCTATGAAGCTTTTTCAAGCAAGATCACCTTCCCAAGTCTTTGTTGAAGGAGAGGGGAATGGATGAGAAAAGTTTTCCCTCTCCTTGGTTGTCGAAAAGAGGCTACAGTTCTTGTTTGAGAATAGAAGTGAGGGACTTAGTAAAAAATGAGGTCAATATATAGCACAAAAAGATGGAGCAAGTGAATGTGAAGAAATGAAAAACACGCAGAAGTAGAAAAGTACAAAGAGAAGGTAGGTTGGGAGTGTGATCTCTTGCTCTTTTTCTCTTGTCAAGAAAAACATTCATGTGTAGGTGTAGTTGCCGGCATCTTTAGGAATGGATTTAATGTTTCTTCAAGTTTGAAATGGTTGTGATGAGTTTTTTAAGGGGCGGGATCACGTGAGTGATGGAGTTCAAAAAGACTGAAAGCACATTATGGGAATTTCAGTTCATTTACTCCTGGTGTGTGAAATCAAGAAAAGGACATGTGGCTTACCTCAGTAAAAATGATGCAACGGCTATGTCAATTTCAAAGATTTTTGACTTAATGATTTGAATTGATTCAAACCAACACAACTCACGATCAACTTCACATCCACAATTGAATCTGTATCATTTCGTACGGAGTTCAGCATGTATAAGCCCTTGCTTGAGCCCCATTTTTTGAAAAAACTACATTCTTAAATAGTGTTTTGACCTAGCTTCAACCACACATTCTACGATAAAATAATGCTCTTGTTTGAGCCTCATTTTTCAACCAAAATACATTCTTTAACAGTGATTTGACAACATTTCAACCACACATTCTTTAATAAAATAATATTATACGCAAATCAAAATTTTTTCCTTATTTTGTAACCACACATTTTCCATCAATACACTATTCAAAAATTCATTTTCTTCACAAAAATGGAGCTCAAACAAGGGCAATATTGCATGCAAATCCAAAATTTCTCCTTATTTTTTAATTACACATTTCCCATCAATACATTATTCAAAGATGCATTTTTTGGATAAAAATGGGGCTCATACAAATTCTAAATGTCAAAATCTACTCCAGTCATCCAAATCTTGTGTATTGATCTTTTTTGTCTTCCTGTGGTTAAATCTTTCTTTCTATTACCGATTTATTTAAAAGGTGTACAGTTTTTCTCCTTAAGCTTGGCATTTGATTTATGCTCTGTTTTATTGAATGCCACAATATTTAAATCTAGTGACATTTAAAAAAGAATCCAATGTCAATTTGATAGAAAGAGTAGTTGATTGGCCAGCAAGTAATTAACATCGAAATTAGAGATGCTTTGTATAGCTTTGTATATTAGTTGTAATTGGTAGAAAATTGCTCAGTTTCCATTCATGTACAGTGATAGCTAACATTCAGCCATGTAATTTGCCTTATTATTCTGGACGTAACTTCATTAGAAACTGGTCTCGCTTGCTTTGCTCGTGTACAGTTTGAATGGCAGCAAGAGATTCAACTGGTACTTTAGTATAGATAATATCAGCAAATTCATCCCATAAGCTTTGAAACCCAGAGAAGTAACCTGGATGTTGAGATTGGCTTAAGTGTAATTTGCAATTTCATACTCCAATTGAAATCGTTTGGCTGTATTGTCTTGATTGTAGACCTTTTTTAAATACTCCCACATCTCTTTAGCAGTCTTATAAGGTCTTAGATTTAGGACAATCATAGGATCAACAGATCCTAAAATCCATGTCATAACCCTAGCATCTTTCACTATCCATTGGCCCAATTGAATATTCTCAGTAGGAGCTGGGTCACTTCCATCAATGTGACCCCATAATTCTTTTCCCATAACGAATAATCGAAATTGAAATTCCCATGTAGAATAATTTTTACCCGTGAACCGCACACCGAAAGTTTCAGACATGTTGGTTGACATGATGTACGTAGTTAATTATACTAGCGAAAAAAGGACCCAATATAAATTCAGTAAAACCAAAGTCCAGTAGAAAGCCCAATAATCCCAATATAAAATTCTTAAGAAACTAAATTGAATAAGCAGCTACATTGACATCTATACGTCCTAGTTATTTAGAAGCAGCTAAACATGAATGCTAGGGGAAAGCTATGGATGAAGAACTTCGAGCACTTCAGGATAATCATACTTGGGATGTTGTTCCTTATTCACATAATGTCAAGGCTATTGGTTGTAAGTGGGTATATTCTATTAAGCTTTGTTCTGATGGAACTCTGGATCGTTATAAAGCTTGCCTAGTTGCTCTCGAAAATAAGCAGGAATATAGGGTAGATTATGATGCGACATTCGCTCCAGTGGCAAAGATGACTACAGTGTGCACTGTTCTTTCTATTGCAGCCTCTCAGGGGTGGCCTCTTCACCAAATGGATGTCAAAAATGCTTTCTTCATGGTCATTTCAAGGAAGATATTTACATGACGCCTCCTCCGGGTCTTTTTTCCTCTTCTTCACAAGTATGTAAGCCAAAGAAGTCTCTTTATGGGCTGAAACAAGCTCCTCGATCATGATTTGAGAAGTTTCGATCTACTTTATTACAGCTTTCTTTTATCCAGAGTCAGTATGACTCCTCCCTATTTCTTTGTAAAACATCTACAGATATTGTTCTTTTACTTGTGTATGTGGATGATATTGTTATCACTGGCACGGGTTCTGGTTTGATAACTCAACTCTAGCAGCATCTACAGGCTTCCTTTCACATGAAGGATCTTGGTCTACCACTTACATATTTTTTGGGTTTGGAAGTACACACTGATTCCACAGGTATATCTTTGAACCAACACAAATATATCCAAGACTTGATCACTTTGACTGGTCTTCAAGATTCTTCTTCTGTCGGGACTCCTCTGGAAGTCAATGTTAAATATCGTCGTGAAGAGGGTGAGCTCCTTCCTGATCCGACTATCTTTCGTCGTTTAGTTGGGAGCCTCAACTACTTGACCATCACTAGGCCTGATATATCATTCGTAGTCCAGCAAGTCAGTCAGTTTATGCAAACTATACGACATCTTCATCTTGTGGCAGTTTGTCACATCATTCGGTATCTCCAAGGTACTCCTCATCGTGGATTGTTTTTCCCTTCTGGGTCTCCTATTCGTCTTGTTGCATTTAGTGATACAGATTGGGCCGGTTGCCTTGATACTCGTCGTTCTGTTACGGGTTGGTGTATGTTTCTTGGTAATTCTTTGATCTCCTGGAAGAGTAAAAAGCAGGTACGTGTGTCTAAATCTTCAACTGAATGTGAATACCGTGCCATGTACGCTGCCTATTCTGAGATTATTTAGCTCCGTGGGCTTTTAGCTGAACTTGGCTTTCCTCGGTCTAATCCTACACCCCTTCATGCGGACAACACTAGTGCTATTCAGATTGCTGTAAATCTAATATATCATGAGCGTACAAAGCATATCGAAGTAGATTGTGACTCAATTCGAGAGGCTTTTGATGCAAATATTATTTCTCTTCCGCATATCTCTACTGATCTACAGATTGCCGACATATTCACCAAAGCCATGACACGACAACGTCATCTCTTTCTTGTGGGCAAATTGATGTCAATTCTTGATCACCCGCATCAATTTGAGGGGGATGTCAATTAGATAGAAAGAGTAATTGACGGCCAGCAAGTAATTAACGTTAGAATTAGAGATGCTTTGTATAGCTTTGTATATTAGTTGTAATTGGTAGAAAATTGCTCAGTTTCCATTTATGTACAGTGATAGTTAACATTCGGCCATGGAATTTGCCTTATTATTCCTATATATACAAAGGAACCCTCACAATGAGGATTATCGAGTTAAAAAGGAGAAATTGAATACCTTGACATCCAATTGTACTATTAATTACTCATTTAAATGGGGATATGTGTTTTCCTTATTCACGATCTCACTGTGACCTAGAGAAGTCGCGGCATAATATTGGGGAATGGATTGACAAAGGAAAATGACTAAGAAAAAGGAGAAGTCATATTATTGCAGAATGAGGACTTAAAATTGTAGATTTTAAATGTGTAGCATAACATTATTTGTGCAACTTATGCACTTTGCTTTGTCCACCCTTAGTTTAAATTTAATACATTTGTGTTGAACCACAAAAAATGATAGGTTAAGGATAATATGCGGAGCAAAACTATAAAAATAATATATGGATCAAAACTAGGAAAATAAACATTATTTCACCAAGAAGTAAAAATATAATTTTCGTGTAAAAGCTTTACTAATATGACTGTTGGAGTCAAAACACATTGAAAAAGCAATTGTAATTGTGCATTTCTTTTAATCAAAAGTCATTAAATGACGAGTGCAATCAAGCGGACAAACATCGAGCTCCTGAAATGTTATAAACATGCAATGGTCCCCAAATATCAATGTGAATTAAGGCAAATGAGATTGAAGATTTTTTCCCTACTATATTAAAAGGAGAATGTGAAGTTATTGTAGAAATCAACAATAAATTCTTTCATTTGATCTCATTGTAGCCATTTTTTTATTGTGGGAGCAAAAACGACGTCATTTGTCTTCAATTATTTATATATTTTCACACGCAACTTCACTGCAACCATCACTTCTACTGAAATACTTCTCAATTTTTACAAACTATTTCTTCTCATCCAATTCAACTGATAAAGAAAAGAAATTGAACGATTTAACAAATTAAACAACAAAAAAATTACAGGCAAAAATAAAAAGAAACAAAAAAAGAATTTTTTTTTTTAAATTATTTACAATATGAACAAAACAAAATGAAGCAAATAATAATAATAATAGTGTGGGATGGAGAGAAATCTCGCCATGGTTTTGGAGAGAAGTCTCTCCGTGCACGAAGACTTTACACTTCATCAATAATTTTTTTTTTTTTGGGGAATAGGGAGACAGTTCTTTTCATCAAAAATTTGTCCATTCTTTTAACTAAACAATATTTATATATTCTTTATTTAATTTTTGTAACTTTATTTTATTTTTTTATTATATATATTTTTAAAATTGTTTTAAAATTTCTTTTCTTCTTCATATTATAAATATTTTTTTTGATTTAAAATTCTTTTTGTTTTATGATAAAACGCATTTTTTTTCCAATTTTAATTAAATAATATTTATTTTTAATTTTATTTATTTCAATTTAATTTAAAAACTTTATAACAACTTTTTTTTGTTTCTTTTTATCTTTGCCTGAATTTTTTTTCCTTCTAATTTGTTAAATCATTTAGTTTGTAACCATCATTTTACACCAACACGAATAAAAAACTAAATGGTTTAACAAATTAAAGAAAAAAATTATAGGCCAAAAAAAGTTATTATAAAGTTTTTTAACTGCAATGAACCAAATGATCGGATTTCACCGAACACTTCGAATCTATAACAAGTTTTGAAAAATCTATTTGACACTAATAAAAATACAATAAATATAAAGCTCATGCAAAGCATGTGATGACTAGTATTACCTAATGAAATGAAACATGATGATGCTTGGAAAATTCACAAACGTCACAATGAAATGTGTTTACATCAATGTTTTTGAATAACCAAGGAAACATGAACATAAGTGATTTAAATGAAGGATGACCAACACGAAAATGGTAAGCCAAAATTGGTCTTTACTTATGGAAACGACTTGGATAAATATAGAAAAGGTAGTTGGTTAACATTGCTCACATTGCCACCACTTGTTTAGAGGTAGTAGAGTCCGCCTTTTTCCTTAGCATGCCCAGTCATCCTTTCTGTAACCCTGTAAAACACGACGAGTAGGGAAAAATAATATTGCAATTAATTTTATAGCAAGTTGATATATAGACACAAGGTTGGTGGAATGATGAGGTGCATGTAAAACATTTTTAAGACTCCAAAGATGAATTTATGTTGATTATTCTTTGCTTGCAATAGTGGCTAATGACCCGTCTGCAATGGATTCTTGCGTATTGCTAGGATATAGAAGTTTTGTGAGGAATGTATTATACGATTTGTAGCTCCCGAGTAAATGATCGAAGGATGTGAAAATGATATATGTGAAGCACATAGTGCATGAGAGAAGAGAATACTTGATGTATCCGTAGGCTGCTCTTAACAAACTCAAAAATTTCTTTAGCTTTTCAATCTCTTATTTACTAAATTTTGCAAGTTTGACACTACATTATTAGCACTCGCGCAGAATCGTTTGTGAAATTCTTGTAAGAAGAATTATGTAATAAATAAGAATGATATTGAAATAATCTTGCTTTGTGTATAGTGAATAATAATTGATGTTCCAAAAAAGTGTACAATACCTTTGCATTTATAGGCAAAATTATTCCCCAATCTTATTAATATAAGGAAACTAAAATAATTAAACTAAATTTTAAAAGGAAATAAACTCAAATTCAAATCTAAAGAAAATTAGGAATCTTATTCTAAACAAGGAAGAAGATAACATATATTGTTGCCACATAGCAAGCGAACTTGGGTTTGCACTTCACATCGTTTTGCCCAAGTGGTAGTTTTGGCCCAACCCCCTTGAGGAGGCCGAATCCTTATGGAGAGACCAAACTCATTTGCCGAATCCAACCCTATATAGAAGACCTAACCCTCATGGATGAGGCAGGGCTGGTAGGGGCTCTACAAAGGATCATTCATACAAAATCGTTAATGAATTATTGATGTGACAACTCATTGAAACCTCTGATGCTCGGACTATTTGAGATGGTCGAAGTACCCATGTCAGACATGACACGATATGAGTATGGGTATAAGATATGTGTTGAATCTTTCAAGTTTCAATCAGACACTTCACCATTTTTGCTTCTTCTTTCTTTGTTCTTTCCCTTTTCTTCTTTTTTTTTCCTTTTCCTCTCTTTGTATCGATGGTTTAGGGTTCTATTTGTGTAAAATAAAAATGGGTTCCATATAGTGCTCCCTTAAGTCCAAATTGCAATCAAGTCCTTCATTTCTATTTTATATGATATTTAATAAATAACTTTCCATAATTGAAAACTAAACTCCAAAATTCTATTTTATTCCCCTTAACCCCTAATTTAATACTTATTTCTTTCTTTGTAAATAATTGATTTTGGTCTATTCAAAATGACATCTTGGGATGGTAAAAAAAATAAAACTTGAAAGACGTACCCACGTACTTGTATCCGAAATTTGGACTCTTTTAGCCATATCACTGTATCCTACATTTTAGAAAATAAAATATTCGATACTTGAATACATACCCGATACTCATACTCGATTCGAGCATAATAGACTGCAACAGCCACCTAACCCACTCAACAGGTGAAGTCTAATTTCTATATGTCATATCTAGGGCTACAAAAGGTCATAACATTAAATGTGCCTGAGCCTAAAACTGACAATTGATGCGTATGACAAGTTGCCTCACCCACTAGGATGAGACCACGTGTCTCTTCATTCAACAATTTTTACTCATGCCGTTTTACCATGAAAGCTCGTATATTGTGCCATTTAAAGGTAACATAAGTTTAGACTCTCAAGCTATAATTTTGCTCTATATATTTACTCATACATTCTCCCAAAGTCGAACCCCTTTTTCACAAGTGGCTCGTCTAAAGTACATCCCATATTCAAATACCTATTTCATCAACTAATTTGATTGTCGGAATGCACTTGGCCGCCTCCCCCACGACCGAAGTAGGTCATGTATAGCTAACGATTTGTCCTAGTGTACAGGAGCATGCTTACATGAAAGTGATAGACTTTTGGATCTATTGTCCACGTTGCCCCTACAAAAAAGAGGTCAACATATTACATACAACTAGAAATCTTAAATATCATATTATAAATATCTAACTTTTTTCCTATTTATAATAGGATTGTCCTACGTCAGTCACTATGTCCTTGGGTTGAACATATTAAATCACCATATCTTTATTTTTCCATAACTAGGGCTGTACTATCCGTGGGTTGACTCTCAAGCATAATGCTGTCCTTCCTCCTTTGGCTTGAATAATGGAGACTACATTAATGGATGGTAGAGTTTCTCCACAAGTTGCAGCAACCTTGATGGAAATCTCATAAACATCAGAGATGTTGGAATTAAAAAGAGGATGTATAAATACCTCAGCAATGAAGGCTGGAAACTTTAACAAGTATGTATCATTTAATTATTATCTTCAATGAGCTTCCTCACATGTAGGCTGAATTTATTTTTTTCCCCATCAAAGCCTAACACGTGGACAATTCATTTAATTGGGTGGTGAGACTTGAACTTGGGAACTTTGCTGCTTTGATACCATGTGAAGAAAAATTGTATTAACATACTAATCCAATCAGTAGTGCAAACCTAATTTATAATCTAGAATTACAGGGAAAGTCAAAGAGAAATTAAAATGTCAATCCTTAATTAATCAGGGGATTACTGCTAGTAACTTTTAAACAGTAGGCATTATACCTATCTCACATAAATACACAATTTATATACAGCTATACACAAATCTAAAATATGAATATCAAATATTTCCAGCACAGCCTATTGTCAGCTTGCAAAGTCATTCTCAACCATCTTATGAGAAAATTTGTCTCCGAGTATGTATTCTGGTGATGGATAAAATTTATTTTCTAGTAATGTAAGATCTTTGTCACTGCATATTCGTTGTTCTGTTCATGTCTCTAGCTCCTATACACCATCGACTTTTGCTTGTATGCATTAGCCTAGACAAGAATTCTTCCAACGCCAATTTTTTTGTTATTTTCTTTTTATTTTTTCTGCTTTTGTTTCTTCAGCTGTGAGAAGTTAGACAGTTATTTTCACCGTATAGACAGGAAATTACAGTATGTTCAAAGGGAGATTGTGTTGACGAAGTATGAAGTTAATTGTAATCTCCTCCAACTTTACCTTGAGTTTCCCGTGCTTGAAGACTTGAAGTGAGAGTCACGATCTCATGTTTCCCAACAAACATGCATGCATGTTCCATAATTGTTCGTAAATAATAGTAAAGAAACTGAGCATGTAAAATAAAGGAAAAAGATGAAGTAGCAAGTTTATTGCATGGCTTTTGGAACAGTATATAAGCTGAGAAGTTGATCGTAATATAAAGGCTTGAGATATTCTATTTGTTGTGTAGGATCCTTTTTTTGTTTTTTTTTTTTTAATTATTATTACTTTGATTAGTATTATTGTATCTTAACATTTCTAATTGAAGGATGTCCTATTGCTCAACTAATAGCTCATATATTTTGTAACTTTGTGGCTCGCCTGTGATATTCGTTCTGAGACCTGGTATGCGAATTGTTCTTTTGGGTTGTTAATCAACTTTTCAAGAACAATCTGCCACCCCGCCACAAAAAGGAGGGGGGAAAAAAGGCTCTATAGCAAGCCAAAAAATAAAAAATAAAAATTGCCGACCGAAGTCTTGTAGATGCTTGCTAGATTAGAATCTATTTATCAAAATGAATGTGTTTATTATTCTGCCCTTTTGTCTAAGCTATAATAGGTAGGTGCTAATACATTTTGAGACAAGAAACATAAAGTATTTGTATACGAAATATGCAGCAGCTATCTTAAGATTCTTAATTGTCCCATATTTGTTTGGCTACAATACATTCAAGAAATATGTGAAAGATGACTGGCAAAAGAGTGAAGGAGTTGAGTGAGGGGTGCCTTTGAGGTAGATACATCACAGAAAGTGTTTGATTTCTCTCTCATTTCCCCTATTGACTTGGCAAGGCTTTTCAGTAAGTTCTATCCTATGACCAATCTAGTTTTAACTCTGAGGAGTAGCTCAGTGGTCAGACTTTAGATCTGCTCTCTAATGATCACTAGTTCAAGTCTTCACAGAGCCACTGAGATGAGTTGGCTGTAAACTTCAGGGCAATATGAAATTAGTCGAGGTATGCGTAATTTGATTCGGACACCTACGGTAATTAAAAAAATAAAAAAAAAATCTAGTTTGGAAGCTTAAGCCTTTAGAGAGGGAAAACATTTATTTATTTAAATTAGCTATCAACACGGTCCTTCATCTGCACATTGGACTTGTTCTTTTATTAAATACATGGTGTGTTCACAATTTTGATAAATGGGTGGTGTTGGGACTTGAAACTCAAAACTTCAAGCTGTTCTGATATAGTTGTGAAAAGCTCTAAGCTGTCAAATAATTATTTAATTCTAGTTGTCAACATGTCAATGTTAGTACTGCAAACATAAAGGGAATTATCGTTTGAATGGTTTTGTTTTACCTGCGCTCTTCTAAGACAAAAAATTCTTTATAGTCCTGTCTTATTTCTGTCTCTAATATATCTGTCCTTAACCTCTGATTTCTGTTACTCGTGCTAGTTTTTTTCGTATTATATTTTCGTGGGCCATTTTTTTTTTTTTAATTAATTATCTGATCCCTTTCTTGACTTTCAGGAACAGACAGGCATCTACAGTTGGGATGCTAGGTTTTTTTGGTGTTATGGTTGATTTCCCAAGTTTGATCGACTTAAAAAGCAACTTTTAAGCACAACTATATGTTTGGCATCTTTACAATTGTAGAGCTGATAATTGCAAATGCTAGCATGGCTATTGTAATTAGAGGCACCCTGTAATCAATAGTGGAACAGAAATGTTGGCGAGGGGGTGAATTTCTTACTTTTCAATTTCTCTTCTTTTCCTTTTCAACTCAAAGCTTGTTTGACAACCATTATTGTTTAAAAAATGAGTTTTTATTAGTGAGTTTTTGGAGAATGAGTGGTTAAAAAGTAGGATGCGTGTAGAATATTTTATCGTATGAATATGTGGTTAGAAATGATCATGTAACAAATCATCAATTAGATTAAGTCCCTGTTTGACGCCCATTACGTGGAAAAATTAATGGGGGGAATAGTGTTATTTTGAAAAATGAGTGGTTGAAAAAGAATAAAAAGTTTTCGATTTACGTATAATATTATTTTATGAAAGATTGTGTGGTTGAAAATAGGATAGAAAAAAATGAAATGTAATAGAATTTAATGTAATGGGACTCAAACGGGGGCTAATAGTTGTCAAACAAGCACTTAGTCAAGTTTTGCTATTGCTAGAGTTGATATGATTGGAATCAGAGTGAGATTATGGTTTTGTTTGATTTTCATTTTTGTCAAAATACATTTCTCTCATATTAAGAGCATGTTTGAGTCAAATTTTTTCAAAAAAATATATTCTTAAACAATAATTTGACATCATTTTAATCACACATTTTTCAATAAAATAATATTATACGCAAATTCAAATTTTTTTTTTACTTTTTAACCACACATTTTTCATCAGTACACTATTCAAATATTCATTTTAAGGAAAATAATGTGGCTCAAACAAGGGTTAAATCATATATCCTTCAATAAAATAATATTAAACATAAATTTGAAACTTTTCCTTATTTTTTAATTGCATATTCTCCATCAAATCACTAGTTCAAATTTTTTTTTTTTTTTTTTTTGGGCAAAAAATGGACATCATCATTGATATTTGTCTTGCATTTCTACGTTTTTTTTAAAAATATATAATATACACCATAATATGACTTTCGAAGAAAAAATGAAAAGGAAATAACTTTCAGGTTTAGAGATTTGGGTCGAGATGTGAGGAACATCTCCTGCTCTTAAGTCTCAAGGTTTAGAATCCAGCAAGGGCATTTTTCAATAGCATTGGTTAGTTATATGCAAATGACGTTCAAGGTAAGAATCATATTGAATTAGGAAAGAAGAATTGATCCAATTCTTCGATTCCAGAGGAAGAAAAAATTTGTGAGTCTAGGCGTGTCATCCAGCATTAAGTAAAGTAATCGGATCCAAATAAATCTGCGCACATTTCATGCTGCTAGACATTACTTTTGATCGCATTTATTCAGTGACGCTCAACGAGTTGAAACTCATTGTCATCTTTTCCATTCATAACATATCCAAATTCGAAAGCTTGTTTGACTACTTCAAAAAACATATTTAGACACTGTTTGGTTCCCATTATTTTCTCATTAAAATGAAAAATATGATCGTTATCCATCATATCAAACCACTAAATTTGAATTTTCATCTCTTGCGTGGGGCCAGTAATGATTATATTTTTCATTCTCATTCTTCTAAAAATGAGAAACAAACGAGGCCTTACTACCCTTTCAATTAGTACCAATTCAGTCAATACCACACTTGTCATGGAAGCCTTCAAAATCTTCTTATTGTGTCGAATCTAACTAAAATAGGACATCAGAACTCGAACGAGATTATTCAAAGAATGATTGTTTAATGCTCGTTCTGCTAGAACTCTCGATCTGATCTTGAAAGATGGAAAGAGAGATCGATCTCAATAGGGTTAATTTGCTTGGACCCTGTCCATCCAGCAAGATTCATCTCAATATGTCGAATCCTTCTCTCCTGCCATTGATGGTCTAAGGGTAATTTGACTCTTTAGACGTTTATCCCCTAGTTCTTTTCATTTTTAAATTTTCAGAAACACAAATTCTCATATATTAATCATTGTACAGATTTTGGGTGTGGAGTCCAAGATACTGTTCTGATGACCTAAGATTTGCTGAGAGGATTTTGAATTGTTGGCAACAGAGAATCCTATTAAAATTTGCAATCTGATAATTTGATTGAGTTCGCCTTCAATTTCTTAAGTTTATATTTTCTTCCTTAGTCATCATTGCCCATCATTTCCTGTAATTTGACTTTCTTCATCTAAGATTTTGGGGGTTTAGTATTAGAAGTCAAGTCTATAATTCACTTATGAAATGGAGAGATTTCAGTCAAACAAGTGCAGTAATTGTAAAGTATAATTTCTGTAGAGACTTTCTCCAACACTTGATTAAAGGGTTAAACCCTAATCTTAAGGGTCTCCCACCAGCCCTGCTCTGGAGTATCGTGAGAAAGGTAAATCGCAGGTTATATCTCCAAGGGTACAAGGTGGAAGGCTGCTTGTACACTTGCACTTACCCAAGAGCCAAATCCATATTTCAGGATTCGAACCCTTGACGCAGCAACTTCAAGCAAAGCTGTTTCTCCACCACTTGATTGATGGCATTACATGATGATAAAGAAAGAAAAAACATTAGGGGAATATAAGATAGGATTATAGTGGAAGAACGGATTATGACATTTCTACCATGCATCATGTATAAGAATTTTATGTCGAGCTATTCAACATTGTTGTCATTCCAAGCCCTTAAGGAAATCAGCACTTCTAATTTTAAAATTTTTTTTTTTTCAAGACTAAATTATGTTAATTGCTATATGGCTTAAGTGAGAAGCTAAAAGCACAGGGACCTGTTCTCGGTAGGCAAGACACAAGTGGGGACGGGCCCCACATTTAAAAAAAAAAAAAAATACATGTGAGGCTCACTTCCAAACAGTGACGTTGAAACCTGCCCCTTGTACGTGTAGCTTTTTTCGTGGCTTAATCTTTTGTTAGACCTTTTGGTTATTAAATAGGTGGAAGACAAAATAATTTTAATTTACTGTTGAGATATCTGAAAGTACTTATTTAATTTTATTATCAAAATGTGGAGAGTAAGAAAAAATTATAAATAAAAGTATAAATTAATTAAACTATATTTTCTAAAGAAAGTCCCTGTTTGGCAACCATTATTTTTAAAAAATTTTTCTATATACTCATTTTCAATCAACATTCACATAATAAAATATTTTATTCGTAAATTCAAAAATTTTTTTTTTTGTTTAATCATATTATTATTTAATAATTTATTTAATGGCAACCATTATTATTTATTGTCTAAAGGGTCAGTGAAATGTAATAATTTGTTTAATTCATGGTCAACCAATGAGGTGATCAAAATGTCTTGTCCAATGGGTTGATATATATATATAGAGAGAGAGAGAGAGAGAGGGCTCCGATAGCCTTTTGAAAATGCAACTTCTAACTGGTGACGTTATCTGTACATTGTCCCATCACAAAATCTTATTGACAACCTCCTCCTTATTTTTATTTTTATTCTTTTTCTATTTTCTTGTTTTTGGAGTGGAGACTTTTTTTCTCTTTGGGAAAATATGATCGAGAAGAGAGCGATGTTTTGTGTTACGACAAATATTTTTTTATTACGTTGTTTATTTTCTTGTCCCTGTACGATGAAGGTGTTTTTTTAGTTAGAGGGTGTTTGACATTCATTTTGTTGAAAAAAATGAATTTTAGAATAGTAAATTAATAGTGAATGTTTGGATGAATAATAAAGAATTTTTTTTGATTTACGTGTAATATTATTTTAATGAAGAATATGTGGTTAAAAAGAAAAGAGTGATAAATGTATTTTGATAAAAATGAAAATCAAATAGGGCCTTAGTATATAATTTTTTTTTTCTAATATTTTCTTTCACGTAAGAGATTTCATGGGTGTCCTTGTAAAATTAAAAAGGATAACTCTATAGTTGTTTAAGCCCTTGTTTGAGCCCCATTTTAGGGAAAAGAATGAATTTTTAAATAGTATATTGCTGAGAAATGTGTGGTTAAAAAATAAGATTTTTTTTATTTGTGTGTAATATTATTTTATTAGAGAATGTGTGATTAAAATGATTTCAAAATACTGTTAAAAAATGTATTTTTTTTTTCAAAAGAATGAGGCTCAATCAAGTGGTAATTGGTAATTCTAATGACACAATTTTTCTTCTATACAATTATTTTTTATTTATTTTAAATATGTGTACCACTTTTAGGTAGCAATAAATGTCTCTAATATTAGATAATTGGCACAAAACGTCCCTACCTTTTAAGTGTATTGTAAAAAATATCTATACCTTTCATTTTTTGGCACAAAACGTCCCTACCTTCCACTTTCTTGGCGCTGAACGTCCTTTTCATCAATTTTTGACTATTTTACCCTCCATTCAAATAAAATAAAAAGAAAAGAAAGGAAAAAAAACAAAAAACTAATTGCAACCACATTCCCAAATTTTCTAAAAATTGTAAATGGTAACTTGATAATTACCATATTAAATAAATTGAAAAAAATTCAAAAAATTAAGAAAAAATTTAAAAAAATGGGTTGTCTTCTTCACCACACCCCACGCCACCCTACTATTCATCTTCTTCTTTGTAAGAAAAAAATTAAGAAAGAGAGACAGAAAGAGACTTTTCCCCAAAATAATTATTTTGGTGCACAACAAATCCTCCAAATCCAAAGCCCCATTACATCTCTCTGCACTTCCCCTCTTTGTACAAGCTCCTTTATTTTTATATCTAGTATCAAACCCCATTGTACAGAGAGATGTAATGGGGTTTCGGATTTGGAGGATTTGTTGTGCAGAGAAATTTTGTATGGTGGGATGAGGGAAGAAGATGATGAATAGTAGCGTGGGGTGGGGTGCGTGGGGTGAAGAAGACAACCCTTTTTTTTAATTTTTTTCTTAATTTTTTGATTTTTTTCAATTTATTTAATATGGTAATTATTAAGTTACCATTTGCAATTTTTAGAAAATTTGGGAATGTGGTTGTAATTAGTTTTTTGTTTTTTTTTTCCTTTCTTTTCTTTTTGTTTTATTTGAATGGAGGGTAAAATCGTCAAAAATTGATGAAAATGACGTTCAGCGCCAAGAAAGTGGAAGGTAGGGACATTTTGCGCCAAAAAATGAAAAGTAGGGATGTTTTCCATAATACACTTGAAAGGTAGGGACGTTTTGTGTCAATTACCCTTCTAATATTTGTTTATTGTCATACTTATGTCTTCATCCTTTTTTTATTTTTTTATTTTCAATATTCCATTAATTAGCACATAGTCTTTAGCGACTATTTATGTCCAAATATTATGTTACCATGCTTTAAAATGATGGATATATTATAATATATTATTTTATTTTTTTTCCTTATTTATAAATATGAAGGACAATTAAATTTTTTACCCTCATAATGGATGTTTGGAGGAAACCGGCATTACTGAAAATTTGTTAATTAATTAATTAAAAATTGATGATAAGAATATAACAAAAAATGTCAAAGACATTAGTATGATAATAAGTAAATATTGAAGACATTTAATGCAATTAAAAAGTGATTCAACCAAAAAAAATAAAAATAAAAAATAATGAAAGAAAAATTGATGGCAACTTAACCACCCTTGTGATGCAATAGAAGAGGTCTTCAATACAATTACATATTTAACCCCCGTTTGGCACGATTAATTTTCATTCCATTATATTTTATTTTTCTCTCTTCTATTTTTAACCACACAATTTTCTATAACATAATATTATACGTAAATCGAAAATTTTTCTTTCTTTTTCAACCATTCATTTTTAAAAAAAAAAAAATACTATTTCAACTATTTTCATTTTTACAAAATGGGGCCAAACGAGTGCATAGAATATTTATTCACTAGTATATGTAATTAACAATTATATATATTGACAAAACACAACCTACATTTTAAGATGTCAATACAATTTGCACACTGTATTTCTCCTATATTTTTAATATGTATAAAATATTTACAAATTTGTCATTACAAATAATTAAATGGACTAAAATACCCCTCATCAAGGACTATACGAAAAAATAAATGAAATGTTGAAGATAAGAATTCGATGAAAAACGTGAAGGAAATAATTTCCACAACGAGTAAAGATTGAGAAGTTTAACTGTAATTAAAATAGGGTGTATCAAATAAAAAATTGTAATGACAATATAATCATACAATATTAAATCACACTTTATATGTTAAATTATGTAATACTCTACATATCATTTTTATTATTTATCAAAATTTTAATTTCTATTATTCTTTTATCCAAAGCATAATTCTTTCTTTCTCTTTTACATAATTACATCTTGTATTTTCCATTAATTATATCAATTCAAGTATTTTGACTACACCATTATTATTACAGTGATATTTTTCTATTTTTCCATTTTTACATAAACTTGTACATTTTTGTCTAACAATATTTATATTTGTCATCTAATTTTTAAAATTTTCTCGTAAAAATAAAGGAGAAAGAACATAAATATAGAAACCCGAAGGTTATAAATGAAATTTGTTACATTGCAAAATGGCATGAAGGTGTAACCTCAACTTAAAATAATATGATTAAGAAATTTATTTTAACTTGTAGAAAAATATACAATTTTGCTTATTTTTAATTTGTATATTGAAAATAAATTATTTATTAGAAGATGAAAACTAATATTTTCCTTTTTGTCCACTTTAAAATGTTGGAAAAAATTAAAATGATTTTTTTCCGATATTCTCCCTATATTATTAAATTATTAATGTTTATATTATGCCATAGGAAGTTCTAGTTTAAGAAAATGAGGATCATAAATTTTGTAAACCTCATACTAAAGAAAACAGTGTATCTCAAGGAAAAATCATTCGATAAAATATTAAAATGTGTTCTCCTCCGCGAGAACATCGATTTCATGTATTTATTTGCTAAAAATGAAATTCGGGTGAATGAGAAATTGAAGCTCAAAGTTAGTCATTGGAAGTTGGTTTTGTGGGAAAAAATTCATTTATCTCACATAGGAAAACGAAGAAAACTTAAACCACTTTATATATGGTTATGCTTTGGAGGTCTGTAATAATGTGTAGCATAGAGTTCTCTCCATGTGCGCGTGCAGAGCGGGTGCAAATCATGAACCAAAATGGCCTTCAGACCTTGAACTTGTGTGCGGGCGCGACTTGCGCACACGAATGTCGGACCGAACAAGGCAAAAATGACCTCATCAGAGAGCCCACGTTTTGCCAATTTTTTTTTGCCTTCTCCAATGACTTTTGAGTTTCTAAACTGAAAAAACTCCAATGGACTCCCAATGGTCACAATATTATAGGAAAACAAGTCGCTAGTGGATGAAACTAATTGTATATATTTTATTCAAATGCAATAGCCGACTATTGACATTAATAATAACAAGGCAAACGATTTCAATTTATAAAAAAATTCCGTTTCAGAATTTTTCAACGGCTGGAAGAAAAATGTTTAGCAACAATGAATTTGGAAGCTGCACACTATGGAACTACAAACTGCATGAATTAAATAGTAATGCGAAAATAATCTGCAGAAATAAATGGAAACTGAAAGTGCAAGGATAAACTGAATCTACAAAAAAACTACATGAACTGCAATGAAATAAATCTGCAGAAAGAAGACACTAACTGTAGCAGATTTCAAATCGAGGCTTGTACGTGCATAGTTTCCTTAAAACAGTTTCGTCCCCTCACCGTAGGTGCTGGAGGTTCAGTTCGAGCGGCTGTCTCCCAGGATACAACGGTAATAAGCAAAATCCGAGCACCGCGATTCTATTTTGGCGAATTGATCTAGTATCCGAACAAAATCACCACAAGAACAAGACTTTACTGGACAAGGAATGCAGAAAAGAAGAACTGTGTATGCAGGAATGTAGGTGAGATTTTCAAGTGTGTTAGATTGCTGGAGAATGTGCCTTTTTATAGGCATATTGTCCATTAATATTGTGACCATTGGGAGTCCATTGGAGTTTTTTCAGTTTAGAAACTCAAAAGTCATTGGAGAAGGCAAAAAAAAAAAAAATGGCAAAACGTGGGCTCTCCGATGGGGCAATTTTTGCCTTGTTCGGTCTGATATTCGTGTGCGTAGGTCGCAGGTCCGAAGGCCATTTCGGTTCGTGATTTGCACCCCTGCGCGCGCACGTGGAGAAAGCCTCTATGCTACACATGATTACACATCTCCAAAGCATAGCCATATATAAAGTGGTTTGAGTTTCCTTAGTTTTCCTATGGGATAAATGTATTTTTTCCCACAAAACCAACTTCCAATGACCAACTTTGAGCTTCAATTTCTCATTCACCTGAGCTTCATTTTTGGTAAATAAATACATGAAATCGATGTTTTCGCGGAGGAGAACACATATCAACTTTGATATTCCACATTGGACCAACGGGTCCCATCGAAAATTGTACCAAAAGTGAGCCGCTTACTCAGTTTTTTTTCCAACAATCCCCCACATTAATGAAAATTGGGAGAGACACGAAATGTGAGACACAAGACTTGGTGATAAAGTTCAGCGGTTGAATCCTACATAGGATAGGTAGATGTTATCCTTTGAACCTTCCCTTATGAAAGCATATTTACTTTACTGGCTGACCAGTAGACGCGATGTCCTTGAACTGTTCTGCCGTTTGTGTAAACAATGATATACCTCACACAGGATTCTTCCAAACACAATCCAGTTCTCATTGTTATGTTCGTTTTGGCCATGAACTATGTGAGAGTTCTTAAGAAATCACCTATGTGAGAGTTCTTAAGAATTGAGCCCCACACAATTTTCTTAGAAGCGGCCCTACTTCTCTCTCACATAGGTGATTTCTTATTACAAGTAACCCGCATTACTTGGCTCGATTTACGACGTATAAGAATCATTAAAAGCCTATTGTTTAACCTTCAATCTTACGGGCATCACTGTTACATCATAGGAATGGATAGGAGGTAATACCCCCACAGTGATTTTATCAAGTCTTTACAGTTAGGTTTTCTCATTGAACCTAGATCTTGGGATCTCCAGTCAATTATGTTGGGTTTTCCTTTGTAATGACTTATTCTTTCAAGGGCTTAAGTCCCATTCCTTTCGATGATTTCATAACTAACTCTCTATTTAACCCTTTGGTTAGCGGATATGCAATGTTATCTTTTGACCTTATATAGTCAATAATGATAACTCCAGTTGAGAGTAGTTGTCTTATGGTATTGTGTCTACGACGTATATGTCTAGACTTACCATTATATATGTTACTCTGTGCCCTTCCTATTGCTGATTGACTGTCACAATATACGTAAATTGCTGGCACAGGTTTTGACCATCTTGGAATATCCTCTAAGAAGTTGCGCAACCATTCAACCTCTTCACCACATTTATCTAGAGCTATAAACTCAGATTCCATCGTAGATCTGGCTATAACCATTTGTTTAGAGGATTTCCACGATATGGCAGCACCACCCAATGCGAACACATATCTACTGGTGGATTTTAAGTCTTTTATATTAGATATCCAATTAGCATCATTGTATCCTTCAATGAGTGCTGGATATCTAGTATAATGTAGTCCATCGTCACGAGTATATCTTAAGTACCTTAGTACTCTTACAATTCCTTTCCAGTGATCAGCTCCTGGATTACTCGTGTATCTACTCAGTTTACTGACTGTGTAGGCTATGTTTGATCTAGTACAACTCATTAAGTACATAAGACTTCCGATAACTCTCAAGTATTCTACTTGAGGGATACTTTCTCCTCTGTTTTTAGACAGATGTTGACTCGTATCTATTGGTGTTCTAGCCAAGCCAGTATCATCCTTATGGAATTTTCCTAAAATTTTGTCCACATAATGTGACTGACTTAGAACAAGCCCATTTGATGTTCTTAAGATTTTCACTCCAAGTATAACATCAGCTAAACCCATATCTTTCATATCAAATCTCGAGTTTAACATATTTTTAGTGGATTCAATCATCTTATTGTTACTACCAACAATAAGCATGTCGTCAACGTAAAGACATAATATGACATATCCATCTTTAGTGTCTTTGACGTAAACACATTTGTCACATTCATTGATTTAAATCCACTCTCATTCATGACATTGTCAAATTTTTCATGACATTATTTTGGTGCTTGTTTCAAGCCATATAGTGACTTTACCAGTTTACAGATTTTCTTTTCCTGTCTTGGTGACGAAAATCTCTCAGGTTGTTCCATGTAAATTTTTTCTTCTAAATCTCCATTTAGAAAGACAGTTTTAACATCCATTTTATGTATTTCAAGATTTCGCAAATCGGCAATCGCAAGTATCATCCTAATAGATATTATTCTCATCACTGGAGAATACGTATCAAAGTAATCAAGACCTTCTTTTTGTTTGTAGCCTTTAATTACTAATCTGGCCTTATACTTCTCAATAGTTTCATCCGCTTTCATTTTTCTTTTGAAAATCCATTTGTAGCGTAGTGGTTTGCTTTCTGGAGGAAAATCCACTAGCTCTCATGTATGATTTTGCGATATGGAATCTATTTCACTTTCAATGGCTTCTTTCCATTGAGGTCCTTCCGAGGAATTTACTGCTTCTTGATAATTTTGAGATTCACTTTCTAACATATAGGTCAGAAAATTAGGACCATAAGATTTTTCTATCCTTTCCCGTTTGTTGCGTCTAACCTCAGTCTCTTCTTTTAATTCTTCGTTCTGACTATATTCAGTCATTGTCTCATATGTTCGTTTAGAGGAGTTTGCTTTCTTTTTGGATCTGCATGGAAATACTTTTTCAAAGAATGTAGCATTCCTTGATTCCATTATCGTATTTTTGTGTATGTCTAGAATTTTTGAATCATACACAAGAAAGCGATACGCACTGCTATTATGTGCATAGCCAATGAAGACACAGTCTATAGTTTTCGGGCCTATCCTTACCTTCTTTGGTGGTGGAACAACCACTTTAGCAAGACATCCCCACACTCGCAAATGTTTATAGGTAGACATTCTTCCTTTCCATAACTCATAAGGGGTCTTTTCCGATTTCTTTCGGGGCACCTTATTCAAAAGGTAATTTGCTGATAACACAGCTTCCCCCCATATATTCTGAGGTGATCCAGAACTTACGATCATTGCATTCATCATCTCTTTTAAGGTACGATTTTTCTGTTCAGCAACACCATTTTGTTGCGGTGAATAAGGGGCGGTGGTTTCATGCATGATTTCGTGTTGTGCACAGAATTCAGCAAATGGTGCTTCATATTCACCACCTCGATCACTTCGCAGCACCTTAATTTTCTTATTAAGTTGATTCTCAATTTCATTCTTATAGAGAATAAATTTCTCTATAGCTTCATCCTTACTTTTAAGCAGATATAAATAGCAGTATTTTGTGCTATCGTCGACAAAAGTAATAAAATACTTGTTGCCACCTCTTATTTGTAGAAGTTTTAGATCACACACGACACTGTGAACTAAATCTAGTGGTTCTGTGTTCCGTTCAATTGATTTAAACAATGACCTTGTCAATTTTGTTTCAACACAAGTTTCACACTTATATTTGGAATCGTTATTGAACTTAGGTATGCAGTTAGAGTTAACTAGTCTTCTTAAAGTATCATAGTTAATGTGTCCTAGTCTACCATACCACAAATTGAAAGACTCAAGCAAATAAGTAGAAGAACTTGCTTTATTCATTTTTTGTTTCACAACCATTACATTGAGTTTAAACATACAGTCGAAAACATAACTTTTTCCGACAAACATTCCACTTTTTGACAGAATGCCTTTGTCTGACTAAAAAATAATGCGAAAATCATGCTTATTCAAAAGTGACTCGGACACTAAATTCTTGCAAATTTCCGACACATAAAGCACGTTGTTGAGAGTCAGCTCCTTTCCCGAGGTCATCTTTAGAACCACTTTTCCTTGACCCTTGATTTCAGAAGTTGCTGAATTTTCCATGAACAACTTCTCTCCGTTCTCAACAGTTTCGAACGTATCAAACATCTATTTATCAGAGCACACATGCCTTGTAGCACTGGTGTCAATCTACCACTCTTTAGGGTTTGAACCCACTATGTTTACTTCAGAAATGACTGCTACGAGATTCAGCTCCGACACATCTTGTGCCATGTAGTCAACCACGTTCGCTTATTTCTTCTTCTTCGGTAATCTGCACTCCGAAGACTTGTGACCCAATTTGTCACAATTGAAGCATTTTCCTTGGAATTTCTTCTTGATAGTTCCACCTTTCGGTCCTTGCTTGGTTCTTTTGCCACCGGATGGCCCAGACTTGTTTTTGTAGTTCTTACTACTTTAACCAAGCTCCAAAACATTGGCTTTGGCCACACCAGAATTGAACCACTTCTTCTCGGAACTCTTGTTGTCTTCTTCGATTTGAAGTCTAACAACGAGTTCTTCGATGTTCATTTCCTTTCGTTTGTGTTTCAAATAGTTCTTGAAATCTTTCCATGCGGGGGGCAATTTTTCTATAATTGCAGCAACCTGAAAAGTTTCACTCAACATCATTCCTTCGGCATGAATTTTGTGAATGATCATTTGGAGTTCTTGCACTTGACTGATAACAGTTTTGGAATCTACCATCTTATAGTCTAGGAATTTGCCGACTATAAACTTTTTTGCACTGACATCCTCAGTTTTGTATTTCCGGTCCAAGGACTCCACAATTCTTTAGCAGTTTTCATGGTGCTATACACATTGTACAGCACATCTGCTAGGCTATTCATGATATAATTTCGGCACAAAAAGTCCGAATGCTTCCATGCATCAAGTGCACTTAATGCTTGCACATCTCCCTCGCCCTCATTAAGCTTTGGAGCAGTTTCAGTCAAGAATCTCGCAAGATTCAAGGTGGTCGGGTAAAAAAGCATTTTCTGCTGCCACCTTTTGAAATTCAAACCATTGAATTTCTCCGATTTTTCTCCATGATTAACCGGAACAGTTACAGTTTGGTCAGTTTGGCTCACAACATGACTTGGCATTCTAGCCACAGTCTGAGCCACAACGGAGTTTGACCCTTAAGCCACATTAAAACCCACAGTCTGATTTCCAGGGGGAACATTTTAGGTTACATCCATGTTGTTCGATTCGGTTGCCATTTCTGAAAACAAACCAAATATTAGTTTCAAGAAACTATAATTCAGTTGAACCAAAACCCAACTCTTGTTTTCCGAATTTCGGAACTGTCTTAAGCTTGTAGGAAAACAAGTCGCTAGTGGATGAAACCAATTGTATAAGTTTTATTCAAATGCAATAGCCGACTATTGACATTAATAACCACAAGGCAAACGATTTCAATTTATAAAAAAATTCCGTTTCAGAATTTTCCAACGGTTGGAAGAAAAATATTTAGCAAAGATGAATCTGGAAGCTGCACACTATGGAACTACAAACTGCATAAATTAAATAGTAATGCGAAAATAATCTGCAGAAATAAATGGAAACTGAAACTGCAAGGATAAACTGAATCTGCAAAGAAACTACACGAACTGCAACGAAATAAATCTGCAGAAAGAAAACACCAACTGCAGCAGATTTCAAACCGAGGCCTGTGCGTGCACAGTTTTCTTAAGACAGTTTCGCCCCTTCACCGTAGGTGTTGGAGGTTCAGTTTGAGCGGCTGTCTCCCAGGATATCGGTAATAAGCAGAATCCGAGCACCGCGATTCTACTCCGGCTAACTGATCTAATATCCGAACAAAATTACCACAAAAATAAGACCTCACTGGACAAGGAATGCAGAAAAGAAGAACTGTGTATGCAGGAATGTAGGTGAGATTTTCGAGTGTGTTAGATTGCTGGAGAATGAGCCTTTTTATAGGCATATTGTGACCATTGGGAATCTCCGATGGGGTCATTTTTGCCTTATTCGATCCGACATTCGTGTGCGCAGGTCGAGCCCGCACCCAAGTTCAAAGTCTGAAGGCTATTTCGGTTCGTGATTTGCACCCCCCTGCGCGCGCACGTGGAGAGAGCCTCTATGCTACACATGATTACACATCTCCAAAGTATAGTCATATATAAAGTGGTTTGAGTTTCTTTGATTTTTCTATGTGGGATAAATGCATTTTTTCGCACAAAACCAACTTCCAATGACCAACTTCGAACTTCAAATTTTCATTCACTCGAACTTCATTTTTGACAAATAAATACATGAAATCGATGTTCTCGTGGAGGAGAACACATCAATTTTGATATTTCACATTGGACCAACTGGTCCCATCGAAAATTGTGCCAAAAGTGAGCCGCTCACTCAATTTTTTTCCAACAATTGTGTGTTTTCTTTTTCTTTTTTTTTCTATTTTTTGCACCACATCTAATCACAACAAACGTCAACTTTTACTTATTGTCACATACGTCATAAACTTTTTTCACCACATGATTTTTTGGGTAATTAGCACAAAACGTCCCTACCTTTCGATGTTTTTGTGGAAAACGTCCATACCTTTCGTTTTTTGGCGGATTACACCCTCACATTTACCTTTTTTTGCGCAAAACGTCCTTCTGTCAAGTTCCCGTTAAAATGTTCCGTTAAATCAATAGGTAATTAGCACAAAGGTCCCTACCTTTCAATATTATTGTGCAAAACGTTCCTACCTTTCATTTTTTGGCATAATTAGCACAAAAGGTCCCTACCTTTCAATGTTATTGTGAAAAACATCCCTACCTTTTATTTTTTAGCATTTTCACCCCTACCTTTCACCTTTCATTGCAAAAAAGGCCATTTTCATCCATTTTTTCAATAAAATGATGATTTTACTCTCCTATTCCAATAAAACAAAAAGAAAAGATGAATTACCAACTACAACCATAGTCCTTAAATTTTTAAAAAATTACAAAAAAATCATAAATTCTCAACCACCACCATTTTCACAGCCTATCAAGCTGCCAACTATAAATCCACATAATACCACCTTTCGGCCACCATGCCCACCGGACTCCACCACCGTAAATGTGGTTGTTTCGGACAGATTGGTGACCAATACTATGGAGGAGAATATTGGGGAGAGTGATGCGATGCTGGTGGTGGTGGAGTCCGATAAGTGTTGTGGTCGAAAAGTGGTGCTATATGGATCTATAGGCGGTGGCTTGGTGAGGTTGTGAAAGTGGCTGTAGTGGAGAATTTAGGATTTATTTGTAATGTTTTGAAAGATTTAGAACTATGATTGCAATTAATTAATTATTTTTTTCTTTTCTTTTTGTTTTGTTTCAATAGGAGGGTAAAATCGTCATTTTATTGAAAAAATGGATGAAAAGGACTTTTTGCGTAATGAAAGGTGAAATGTAGGGGTAAAAATGCTAAAAATGAAAGGTAGGGACGTTTTGCACAATAATATTGAAAAGTAGGGACCTTTTTTGCTAATTATGCTAAAAAATAAAAGGTAGGGACGTTTTGCACAATAACTTTGAAAGGTAGGGACCTTTTGTGCTAATTACCTTTTTGATTTAACGGAGCATTTTAACGGAGAGTTGACAGAAGGACGTTTTGCGCAAAAAAAGGTAAAAGTAAGGGTGTAATCCGCCAAAAAATGAAAGGTAGGGACGTTTTCCACAAAAACATCGAAAGGTAAGGATGTTTTGTGCTAATTACCCTGATTTTTTTACTTAACCTTAGCACATTTAGTCTATTAGGCCATCTCCAACCCAGCACCAAATTTTGCACCATTTTGCACCAAATTTTGCACTAAATCTTGCACCAAACCAAAATTCTTCTCCAACCATTTCACCAAAATTTACACCAAATGAACAGTGATTTATTATTTTATTCATTCTTTCGATTTTTAACAATATATTTATTTTAAAATATTATTTATTTATTTATTTATTTTATAACTATATATATTACTAAATCATAACTTCATTAAATTAAAACTTCACATGTCATATATATTATGTTAAATTGACAAAAATAATTGATTATATTATTAATTTATGATAAACAATTACGTTAAATTTACAAAAATAATAAACTTTAATAATATAAACTTTACATTAAATTTAATTTTAAACGTAAACTTTACGAATTTAACTTTTCGTTAAATTAACAATTACGTTAATTATTATTGATTATATTATTAAAAATAATAAACTTTAATAATATAATTAATAGTGTAATTAATTAAGTAATTATTATTATTATCATCATTATCATTATCATTATTATTATAGAATGAAAATGACACAAATGTCCTTAACCATTATCTTTAAAAAAAGAAAAATAAGGGTAAAATGGACATTGCACCATTTGGTGCAAAATGGTGCAACATGAATAGTGTTGCACCATATTTGGTGCAATACTATTCATTTCACCATTTTTTGCACCAAAATTTGGTGCAATGGTGCAATGGTTGGAGGAAGTTTGCACCAAATTTTGGTGCAATTTGGTGTAATGGTGCAAGGGTTGGAGTTGCCCTTAGGAAAGTTTCTGTCCAAATATTCTATCTGCGTGCTTTCAAATGAGCGATAAAAATTTTGTTGAACATTCACATTTCTTGTCGTTTTTATTGCCAATTAACACTTAGTCATCAAATTCTTTGCAAAACTCAGATAAAAAAATTGATTGTATCAAGCTCTTTCGAGTGAACTTGTAAGTAACCATTCATTCTTTACATGTAAACGTACTATGTTTTTTGCGTGACGATCATTCTATAGACAAGCGATGGTTTATTCAAAAGCAACGAACAAAAATTCAATTATCGAAATAATATGCATGAAATTCGAATTAAAGTTCTGTTTCGTTGAAACACAAAAATCATTAAATTGGAGTGTTCTTTCATTCAAGGCATTGAAAGATCAAGCATCATGAATGAATGAATTCCAGTGAAACTTTCTGGAGATTGACTTATCCCAGCATATAGAAATTAATCCAAACAAATCATTACCATAAAAAGATAGAAAAAAAAAAATAAAAATAAAAAGATAGATCATATTTCTCTCAAAAGGTGGACTGATACATTGTGAAGATACCTTAACACCCCCCACCACCCCCTCCCCCCCAAAACCCAACAAAAAAAAATATAGACATGAACTAGAAAAGATAACCCCTGCACTGGTGGATCAGAACTACGTATTTTCTCTATGCAAAATACTATTAGTTTTTTAACTCCAAAATGGTGTTGCAATATAGGTGGGGCCATTTCATTTCTTGCTAGATTTGGAAGGCTTGGAATTGGAGGAGGAGGACATGTCGAGATCAGGAATGGAATTTGGACCATGACTGGCAGCCTTTGACAGCTTCTGTTTCAATTCATTTAGCAGTGCTTGATTCTCCTGGTTCAGTAACTCAGCTTTCTTCCTCAGCCTTTCATTCTCCTTCATTATGTAGCAGTTCTCCAAGTACAGCTTTGAGTTTAGCCTCTCCATTTCTGTCAAACATTTACAAAAAAATTAATAACAAAAATGTAAGGGAGTGTGTCCATTTACTCAATTAAAAAGACAAGAATAAGTGTTGTAGACAATTAGAAGAAAACCCATAAAAACGAATCTTATGACAACCTATCCAAGAACCGTATTCTTCAAAGTTTTAAGAACCAGTAAAATTAAAAAGAAAAAAGACTACCCTTTGGAAGTTTGCCTTGGTTAGAGAAGAAGAAGTAGTGGTAGTGGTAGCGTTTGTTTGTATTGTGAGGGACAGAGTGTAAATATATATAGTGCAAAGAAGGCGGCTTGTGTGTTGTCTAGGCAAGGATTTTCCATTTTACTATGATTATGATGATGAGGTTTTTAGGGGATGGCGTCATGTGAATGATGAACGGGGTATTTTAGGACTTGTACATAAGGGTATTTTGGGTATTTGAGTTGTATTTGTATACAGTCAAAATGATGCGTGGGGCCATCTTGGCGTCCCAGGATTTGCAATGATGACTTGGATGAGTTATACGGTTTTTGCGCAATAAATTTTTTACAAACACAAGTGTCGAAACATCATTTAAACATCATTTATACGTTTGTTTGTATTGTACTTGTGATAATATACCATTTTCACAACTCATTCAAATTTTTTATGTACGTATCTATCCAAAGACAAGTTAGAATAGAATGCTAGATAGAAATGCTACTGTTCAAGTATGTTATTAGTACTTTCTAATTAACTTTTTTTTTTTCATTTTTATCTTGTGAAGATTAGTTAGTGGTTGACATAATTTTAGATATATGGCTAACACAAATTAAAATTGTTCGAGAAAAATGAGAAAGAATTAGTATATTCTGCCCGGGTGATTATCATTTGAAGTTTTTAGATTGCACATTATTTGAACCCAATTTGAACTACGAGGTTTGTTTAGAAAAAATAAGGAAACAATCCAAAATTCAATTCAATTACATATAAAAACTTAACAATCTAGTAACTTGGGAATCGGCAGTTCACTCCAAACAATTTTGTTTTTATTATTGATTCGATCATGTAATTCTCAACCTCGATCTTACCTTTTTTGAGTAAGTACCTGAATTGATTTTTTAAAAATGGATTGAATCCTGCGTCTAGTGCATAAATTCCAAAGAAGGGCACCAAGATTCTCCTAATATATCTCAGTAAGCGAAGCATAATGACATTTTAGCCCTATAGCTAATAGGGTGCCCCATGAATGATAACAAATGCAATTATTTTGCCTAGTATCATATGGTAAGCATTTTTTCTACTAAGTTTAAGCTTGGAATAATGGTGATGAATATTAATAGTATGATGAGTTGGGCAAACCTCATGGGTCACGAACGTGAAAAATCATAACATCAACTGGTAAGATTTTTCAATGACTTCATTATGAATTGCTTGCTGCCCTCGTGAACATCGTTGAATATGTTAGGTGTTAAAATGAATAGGTCGAGCCTGAATTGCATGGTCTCGATGGCAAACATTGGCTTGAAAGAAAATTACGAGACTCGGAGCAGTTCGGTAGAACTTTATTTAGAAGTTAAATATATTGTATTTTTCAATTGAACTATTTGTATATTAAATATTAGATTTCCAATTATATTTTTCATACTTAAATTTATTGTACATTGTACTAATTCGATAAAGAAAATAAATAAAAACACAATAAAATTGGTTGAATTTATAAAATTTTATACGTCATGTCATTTTATTACTTGTTTATATTATTGTTTAAGTTTTTCCCATCACAAAATAATTACATACGCTTAAAACACCATAATTTAAGCTATTTTTCTCTTTGAAAATTTTAATTAATAGAACCATAGCTAAATTAAAAATATTAGATAAAGTTATGAGGCTTTATTTGCATATTTTGCAAAGGTTAGGCACCCAATTGCTATTTTTCCTAATTAAAATGAAGTTGTATTGGCCTTTTTCTTTTTCTTTTTCTTTTTTAAATCAATTTTTCACCAACACACATAGGTTAGGAATTTCTCTGCCAAGAAATAGATGTTAGGGACCATTTGCTCGTTGAAGGCAAAGGTTAATCATTTCCAGCATATTTCCTTACAAAATATTGTGCTAATTGATGAACTTTTAGAAGGAATCATCGTCGCAGTCAAAATTTACTAAATAATAAAATGTTTGGGATAAAATGCAACAAATAAATGTGAATATCGTAACAACAATGAATAAAGGTTAAGAAGTGCAATTAAAAAGTAACAGAACATAAGAAAATTGTAGTAGCAGTATAACTACTATAGTTAAAATGTTAAATTGATTTTTTCTAGTGAAATAATTGAATATGATTTTTATACAAATTCAACACAAACTATATATAACTTTATATATTTGGATATAAATACATTAGACAAAGTATATTAAATTAGTTTAAAAAAAGTTAAAAATATAATATATGCAAAGTAATTCTTTATGTGTATTTTTTTATGAGTTAAACAACCTCGAACCTGGACAGTTCACGGACCCAAAGGGGTATTGGGTTCACGTGATCGCCAAAAAAATTGTCTATAATTTCTTCACAAATTATCATATCTATTACAAATTTTCAATTAATTAGAACTTAAATTTACATTTTCTCCTATTCTATTTGTGTATATATAATATGTTTGAACTGATTATATCTACTTTAACTTATATTTAACGAATTGTATTTATTTGATCGATTATTAGTATTGAATATTTGTTATATGTTTTCCCTTTCGATTACTTAACTTGATTGTTTGTATCAAATACGCTATAAATTTTTTAAAAGCAAATTTATATTTTCTTGTGATGAGTAAAATATTAATAAAATAAATGTTCGAAATCAAATGAATGAACATGATAAGTAAAATATTAATAAAGAAATGTTTTTGAAATGCAAATTTGTATTTTCTCAAGTCAAGTATAAATCATTCAAAAATCAAGAACAAAGTATTCGATTTGTAGAAAGTTTAATTGTACCCCTCAATTCAAAAATGTCTGCGTCCGCAGATATGATCTAAAGCTAGCTCTATCTTCATCGAAAATATTATAATCCTCAGAAGCAATTTTCAGTTTGTCAACTGAAAATTGATCCTCTTGGTCGAATATGCTGGTTCAGTTTTGGAGCAGCCAAAGCCAATGAAACATAGCGCAGAAGGGCTTTCACCCTGACGTGCAAGAAAAGAGCAATGTTTGGCAAAGTTGAATTTGTTCCTTTTGTTATAACTATGTCCCGTTTGATAGCAAATTTTCACTATAAATAATCAATTTTTTGATCGTTATTTCGCTATTTCAGTCTTCATATCACTTTTGACTTCTTCACTCACAGGTGATACCTACTATTCTTGCTAACGGTCAAAAAATCATTTATCATAATTACTACTGAACAAGTCCATAATTAATTGGGGTCTGAAAATCCAAATGATGGCGAAAGATGCTAAGGACCCGTTTAGTTGGTTTGAAAATCCAAAAATTTCTTCTAAAATTAGAAAGCTACTTATGAACATGTTTGAATAATTTTCTGAAGTGTTTTATCTTATTAAAAAGAGCTTTTAGAAAAAAAAAAAAAACATAAAATAGCTTTCTCATGAAAGTAAAAATAGAATTCTTGCCAAATGGACCCTAATTATAACTTCATCTCAATTTCTTGAGCCCTCTTAAATGGATTTTTGATTTTGGCAGCCATTTTGAGTCACCCTTTAGAGAAAAAAGGCAGTTTTCTTTCATGATTCAATGAGTTTGGGGGATGTTTTTTCATAAATGTATGGCAGTGCTCAAAAGATTTGCATGACCACAGCTATCAAGCATTCATTCAACTCCATCGAGTGCTCATCATTAACATCTATATTTGCCTATCAATTACAATTATTTACCCACCCTGTTGGCTTTGCACCTTCTTTTTACATCATGTAAATTTGTATGGAAAATAATTACTTGTTTTATTAGGGACCATTTGAATTTCGAAACGTGTATTCATTGTCAATGAATTATTTAATTGAAAATTACTGCTCAATTACAAATAACTTAAAGTTATAATTTTCTTATCGGAGTCATAATTTTTAAGGAAGAGAACATTTACTTAAAAAAAAGCGTCATTTTTTCCATCAGAGTGTCACTTGCCAAATTGCGAAGAGAAATGGATTAAGATGACGAAAATACTCCTTGAAAAAGAAACCATATGTACAAGGCACACAAAATGTTCCGAGTTTAGTAATTGTGATTTTCAAAGTAAAAAATAAACTTGTTTATTCGGTTACGAACCAAATACTATTCAATTATGAATTACTTAAAAGACATTGTTGTCAAACAATATTGACTAAGAATTTACTCATGAAATAAAATGACTTCTTTGTCGGTAAAGACAATCAATTTTACTGTACAATCCTATATAATATAGCGTCAAATTTAGCCACTGTTTGTTGCCCATTATTTGGAAAGTTAAAGAGTTTTAAATAGTATTTTTTGGAAAATGTGTGGTTAAAAAGTAAAAAAATCTTATTGGTTCATGTGCAGAATATTTTATTGTATGAATATGTGGTAAAGAATGATACGATAACAAACAATTTAAGATTTGAAAGGGTGCCAAACAAGCACTTAATTGTCCAGTCTTGATCAGAAACAATATTGCAATAAGAGTGGCGAGAGAGGCATCTAGTTTCATACGTCTAAATCTCACTGTGCATTATTGATACGTGTGAAAACAATTGTGAAATTACTATTTCCTTGCAATGCCAAAATCCTTTCTCTGCTTTTTGAGATAAAAATTAACAATCATACTTATATGAACATCATATTTTACTTGGTTTTTTTTTTTTTTAATTTTATTATATTGTCTCACGTGGCACCACACTATTGGACAATTTAAAAAAATAAACATTTTTTTCACAATTAAATCTTGTCAACTCGAATGATGTCAAAGATGATGAACATTTTTTATGTACAAATGACTATTCTCAAAAACTAATCATTTCACATAATACCAATCCCTGCAAGGCTAATTATGGATGTTACATTATGGCCATAGTTATGTGCGTTGAAGTCTACTCGTGAGGTCACCACTGGATTAAATGGGGCCTCAAATTTATTGTAGGGTAGATTTTTTAATTTTATGGTCAAGGTTTGAAATTCGACATGAAACTCATTTTCTCTAGAGTATAAATATGTTGAGTTGACTCGTCTTCTGAACTTGAAACAAGAGTGTAGAAGTTAGTATTTGAGTTTAATTCCAATCTCCATATATCAATGCGTAATATGGCGACCAACAATACATATGTAGTTCAAGCCACCATCCCCATTAGTCATCTCGTTCTCACAAAATTGAGTTTTCTTTGGAGTCGATGGTTAAATTTGGACGTATAAACCAATAAGGCCTCACTTTATCCTTTTTCCCCTTCGTTGAAGGAGTAATGTTATTTGTAGTAAAGACTATCGATAGTCGTTTTATGTGGCATACATGTGACAATTTGTTATTTGATACACTAATATGATAGTTATCTATTGACTCATACATCATATCACAAACCGCCATATGTATGACACAAGGGATGACTACTAGTAGTTTTCACTGCAAATAACATTACTCTTATTCAAGTATGCAACAATTAAGAAGTCTTCTTAATTTATTTATTTTTAATTGATTGAGAAAATTCGTCATAGTCACATAAAATGAAATTTGATATTTTCATAAATTTCTTTGCAAAATTACATTTGATCGCAAATTAGTTGAGGATAGGAGGGGTGATTTAATCCCTTTCTCCGCTCTATAATAAGAGATATACAATATAGGTACACTGTAGAAGTGTAAACTCCTACATGATTTGATTTTGTGATAGTGCGAGTCAAAAAATCATGCTAAACAGACAACGATGAATTATATTATATTGGACTAAATGTGTTGTTACATTTAACATCTTAAATATAACATTACTTAGGACTCGCTTGCCAAGAATTTTGAAAAGTTAAAAGTTGCTTCTGAAAACAAGAAACGACTTTTGAACTTATTTGGTTAATATTCTTGAAGCCTTTTATTTGGTCATAGCAATTTTTAAAGGAAGTTGACTTAATGCAGCTTATTCAAGAAACTCATTTACAAGAAGTAGAAGACATGTCAAATGAGTCATTAATTTCCAATTACAATGTCGATCACATTCATAATATTTTATTGAGGGAGTTCGGATAGAATTATTAAATTCATAACAAATTTTAATAGTATCGACTGTTTGTATTTCACACGTCTGGCTTTCCTCAAACATTGACATTGCCTTCATTATTTATGCACTTAAATACATTGTATTAGGGGTCCATAGAAGATCATGTACAGAACCCTTCCACAAGTCCGGAAAGTTCAAAAGGTTAATATTCAATTCTTTCTCGTCCTTCTTTTGTACCATATTTGAATATTAAGAATTTAGTTTCATTTTTGTTAACGAATAAAATTTCACATTGAATAATGATGTCAATATAGATTAATTTAAAAATATTTGAACAAATTCTCTTAATAAAGTTGACTTTTTAAGATGGAATCCCAAATTTTAATATAATATGATAAATCCCGAATGGCACGAGGATTACCCACTCAATCGGGTAATCTGATTGGGTATGGGACTGGGAATTCCGTCTCGAGGCGGGTTCGTGAACAGTACAGGTAACGGGGCCCTTGCCCTTGCCCTTGCCCTTGCCCTGCCCCATTTAATTATTTGTTTTTTGAGAATTTAATACTTTAAATGAAAAAATTGTACGAAATTTTATTAATTTTAATAGAAGATAGCAACTAAGATTATTTAATGAATATGATAAATAATAAAAATCTTAGTTTACCAAATATATTCGAATAATTTAACTTCTAAAACTAAATAAATTAATTAAAAAATTTAATAACTATATTATTGTCTCACTTAAATGAACGTGAGCAACAAAATGAATTATAAAAAATTAAAAATTAAATTAAATTAAACAAGTACATAAACGGGGCAATCACCTCGTCTCGTTGCCAATCCTACTTAAAAAGGTTTTGGCTATTCTTCTTACTAAGGTTGACATTTAAAGATGAAATCTCAAATCTTAGTGATTTTTGTCCATATTTATAGAAATAAACTAATTAATATATAATTTTATAAATAGAAATTACTAATGAAGAAAAAAGGTTTAGCCCTTATTTGAGCCCCATTTTGTTGGAAAAAATGTATTTTTAAACAGTGTATTGATCGAAAATGTGGGGCAAAAAATAAGGAAAATTTTTGAATTTTTGTGTAATATTATTTTATTAAAAATATATGATTGAAATAATATCAAAATACTGTTTAAAATACAAATTTTCCCTGAAAGAATGAGTCTCAAACAAGGGCTTTATATTTTCTGTGGTAAATCTTGATATCCAACATGCTTTAAATGTATTAGAAGTCCTAGTCAAATTGTAATCACATCACATTTTCTCATCCAGAGTTGCAAAGTTGATCACCCATATCTGGGAGTGGTAGGACTAGCCTGTCGTTGGCCCAACACATCATCATTTTTCTGTCGGGATAACCTGACCCATCCATCTACTTAAGCGAATAATGCTGAATAAATAGGGGAAAAAAAAAATAAAAATGGATTGATGTAGCAGCTCATGATTAAATATTTTTATAATTTTTTTTCCCATTTTCCAATGAAAAATTGTTGGGCTGAAAATGCTTTTCTTCCATTGACTTTGGCCATATAACATGATTGTAGTTAAGCAAGGGTTGACTTTAATACTTTTCATATTCGAATTCAACTCTAAGAGTTGATTTGTAAATTCAAATTTTTTCTTTACGAAGATTTACTGGAAAGTAGTAAATAAATGAATATCTTAATTATCCATGCACATAAATAAAAAAATCTAGCCAAATAAATTTTCATCCGTTTGCAAATAAATTTTCATAAGGTGCATATATAGTCATCTCTTTCAAAGTTTTTTCATGTCTCTCTTTGTAAAATGGTCGTGCATTAAACTGAATTTTGACAAGATTTGTGTATAAAGGGAAAGGACTTTTAAAAAAAAATTGAAGTTGAAAATGAAAAAAATAAAAAAATTGTTTGAAAGATTGGGTTGTGTCTTGAGGATAACATCTTGCCACAATTAGAAAAACTAGCATTCGTATCTCGCGTGAGGAAATTAACGTCTCCAAAATTATATTAAAGGATATAATGTTTAAATGGCTAGTTGGTGCAAATGGTCCGTAACGTTTAAGAACTCTCATTAGTTGCCATCCATTTCTGCCATTAAGTTTAGAACATTGTTACATGTACACTTTGCCACATGACATTATCCTATTAAACAATTTAAATTTCAAACAAATTTTTCATCTAATTGACACTTTACAACAATGAAAGTGTCAACAAAATTGTCAAAAATCAGTATACAAATAACAAAGTTCTTAAATTTAAATGGGCACGTCCCTCTCCCTCTCCTGCCCAATATTAGAAGGGCATTTTGGTCTACCCACCAATACGTCGCCAATTTATTCTCCACAATGTAGACTGTAATATTATATAATTATATATATAGGTACTCTATAAGTACATAATTAATGTGAATTTCACCAATTCTTGTCCTATATATTGTGGGAAAAAAAAATGAATCTCCGCGTTTGTAGTTGTGGTCTTGCAATGGAGCTAAAGAAATTATTGACCGAGTCGAATCTAGGTTAGGCGCTTTCTAACATGACGTCATGGAAGATTTAATTGTGTGTCTTGAACTTCTTAAATAACATTGACAGGTAGATTTTATTGCTCATTTTCTATCATTTTTGTTACAGAAAATAGAAGATTGTGGTAGAACACTCCATCGAAAATTAATGTGAGAATCAAAACCAAAGAAACAAGTCATTATTCGAGACATGGCTAGAAAGTAAAATGGATGTGGCAATTAGGCAATGTATTTCCTTTTCAAACAAATTTTGTGCAAATGTTTTTTGCCAATAAATATGCTAATTGGTGTCTCCAAGATTAAAACTTGGTTTTTATTCAGTTTGCATCAATCTTCTGGATTAAAAGTATGTCCCTTTTTTTCTAGATTTCTATGAGAATTAATCATTATCATGAGAAGATTGATGTATATTTACAATTACAAATATATTATATATTTCTGTTTCGCGCGGATAGTTGCTAACAATTAAAAAGGGATCAGACGATTGTGTAAGGAACAAACCTCTTGAAACAAAGTCTCAAAAAGGGGTGTTTTATTGACGATGACTTTACAATTAGAACTAAACAGAATGCCTCCAAGGGGCGCAAGTACACGAGTACTGAAAAGAAATGTTGAAATCTAAACTCAGAAATTAAAATTACATATTCTCTCTTTGAGAGTGTTCGATTCGGGGTCTTTTGCTCTATGTCTTCTCTTTATTTTATATTCTCTTGATGATTTTTTCGTGATCAACCGCTTAGAGACTGCTCAATTGCTTTTATAACTACCCACTTTCTTTATGGTGGCTAACTTGTCGTGGAACTGCCGTCTCTAACTGCTGCCACTACTCTTTGTCGTTCAACCGTCTTCAACTGAACTCCTTGAATCGTGGAACGTGAAAATGTTACTCAATAACTGTTTCAATAACTGCACTTCTGGATAACCATAATATCTTATGTTTGCTAAGATCCTGGGCGATTCGAAGATTTGGGCGAGAACAGGGTCATAGCTCTGGGCGACCGTAAGGCACTTTATTTGCTCAGATCTTTGGCGTCTTGTAAGCTTGGGTGATGATTTTACCGTGTTCGTGGGCTTCCACTGCATTCATTAATAACCCTATTTGGGCCTTTATCCTGAATTGCCTAGTTGAGCTTCATTCTTTGGGCTATTTGATTTGGGAATTCCCCAATTGGGCTTCATTCCTTGGGCTATTTGATTTGGGCTGCACTTTTAATGTGTCAACAATTACCCCCCAATATGGTAGAATTAATACTAATTATTAATTTTTGCGATATTTACTGTGTTTCCCAACAACATTTGAAATTCCCAAGAATTTCAATCATTATTTCCTTCCATAGCTTGAAAAAGTGCGACGCTACAAACCCTTATAAACCTCAAAGACACGCCATTCCGTTGTACCACTAAATCACGCCTCATTATCTCGCGCTTCTTTCTCGCAATACCACTGTTCATCTTCTTGCTTCTTTGCTACGTTTTTTAAGCAAACTTTAACAAAATTGTATTTCGTTCCCAATGGCTGCTCCACAAACACAATCTGACGATTCTTTTAGCTTTGAAGATTTTCAGAGAATCCTCACTCGGCCATATGTAAATCCGAACTTCTTTGCATCAGCCAATGCCGAACTAAATGAGTTCTATTTGGGTCCTTCATTTAACAACGCTGAAGTCATCGAACAAGTGGCGGTGAGCCAGCTGTTCCCTTGTACTCAAGGCCCTCCATTCCTGAACTCTTTGTCGCTGAGGTCGATTCGTGAAAAAAGTATTTGCACTTGGCCTAAATCTGATGTTGTTTTTCGTAGATGACATGTTCGCCTTGTGATCCATGGTCCTAACAAAGCAATTTTTGATCGTGCTAGGATTTCTGATTTATTAGAAATCTCTCTTCAACCCCCAATTTTTGACCCAACACTTTTTCATATTACTTTAAGTTTTTGGTCTTCTGAATATAATACTTTTGTTTTCCCTCTTGGTCTCATGTCTATTACTTTAAGGGATGTTGGGGCCCTCATAAATCTTCTACCTTTGGGCGACACCATTTTCCCTGGTATTTTGATTTTCGGTGTTTCCCCAAAATTTGACAAAAAACTCACCGAGTCCTATTCAAGCTTGCAAAGCTGTTATAATCACTCAAACGCTACGCCTTCCCACGCTGAGCGTGTGGCATTTCTTCAGATTTGGCTTTATAAATACATTCTGTGTGTGCCCGGTTTGAAGCCTTCTATGACCTATTTACCCATAGCGCACAAATTGACGCGTGGTAGGCCTTTGAATTTGTGCTCCTTCTTTTTGGCCGCCCTCTATAGAGGCATGACTTCTCTTCAATTTCAATTGAATAATGGTGCATCTCCCACTGGCAGTGGGCCTCTTTGGTTCACTCAACTGTGGTTGAGAGCCTATTTTCCATCACTTGGTGCTCTATCCACATCCCTTCGTTCTGCTAGCTGTTATGGGCTAGCAATTGACCCATTGAGCCCGTAAATATGTACAGAAGGGACATTTTTTCATTTTTTTACTTTAAATTCAATTCCTTCCTTCTTTCCTTTTCCTGCCATTTAACTCCAAATTATATGCAACCTCCATCCACCCTGGACAGTGCGAGCGCCTCTCTGCTCGTTTGGGTCCAGTTTTTGACTAGGAGGGAGTTGTTCCATGATATTTTAACTGGAACCAATGCCAAAGCTGGGGTTGAAATATATGCTCCCCAATTTTTCGCTCGCCAACTTGGCTTTGGCTAAACTTGGCCTGTTCTCCCTTGATATTCAAAAAATCTGATAGACCGCTTTCACACCATTAATAAGGTAGAGGCACAAGTTATAGATGCTCGCAATATTCTTTTGACGAGTAACTTTGCATTAGCCCCTTTTAATCCTAGCCGTCTCATTCACCCCCTTTTTGAACAACTCTGACCATCAGCGAAGCGCAGATTGTTTGCAACTAATGCCAATCGTGCTTTTCACTCACTGGATCAGCCAAACATTCCTTCCACTTCTCTTATTTTGGTCACCCCTGTGTCCATTAGGAATCCTTCCTCCCCTGTTCGTGCTAAACAATCTGTTCGTCCCTCTACTTCTCAACCTGCCAAACCTACTGAGCTAAGAGCGCCCAAAGCCGCAAACGGCCAGCTTTAGCATCTCCCATTTTGGAGGATGATGATGATGATAATGACACTCCTCTCATCATCAGGAGAAAGGTAATTGAATTGAATTGAATTCTGTTTACTCATAAGCATACCTTTCTATGTGCTAATGATTTTCTTAAATTTCTCAGAAAAGTTCAGCCTCTCCTTTGAAAACTTCGGTGTTGGCAGCTCTTGTTCCATCATCCTCTGTTGGAGCTGTTTCATCCAAATCAGCTGATGAAGGGACTACGCTTAAAGAGAAACCTTTAGTTCCGGAACCTTCATCACAACCAATGGATGAGCCACTTTCTTCCCAGGGCGCCAACCCCCCAAACGTCGAACTAGAAGATAATACATTTTTGATGTTTTACCTTTGCTTGTGCTATTGATTTCTGATTTGTTGCTTCTTTAATCGTGCAGAGGCTCCCATGGGTCTTCCCGTTGTGGCAGATTCTTCTCGCCCAGACAAAGGGAAGTCTCCCCTGATGGTGGGGCCATAGGTGGTGGAGCCAACTGGTGATATGCCACCTCCCAAGATTGCTGACGAGGTAACTTTTTGCTTCACTTTTATTTTCACTTTGTTTATTGTAGTGAAAACCTTCAATGTTGGCATTTTTCTTTGCAGGATGCTGATGAGATTGTGCGTTCCATCCAGAACTTGTTCACTTCCTGGGGGCAAGTCAAGACGTCTCGCCCTGCTTCAACCGGTCGTCCTTCTGCTTCTTCAGAGGAAGATATGAAGTTCCTCAAGCAGTCGATATTTGAGTATGTATCCTTTATGGACATGGACATCGGTCAGGCTAGTGCTACCAAACATAAGGATAAGCTTGAGCATTTGAGTGTGAAGTTGGCGCAAGCACTGACACTTCCGTCGCTCAATATTTCTGCTGATTTTAAAGCGACGTTGAAAGTTGTCCATTCTGACGTCCTCTCTTTGCTGGCCAAAAATGTTGAACTGAAGGCCAAGAGTACTCAATATCTTCGTGTTGCATCTGAAAGAGAGTCTTTGTTTCTGGATATCAACAAAACTGAGGACGAATTGAAAGAAATCTCTTCCGAAGTTATGATTGAAGACTCTTTGATGACCTGTTTGGCTGCACAGATAAAGGAGCTTCAAGCAAGGATGGATGACTGCAAGGCGAGAATGGCTGCTAAAAAGCGTAATGCTTCCCAAGGAATTGAGCGAACCAAGTCTTTGGTCGAGCAGTACAAGAAGCTGGAGGTTGATGATGATTTTGTAGCTGAATTGAATGTCACTTCTTCTCAGCAGAGCGAGGATTGGGGAAGACTTAGGGAAAGAATTCGTTCGATCTGGGGCGATTTGTAATTAAGACATCTAATGCCTTAACTTTTCTTTTTGTAACTTCGTATTAACTTTCCTCTTGTAACCTCGTACTGATAGCCATTGCCAATTTTGAATGTAACAGCAGCCATTGTCATTAATGAACGACTAATTTGTCTTATTGTGTATTTATTGACGTTTGTCCTTAATTGTCAACCCCAAGCATTTAACTGCTTTATGATAAGATTCATTTGGTATTTCTATCTCTTTTCCTAAGACTTTAGGCCACTTGACTCCAATTACTAGGCACGAATGTGGCTGTTCATATTCTTTCTCTTCATCTTCACGCCCCTAAAAATGCACATATATTTCGCATTTTTCATTTTCATTTCCATTCCTTTCTTCAAAAACTAATTTGCTGCCATCGTTTAGCATCTCAACGATCGATCCAAAATTTTCGTCTTCTATAGAAATGGATCATTTGATCTACCCATTTTTACACCTGTCTTGATGTCACCTTTGGTATGGGAGATATAGGAAATGTTCTTTGGCCATCAAAGTTCTTCTCATCGTCTCCATATTCTTTACAAGGAGTTCAATGATAGAATGCAATTTTTGAGGATGCCTGCAAGCCATCTTGCTTGCTGAGAATGCTTCTCAATCTCCTTACCCTTCATTGCAGCGATGCATTTAGGTAGGCGATGTGAGGGTGCTTCTCTTCCCTTCTGCTTGCTGAGAGTGTTTTTCGGCCTCGCTACTTGCTTTTGCAGCAGTGCGATCAGGATGGCAATCAAGACCAGTTCACCCTCTTACTTGGCGATCGACCGAGAGATTAGTTCACTCTCAATTGTAGCTTATAGAGCATTTAGTATTTTTGTATCTTACAGCTTTGTAATGAACGTTTCATAATAAAGGAATTTATTTGAACGTATTTTGCTCTGACCCTTTTTATCTATGATTGTTCAACGCGATTTGATTACGTTTTTATTTGTTCACTTTCCCATAAAGAAGGAACATATTTTTTTAAATATTTGCCATCAATGAAACTCATGTGCTTGGTGTCATCTAAATCTTCCAAATGATAGGCTCCATTAGGAAACACACTATTTATTTTATATGGTCTTTCCTAATTGGACGACCACTTGCCATATTTTGGATCTTTGCTATCCAAAGGGAGTATTGTTTTCCAAACCAATTTGCCCAGGCTGAACGACTTGGCTATAACTTTTTTTTTATTATAAAACTTAGCTATCCTTCATTTTTGAACTTGCAATCTATCTAGGACGTCCAACTTTAATTCGTCCAACTCCAATAAGTTTTGAACTAGTGATTCGGTATACTTGTTGAACAAACTGTCAGGCGCACACGATCGGAACCAACGGTGGTGGCGGCCGTATACACTCCGACGGTCAAGTCAGGTTTGGGTGGTCGGAACAGTGTCCAGGGACTACACAAATCAATCAGTCAATAAAGGGGGAGGAGAATATATAAACTTGTTATGGAGTGCTATCTATTGAGAGTTTCATTACCTTTGCCTCTGGCCAATCTTTGGGTATTTATAGGTGGTATGAACCGTGGGATGTGGAACACGTGTATACATCTGACGGTATGAAGCGTCTGCTCATAGGCGTCAATCAGCCACGCTTGTAAAGTGGGCGGACAGTTTGTTTCCCCCGAGTTGAATTGACGTGAAGTTGATAAGTCACATCAAATAGCTTTATGGGGGACGTCACATCAATTTAAACCTTATATGCAGAGCAAATCTTAAATTGGCAGCGAATCTTCTAACGGGGGTTCAAGCCACTTGAACCCGACCTCGGAGACGGGACACTTCGGCAGATCAGTGACAGGAATTGGCGTATCACTTCGGAGAGGCTTCGGGAGGTCGGAGTGGTTTCGAGGCAGGAATCGGTGTATCACTTCGGAGAGGCTTCGGGAGGTCGGAGTGGTTCCGAGGCTCGTGAAATGAGGCGTAACAGTGGTCCCCCAAATCTGAGAATGAATATTTATATTATATGTGGATTTGTTTTCCTGACCGGATCGCGGCATGGGGGTAGCTGAAACTTTGTAGAGCATGGGAAGAACGCAGAGCCGAGGCGATGAGCCGATGATACGCTCGCGTCGGGTACGTTAAAGCGTTATAGAAATTTTAGGGACTCGTCTTCATCGAAGCGTTGTCAGGAAGAGGGAGACGACTCAAGCTTTGCAAAGCATGGGAGGGGCGCAGCGACCGAGGCGATATCAAACGGGGCGCTTGCATCGGGTGCGTCCAGGCTTTGTTAAGTTGGGGGACTCGTTTCTCGATTCTCTTCTGCTAGGAGATTGTTCTTGGTGACCCCTTCCTCCCCTCCTCGGGGAGGTGGATCTGCGGGGGTGCT